>NC_086107.1:57174235-57481701 GCF_963921235.1 Mobula hypostoma
TTGTCAGTAAATTCTGCAAGCATTCCTTTAGAATTGAATTTATTTTATTACTTACGTCCTTCACATACACGAGGAGTAAAAATCTTTATGTTACGTCTCCGTCTAAATGTGCAATATGCAATTTATAGCAATTTATAATAAATAGTATGTTCAACTGGACAGACAATATAACATAGAAATACAACTGTATCAGCATGAAGTAATCAGTCTGATGGGCTGGTGGAAGAAGCTGTCCAATAAACTGTTGGTCCTGGCTTTTATGCTGTGGTACCGTTCCCGGGATGGTAGCAGCTGGAAAAGTTTGTGGTTGGGGTGACTCGAGTCTCCAATGATCCTTTAGGCCCTTTTTACACACTTGTCTTTGTAAATGTGCTGAATAGTGGGAAGCTCACATCTATAGCTGCAAACAACAGGAATTCTGCAGATACTGGAAATTCAAGCAACACGCATCAAAGTTGCTGGTGAACGCAGCAGGCCAGGCAGCATCTCTAGGAAGAGGTACAGTCGTCGTTTCAGGCTGAGATGGCTGTGCTGGGCTGTCCGCACCACTCCCTGCAGAGCCCTGCGATTGAAGGAAGTACAGTTCCCATACCAGGCCAGAAATAAAGCTTTTTTGCAGTTCTCTAAGTCAGTCATTCGCTAAGAGGGAGCACATTTTGGGCACCACTGTAGTGTGGTGGTTAGTATGATACTATAACAGATCAGGGAGTCAGAGTTCAGAGTTCAATTCCAGCACCATCTGTAAAGTGTTTGTACATTCTCCCCTTCACCATGTGGGCTTCTCCGGGTGGTCCAGTTTCCTCACACAGTCCAAAGACATACCCATTAGTGGATTAATTGGCCATTATAAATTCTTCTCTGATTCGGCCAGGGTTAAACAGGTGGGTTGCTGGGCGTCACGGTTCGTTGGGCTGGAAGGGCCTGTTCTGTGCTGTAACTCTCAATAAATAAATAAAAATCAATTTATTCCCTTATACAATATGTACTGTTCCAAAGTTAAAATGTTTTCAAGAGTAAGTCTTCTCCAAGCTTTTTTTTGGAGTAAGCTAAATAACAAACTCAATAGATTTTCCCCCTCAAGGCTGACTGTTTGTGACGGATCTAGTTTCCCTGATCACTAGAATTCCAGTCTATTACAATGACACTATTCAGCATATGTAAATACGGGTTAAAAACAATCTCAGACTACTACGTCCACAGTAGACCAGATGATTTTGAAAACGCCAGTTTCACGTAAAAACGATAGGCGTCCACACCAGGCATTTTTCCATCCACATTAGAACGGATATTTGGGCAAATCTCTTCCTACTGGGCATGCACAGGACACACAGAAAGCAAGCGAAGAGGAAACGGTATACTTGGTGTGTGTTTGTCCAGAAACATTTCCTACAGCCATAGTTTCTTCACTGATGAAAGGGACAACAGCTACAACCAAATGCAATGAAGCTTGTTACTGGGCAAAAGTGAAATTTGCTGTTACCTCATTTGTTTGCCTTTACTTTTGCCATGTCTTTGTGTATTATTTTGCTGTATTTAACATGTGCAATAAATCAAGTTACTGGGCAAAAGTGACAATTGCATCTATTAAATGTTTGCACAAGCAATACATTAATAACATTACACGAATGTGGCGGTGGACGAACCCAAGTGCAGAACTCGGACACAGGGGCAGAGTCGGGCATGGAATCGGTTTCCAGGAGAGTCTTTACCCAAAGTCTTGGGTTTGGAGAGAATCCAGGAGCGATGCTAGACTTAGAACTAACAGTCCTAAGAAAAATGAAACAAGGTTACTCATACCGGAGTCGACCAACAAACTGGCAGCTCCTTGTTGTGATCACAGGGTCTTTATCCTGCATTTTCTGATGGAAAGCAGGTGTGTGTAGTTAGTGGAACCTGGGAATGATTGGAAATTAAATGAGGGGATTGAGGACCAATTCCTGAGGTAAATAGTAAGGTGGGGGTTTGCCAGAAGGGACCATGACAAATAAAGCGCCTTGTTAAATGTATAAAACATAACTGCATCAGTGTTATCTTGTATTTCCATACAATGTTACATTAGGCTGTTACACATCTATTGTCAGATATTGTTGTTGTGGTGTTGGAGGTTGCGTTCAAGAAAACAATGAAATGCTGTGCTGCCGCCACCATTTGTTCCGCCACGTCATGACAGCATTTTAAAATTAGCCGGTTACCCCGTACACACTACAACAGCCAACTGGTGTTTTCAGATTTAAACTCTCTGGAGAGTGCTTTAGAAAAGCTCTGTTTTTGGGGGAAGAAAACGCTGTTTCAGTGTGGACGGAGGGTCAAAACGAAGAGAAAAAGCTTTGGTTACAGATTTATCCGGTCTAGTCTGGACGTAGCCTCAGTGCCACAGTTTTCATTGTTTACGACTCTGTGAGGGAAGCCATTTTAGTTTGTGTTGTCACCCAACCACTAGAGGGAGTAAATAACACCAGCTCTCAACACCTCTTAAAGGAACCTCCACCAACAAGGATGATCCTATTTTTGCCCCACTGTGAATATATGTTGATAAAATACAATCAATAAGTACAATGTCTCAAGGAATCTATATTTCAATTTTCACACTTGTGCATGACATAAATTAATTTAACAGGGACATCACCAGTAAGCAGTTATACTTCATTTTAAGACATATTCCCTTTCAGTCCCTCTTTATCTGCTTAATTAATGACTCTTACGTGATCTTGATGACACTTCATCATAGAACTATCAGCCAGTTGAACCATAAATGAAATACCTCACAAAATCTACAAATGTCTTGATAACCAGCTTCCTTATCTTAGGTATCCAAGAAGGACAGGATCATCTATTTCAAAATGGTGGCCAATTTTCCTTGTTTACAAATGTAATCTAGCTGATGGTTTGCTCATGGTTTGATTGGCACAGCTCAGTTTGCACTGGAATATTATGAGTATATTATAGACTAATTGCTGGAGGAACTCAGCAGGTCAAGCGGTATCCATGGAGAGGAAAAAACAATATTCTGGATTTCCAGCCATCTGCTTCTCCAAAGAATTAAAAATGCTAACCCATATTCTCTCCAATGGCACAAGAATGCATTGCCATTATATTCTTCAGCAAATCCACGCTGTTTGCATTTGTACATCAGCGAGAGGTGGAGTTCAGATTCATGGTTGCATATTGCTGAATTGTTACTGGTGTACTGCCCATGTATTCCAACATGACACGATACCGGTGTTTCATATGAAGGTGTATTAACTGGAGATCAATCGCCTGCATTCTGATTGTACTGTCTGCACTTGCACTTTCAAATACAGTCAAAGGTTTCAAAGGTACATTTAATGTCAGAGAAACCTATGCAATATACATCCTGAAATTCTTTTTCTTCGCAACCATCCACGGAAACAGAGGAGTGCCCCAAAGAATGAATGACAGTTAAATGTTAGCACCCCAGAGCACCCCCAGCTCCCCCTCCCAAACATAAGTGGCAGCAAAGCAACGATCCCCCCCTCCCCATCAGCAAAACAAAACATCAGCGCCCCACCACCGAGCAGTCAAGCGTGCAGCAAAGCATCAATAAAGACACAGACTTGCAGTAGCCCAAAGACTACTTGTTCACCCAGTAATTCGACATACCACAGGCTCTCTCTCTCTCTCATAAGGGAAAAAGTGGTGTCCCCATATCATAGCAAAAGGGGAGACATAACAAACAACTTGCTGATTTGCGATGTTAAAATGTTGTTGCGTCGCTTTTTCTGAGTCTGTGCCCAAAGAAGAGTCTGTGCCAGCAGCCAGCTTGGTGCGTTTGATCTTCCATGTACTCCCACAACACACCAGACAGTGGTACCGGCCTCGAGTCCGCCTGCCTCCAGAACCACGAAATTCTGAAACCCCGAAGGCACGCTAGTCTTCTAGGCCACATCTTTGGTATATTGAATAGTAGCCAGTTGTGAGACCCCGAGAGCGGGTCCCATTCCCGAAAAGAGTCGAAGTTAGCGTGCAACTCCAGGTCAGGGTCTTTGAACCCTGAAAGGGAAAAATAGAGATATATTCATATTCAAAGTCAAAGTACATTTATTATCAATGTATAAATTATACAACCTTGATATTTGTCTGCTTACAGGCAGCCACAAAGCAAGAAGCCTGAAAAAACCCAATTAGAAAAAGAAAGACCAACCCCCAATGTGCAGAGAAAGAGAAAATAAAAACATAAATTATGCAAACAATAGAAACAAGCAACAGTATTCTGAACCAAACTGAGTCCATAGACCGGAATCTCTGGAGCCGCCGGAGTAGGCCCAAAGACTCGGTCTCAGTTCATCAAATAGTGGGGCAAATCTCGCAGACACGAAATGCGCAGCAGTCAGAGCAGTTGCACAGCCTCAGCACCATGGAGAGAGGAGTGAACATCATGGGAGAGCAAGGGAAATCAGCCTGACCCAGGCCTCCAGTCCCGACACCCTGTCTTTCCTGTGTATCTGGCCCGGCATTAAAATCCTCCAATCACCGTGTTGTGCCCGGCCGCAGTGATACGGTCTGTGCCTAGACCTCGCCACCCAGCCGGAAGCCACACTTGACCTCTCCGAATTGGCTCAGCACTTAGAGCAATCCAACCTCACACCCAGGTTAGGTGGAGGAGCATTGGAATTCCTCCGCCTCGACTCACCTCTGAATTACTCTATCGAGCTCTATCTCTGACAGGGACACCATCTCTGTCTCTGACACCATCTCAAACACGTTATGCTCCGAGTGCACAACGCACCAGCACGGCCCATCCCATGACTCAGCTTTGCCTTCGCTCACCTCTTCAATGTTCGCGGTGATCGTTTACCAGAATTTACCTCAGAAGAGGTATTATTAATGCAGACATTGTTGATATCCTTCTCTGCACAAATGCTGAATGTATTGCACCAAAAATATCCTGCAGAGGCAGGTTGTCTCTGGAAATTATGCTGAGAAACTATACTATTGAACTTTGTCATTCTGCATCCAAAAATTGAGCCCTTCCCATGATCTGAGTTTCATTTCTCTGCTTTGGAAGGGGTCTTAGATGTCAAACTAATCTGATGTCTATCGCCATTCTCCATCACATAGGTCAATACAAATGGCTTTGCTGGATCATAATGAACAAGAACTCATGAACTCAGCAGCAACTGCTTTGACTCATGAAATATAGCTTTTATTTCTTTGTCCAATTCGGCTTTATGTTTTGAATCACCAACTTAGATCTTGTAGATGTCATAATACCTTCCTTAAAGATGCCAGGAAATGTTTATAGCTGTAGAAAATTTTTAAACAGGACTTTAATTCCATTAGGTTGGTTATCCTAAGTGTATTTAACATCATTTTAAATGTGACGTCAACTGGTTTGAATCTTTCAGTGCTTTTTTATAATGAGCACTCCCAAGACTGGAAAGAGACACTTGCCTTTTCTTAACCATTCTCCTGCCTTATGGAACTGTCAAAATATGATCTGGATTTCCCTTGTGTTCCTGCTCTGTTTCACTACATTTCAACATATGGTTAAGGTGGTTCCAATATTTAACAAACTTTGGATCAAAATATACATTTTCGTCTGGAAAATGCTTGGAGCTGATCCTGGCCCAAATAGAAGTGTTCTGTTTTGGAAGAGTACAAAATAAGTACTAATTATTCAATGTTCCATTACACCTTTACCTAACTTGATCTGCTGGTAAGCACGTTACATGCAATGAATTATAAAGTTCAGTCCTCCTTCAAATTGAGCAAACAAATCTATTATCTGGTTACCAATTGATAGGGTAAATATCTTCAAATCCTAATTCTGATATACTGTATGTCCTCCTAATTAGAAGTATTTGTACAGCTGATCTGGAAAACTTAACCAGTCCTATTATTTCTGCTTCTCAAAGTCTTCTCACTGTTTTCCAGCCTCCTTTTCCTTTATTTTGTAAGTCTTTGGTCATTCATTGAAGAACCAAAGCATAATATTCTCCCGAAGTTGAGTCTTGCTTTCATACTTTGAATTTTTCTAAGTTCACTATGAAATATCAAAGAAAAGGATCAGCCATGTTTGAATGGTGGAGCATACTCGATGGGCCAAATGGCCTAATTCTGTTCCTTGTCAAGCACAGCTGATGCAGGCAATTCTGTCATCTTCTGCCTTTCTTCTCAGTCCCACATCTTTCTCTTTGAAAGTTTGTTCTGACTTCTTACATTTGGTCCTTGAAAAGGACCGATCTGAAGCAGGAGCTTTGCTTTTCAGTTTACCCCTGATCCTTCCCCAGAGGCATGAAGGAGGGGTGTGATGCCTCCCCATGATTTTCATTGTAAAAGCCATTTAAATCCCACTCACACATCAGCATTGCCACAGGACCAGTATGGAGTTTCAACTCCCCTGGGGTTGCAAATCTGTCCGTGTGTGTGTGTGTGTGTGTGTGTGAGAGAGAGAGAGAGGAAGGAAAGGGGCTTGTTTTGCTGTTGTTGGAAAAGGTTTTGATTTACTTTTCTTGTTTTGCTCATTGTTGTGTCTTCTTTTGTTGTGTTCTGTGTTGCTCCTCTGAACATTGTAGGCATGACTCATTGGCACTGGATTATGTGGTGATACTTGTGGGCTGCCCACAGCATGTTCATAGGTTGTGTTGGTTGTTAACACAAATGACACATTTCACTGTAAGTTTCGACATACATCAGTCAGTGAATCTGAATCTGATATATTAATTTTGGTTAAGAGACACTTCATGCCTTTACTCAATCTCACACGGTGCCTCACCAAAAATATTTCTCTTTCAGGAAATCCTTCCGTTACCTTGAAGATGTTGAAGAACAGGATGATATTTTGAAACTTTCTAAATCTTCACTGGGCTATACTGCAAATCCTTGGCTTTCTCGACCACTGTCTTAAATGCCTGTTGAAAATCTGGTTTCTTCTCACTGGAACAGCTTCCACTGAGTATTCACATCAGGGATTCCAGAAGCTATTCCACATTGCAACTCCAATCCAAATTTGTACCACATTCGGCACTCTCTCTCAGAACTGTGACAATGTCAACAAATGGATACTTGTTCTGGCTTTAAGAGTACATTACAGTATTATAGGTCTAGGGATGAAGTATTGACACTGTTCAACAAGTTCAACTAACTCTTTAAATATCCTGAACTTTCTTTGGTTTTGCTGGAGTAAGCAATGTTTTTATTGGTCTGGGTATCTCAGCAAAATGGAGATCTTTCTTTTCATAATGTCATTTGCTGGGAACAAAAATGTTTCACCCTTCCCTTTTTTTTCAATTCAGGATTTGATTGGAGTACTGAAAAAATGATAAAGGAAGAATTTAAAGAATATGATTATGGTCATCTTGTCTCTACAACGCCATGATATAACTAATGAAAGAACAAAAAATAAGGTGCAGAGTTTAGAGGTGTTGCCCCACAGTTCCAAAGGCCAGAGTTCAATGTTGACCTCTGGTGCTGCTTTTCTGGGGTTTTCATGTCTCTAGTTTCCTCCCATATCCCAAAGACATGGTAGTTGTTTGGTTAATGAATTACTGCATATTGCCCTCACTGCAGGTTAGTGGTAAAATGTGGGAGAAGCCTATCGAATGTTGAAAGGCCTTGATAGAGTGGATGTGGAGTGGATGTTTCCTATGCTGGGAGTCAAATTCCTCAGTGTTATCATTTCAAAAGATCTGTCCTGAGCCTAGCATGCAAGTGTAGCTATGCAGGAAGCACGGAAGTGCTGCTTCTTCCTTAGAAGATGGACAGTATATTGACTGGTTGCATGATGGCCTGGTATGGAAGCTCCAGTGCCCTTGAATGGAAAATCCTACAAAAGTAAAAGATACGGCCCAGTCCATCATGAGTAAATAACCCCCACCAATGAACACATCTACACAGAGGGTTGTCACTGGAAAGTTGCATCTATCATCAAGGCCCCTCAGCAACCAGGATATGCTTTCTTCATGATTCTGCCATTAGGAAGAAGGTATTGAAGCCTCAGGCCCCACACTACCAGGTTCAGGAACAGCTACTACCCCTCAACCAAAGGGGATACATTCACTCAACTCCACTTGCCCCATCACTGAAGGGTTCCCACAACCTATGGACTCACTTTTCATCTCATGTTGTGAATATTTATTGCTTATTTATTTATTTTTTGTATTTGAAGTTTGTTGTCTTTTGCACATTGGTTGAACGCCCAGTTGGGGTGGTCTTTCATTGATTCGATTGTGTTTCCTGGATTTTTCCCTGGAATTTTAAATGAATCTTTGGTTTGTATATGGTGACATATATGTACTTTGTAACTTTGATAATAAATTCATAAATATGTACTTTGATAATAAATTCACTTTGAACTTTGAAATTTGAAAAGTGACTCAAGATTCAAATATTGTTTAATGTCATTTCCTGTGCAGAAGTGTAAGATGAATGAAATAATTGTTATTCCAGATTTGATGCAGCACAAAAAAATCATGTAAGATAAAAAACACAATAATAATAATAATAATATGTTTTTAAAAAAGCACACAATAAATATAAATGATAAGGTAGCTTATATACATCGATTGATTTTATGTTCATAAGGTGATATCAGCCTGTACATAATGTGGCTGACGGAACATAATAAAGCAATGTAGCTCTGGCTTAGTCTTCATTCATTCCGATCACTAATTCCACGGCAATGCCATTCATTATATAGAAGTAAAAAGTGAAAACAACATTGACCATTACGTAGGTTTTTCATGTACTACTAATAAAAAGAACATTTGTTTTGGGTCACTATCTTATCACTTGAATCTTCTCCTCATCATGACTTTTCCATGATCATGGAAGGCAGGCCTGTGCCAACTTGATTCGCCAAATGTGAGATCAAATATATTGCAATGCACTGGCTCCAGCAGATGCTGAGGGAAGTTACAATATCCAATCTTTAGTGCGGAAGACCTATCCTCCACAATTAGCTGTACTCTATGATAAAATCTTCCAGTATAATGCAACACCGGCATTTACTCAACAATCTGGAAAATACATGAGGCAAATACAATCCAACTGATGATTGCCCCAGCTGTCTACTATCAATTGTCAGTAAAGTGATGGAAAAATATGACATCTCTGGTATCAACTAACACTCACACTTGATCAGTGCTGATCATTTTGGATGTCTGCAGGAAGTCTTAACTTCTGACTGTATCAGTCATTACGAACATGGCCAAATCAGCTGAATTTCATGGTAAAAGGGAGGGTAATGCAGACGGCATATTGGATGCTTGCATTCATTGTCATAAAGAGAGCATTGAGAGACCAGGTTTGTTTTTTCTTGGAGCAGAGAAGGCTGAGGGCTGAGGGGTGACCTGATGAGGTATACAAAATTATGAGAGGGATGGATAGGTGTAGATAGGAAAAATCATATTCCTTTGGTGGGGGTGTCTAAAACAAGAGGAAAAATTATACTATAAGGTGGGAGTTAGGAGATTCAGAGGGGATCTGTGCATCTGCAGCAGCTGTGTCACTATCTGGTATGGCAATAGCAAAGCATCTGACTGCAAGACGTTACAAAGGATTGCAAGTGCTGCCAGAAGATCACCTGGATCTCTCTTCCAACCATCTCAGATACTTACCAGGTATGCTGATTACACAGAGCCCTTAGCATTGTCAAGGACCCTTCCCATGTGTCCCACAATCTCTTTGAAGCCCTATCAACAGGGACAATGTTCCAAAGCATTAGAGCAATTACTGTTAGGTTGGGAAAGAGCTTCTTCCCCCAGGCTATGAAACTACTGAACTCCCTCCCACCAGCCTAGTCTCATCATGTCTAAAGCACCAATAGTCTTAAACTGTTTACTTTTTAACTTATATCGTAATTCCACCTTATAGTGAATGGTTCAATGGCTCAATTTATTATCAGAGAATGTGTACAGTATACAACCTGAAATTCTTACTCTTCACAGACTTCCATGAAACAGAAGAAAACCCCAAAGAACGAATGACAGAAAAATGTTATAACCCCGAGAGAGAGAGAGGTTGCAGGCCAGACAGAGCTATGCACAATTATATACTATCTTTCACAATCTCATACATCTCCTGAACGAATTTAAGATGAAATTTTAAAGAAATGCAGTCATATCAAAAATCTACCCAGGTCATTGACGCAGGCTTGCATAAATAATTTTTCAGACGTATAGGCAATAGCATAACCACCTGAGCCAATCTTACATATATTATGCCCTCACTATTAAACTACTCTCCCATGATGGCACAAAGATTTTAGGAAGGTTTTAAATCCTGTCAAAACACAAAACAAAATCCAAAGCAACACAGAATACCAGAAGAACTCAACAGATCAGGCAGCATGTATGGAGGGAGATGGACAGTAGATGTTTCAGGTTGAGAGGCTTCATCAGGACTGGAAGGAAAGAGGGAGGCAACCAGTATAACAAAGGGAGAGATGGAAGAAGAGCTGGTGAGTTATAGGTGAATCCAGGTGAGAGTAAAGGTAGGAGGGAGAGAGAGGTGGAAAATGGGATTGCTGCAAGAAGCTGGGAGGTGATAGGTGGAAACAGCAAAGGTCGGAAGAAGATGGAAGGGCTGAAGAAGAGGGAAAAGAAAGATTAGGACAGAGTGGAGTGGTTACACGAAAACAGAGAAATCTATGTTCATGCAGTCAGGCTCGAGATCACCAAAGCAGAATATAAGATATTGTTCCTTTAATCTCTGCCTAGCTTCATCCTGGCAGAAGAGAGAACCATGGACTTGTTGGTGTGGGAATAGAATTAAAGTGGCTGGGCACGAGGAGATCCTGCCTCTTACAGTGGACCCCAAAATGTGTTGGGTTGATGATGCCGCACTAGGAGAACTGAATGCAATAGTGATACCAATGGATTAACGTCTGAAGGATTACCTCACCTGGAAGGACTGTTTAGGGCCCTGAGCGGTGGTGAGGGATGAGGTGTAGGGCCAGTTGTAACACATCGCTTTCAATCCCAAGTTGCCATATTTACATGGCAGTAATGAGTCAGATTGGAATAGTGCTACACCTTGGTAACATTCGTCTGTCAGAAACTTACTGCATTTGTCATTTTGATTTTACAGTCAATAATTGTCTGCTGTGTTTCCTAGGTTTCAAAAAAGCTGGTACGGAAAGGAAATTGTGAGATACCAACGTGAGGGATAAACCAATTTATTATCTTTTATGAATACCATTCCATCTGCTCCAGATGCATCTGTCCATGAGAGTATTATTGAAATTAAGAACAATTAAATTCATAGCTCATTCAGCACACTGTACTCTTGCTTGCCAAAATAATTAAACCCCCATCCCAGCTTTTGGTCTGGAGACTTACAAGCGATAATCTACATCCAATTATTTTTCAAATGTGATGAGGACTTCAGTAGGCCTCTCTCAGCTCTGGATGAAAATGTTTCCTTTCACCTTTCATCTAATCCTTCTGCCAATGACTTAAAATCTGTGCCATTTTGTTGTAGATAACATTGTTGTGAAAAATAATTTATCACTATCAATTGCATCCTGGATTCTTTTCCTTGACAACACTGCAATCATTTGGAGGCAAGTGAGCCAAATGTTTGAATTCACAGCCCCCAGCTGATTATACACCGAAGTCAACCTGCTCAGAAAACAGTGTCGGTTTCAGAAATAAAATAACCCGAATGTGGCAGGCTTCTACCACTGAATTACTTTTTTTTCAATTTATCACTTTCTGTAAGATCCTGTGGATGTTCTTTTCACTAAGCAACCTGTCAAGAGTGGCTAAAATCCATGTGGACTGTACCAGGCATGCTTCCAATTGACTATCTATAATATCACCTTAAATATTTGATCAGTATAGGTGAGACTGACCACCCATGAGTTTTTGTGGAGTACAGAGGATCTTTGGCATGTTGTGTGGCTCTGCTATTGAGTTACAGAATGGATCTAGTAGCTCAAGGATGTATCTATGAGAGCAAATGGGCTATTAATAGCACACAATTTGTAACCTAGTCTGACATACACACCATTCTATCATCATTGGCAAGGCTGGGTACCAAATTTGATTCAATGGAAAGTACAGGTAAATCTTGCCAGGAACAGCATTAAGTATACGTGCAAATTATGATGATAGAATACAGGAATGTGGTGGTTGTCTGTCGTGTCCGACGATGACAGGAAACCTGTGTGGGGGACTTTTTAAAGTGGAAAAGCCATTGCACTGCGACAGTTCCACTCTGTCGACCTCAGAAGTCTGGGTCCAGTGGTAAGAACAAGTGTCACAAACTGGAGTCTTCCTTGCTTGCAGTGGATGACCATGGGGTCTTCTGTGTCCTGTCATGTCCTTCATTCTCCATGGAGCTTTACAGTACCGCTTTCCTGGGCAATGGATCTGTCAAGCCCAGTCCGCTTGAACTGACTTTGCATGCTAAGGCAGGCAAGTCCTTATCTTACCGGGTTATGAGGCCTGCCAGCTACTCTCACCTGGTTTATCACGCCTGCCGATGTGGTGTACTGGGGTGTGGCCACTACTGCATGCAAGCCACCACTTGGAGCCACAGCTGAGAGCTGAGTGTCTGGTGGGGACCAAAGGTGAGTGAACTGCCCTGGAGTGGACATACCCAGCCCCTCCACTAGTACTACCCCTCCCTGGTCACCCCATACACCCCTGAATAGACTAAGGGAATACTTATGTGCTAAATATCAGAAGCACCATGCTGTAGACAGAAATAAAAGCAGAATACTGGAAATACTCAGGAGATCAGGAGAAAGAAGCAGTGTTAGCTTTCAGAGTCATTACCTTTCATTGTGTTTTTGAGAACGTAGAAACTGAATGTAGTTTATTTGCAACTAACGATAAGGGTTGGAGAAAATAAACCAACTATCTCTAATAGAAGTGGAGATCAAAAACTGAACAATAAATGTATTGATGGTGCTGAAAGAGCCAGAATGGTGAAGTCTTGCTAATTTCAGATGGCCTCTGTGGAGGAGTTATATGCCCATGGAGATGCATGGAAGCTGGGATGGAAAAGAGTGAAAGTACCAATACTGTAATTGTAAACTGAAATAAAACAATCAATTGACAATACTCATCAAATCAGTAAACATCTGTGATAAGAAAAGTAATAGCTAATATTACTTTTAATATTATAATATTATAGCTAATATATAATCCTGACGAAGGGTCTCGGCCTGAAAAGTCAACTGCACCTCTTCCTACAGATGCTGCTTGGCCTGCTGCGTTCACCAGCAACTTTGATGTATGTAGCTAATATTTCAGATTGATAAGCCTGCAACAGAAATATTCAGTTCTGAAGCAAACTAGAAAGGCTGTTTATTTGAAGTTCCTGAATCAAGGTTAAATTGTGAGCACTTGGGACAATTTGGAATATGAGATGTTGTTAGCTGAACTTACATTAGACTTTGAGGGAGCTGCAGAAGTGAGACAGAGAATTAAAGTGACTGGCAATTGGAAGCTCACCTAATTTGAGGAGAGCACGTCATGGGCACTGAATTCAGCATGCTAAAATTAAAAAGGTGCAAGTAAGACATTGCTTTTATCAGGAAGAAATAACTGGCTGGTGGGAAGAGTAAAAGTGAAAGGGTAGATGTTCTTTCTGCTGCATTTGCAAGGGAAGGAGGTGCAGGAAGGGGATTGTGTATCGCCGGTGTTTGAAAAATGATCTGGGGAATAGTTCCTTTACATTGCTGAAAGGACAGGGAAGAGAAAGTTATGTCTTACAGCAGCATCACATTCTAGGTGATGGAAATTACAGGGTATGATCCATTGAATGTTGAGGCTGAGGGGAAGAAATCATAAAAAGGAGGAGCCTAATCCACGTTCTGGGTGTATGTAGAGAGAATGAGAGCAGAAGTGTGGAGGTGCAACAGATGTGGTTGACAGCCCTGGAGAAGGAGATTAAAGTTCAAAGTTCAAAGCAAAATTTATTATCAGAGTACATACAACCCTGAGATTCTTCTTATAATACAAAACATGCCAGAACTATTAATGCAGAAGGTGGTATCATCACAATTAATATACTGTGAGAGATGGAAATGGAGTCCTTTCAGTTTGGGAGAAGGTGTAGTCTAAATTACAGAAGGATCATGAACTTGTAATGGACATTTCACTATCCTGTCCCATGAGATGGATATGAGGAAGGCAAGAAACCAAGAGTGCTTGGTGCACAATTTCTGAATGCCTTTGTTTTCCGGTTCCATCTGGTTTGGTTGTAGTTGTGTGCATAATGTACCATCTTACACAAAGACATGTATAACACTTTAGCATATTCCATTCTTATAGTGACGCATGAGAGAGATAAAAATAGAGTCACTGAACGAGTGTCAGTGAATCACAGTACAATGGAAGGAAGGTAGTCAGAGATTTCTGCGCTTACTGCAAATATCAGAAGAGGTTCATTATTACTAGGAAAAGAAAGGTACTTTCCTTTACTTCAGACATCAATAATCCTACCTGGTATTCTCAGCTGTTTGCTCTGTCCCTAACTTTCATCTTGGTGGGCCAGAACCTGTTCCTTTTACCTGTTGCTGAAAGACAAGCAAAGCAAAGTATAGGCTTATCACTTTCAGATATTGTATTGTCAACTGGCTGATAAATGCAATCCCAATTTCAAGCAGCTCTGCATGCTAACATTGTAATGTTATTGCTGGGGTTGACTAGAACAATCATTCTAAAAATGTGCCATGTACTAAGCAATGTCAGTGGCATTGCCAGAGTATTCAGTGCCAGAGAAAAGCATTGAAATAGAATGCACTGATAACATTACTTCATTGTATGAATATGTATTGACTGTAACAATTTGGGCTAGATCCCAATATTAAACAGGACATAGAATATGGAACAGTACAGCATAGGAATAGGACTTCTTTGCTGGCTACAATACCAGTTAAGCTAATCTCATCTGCTTGCCTATGACCTATATCCCTCTATCCCTCTATTAAATGCTGGCATGTGTGTCTCTCAAGCCTCTTTAGTGTTGCTATCATAACTGCTTCCACTAATTCCCTTCACAATGTGTTCCAGACACAATTCTCTGAGCAAAAACAAACTTGCCTCACCGATTTCTTTTAAACATTCCCCCCTTCCCTTAAAGCAATGCCTCGCATATTTGACATTTCCACCCAGGAAAAAGACTCTGACTACCTACCCTCTCACAATTTCATATACTTGTATCAGACCCCGCCTTCCCTCCACAGTGCCTGAAGCTCCAAAAACAAACCACATCTGTCCAACCTCTCCTTTCAGCTAACACTCTCAAATCTAGCTAACCTCTACCCCATAAGACCATAAGAAACTCAGCCCATCAGGTTTACTCTGCCATTCAATTATGGCTGATTTATTAACCCTCTCAACTCCATTTTCCTGCCTTAATGGAACATAGAACATAGAACATAGAATAGTACAGCACAGTACAGGCCCTTTGGCCCACAATGTTGTGCCGACCCTCAAACCCTGCCTCCCATATAAGCCGCCACCTTAAATTCCTCTGTATACCTGTCTAGTAGTCTTTTAAACTTCACTAGTGTATCTGCCTCCACCACTGACTCAGGCAGTGCATTCCACGCACCAACCACTCTCTGAGTAAAAAACCTTCCTCTAATATCCCCCCTGAACTTCCCACCCCTTACCTTAAAGCCATGTCCTCTTGTATTGAGCAGTGGTGCCCTGGGGAAGAGGCGCTGGCTATCCACTCTATCTATTCCTCTTAATATCTTGTACACCTCTATCATGTCTCGTCTCATCCTCCTTCTCTCCAAAGAGTAAAGCTCTAGCTCCCTTAATCTCTGATCATAATGCATACTCTCTAAACCGGGCAGCATCCTGGTAAATCTCCTCTGTACCCTTTCCAATGCTTCCACATCCTTCCTATAGTGAGGTGACCAGAACTGGACACAGTACTCCAAGTGTGGCCTAACCAGAGTTTTATAGAGCTGCATCATTACATCACAACTCTTAAACTCTATCTCTCGACTTATGAAAGCTAACACCCCATAAGCTTTCTTAACTACCCTATCCACCTGTGAGGCAACTTTCAGGGATCTGTGGACATGTACCCCGAGATCCCTCTGCTCCTCCACACTACCAAGTATCCTGCCATTTACTTTGTACTGTGTCTTGGAGTTTGTCCTTCCAAAGTGTACCACCTCACACTTCTCTGGGCTGAACTCCATCTGCCACTTCTCAGCCCACTTCTGCATCCTATCAATGTCTCTCTGCAATCTTTGACAATCCTCTACACTATCTACAACACCACCAACCTTTGTGTCATCTGCAAACTTGCCAACCCACCCTTCTACCCCGACATCCAGGTCATTAATAAAAATCACGAGAAATAGAGGCCCCAGACCAGATCCTTGTGGGACACCACTAGTCGCAATCCTCCAATCTGAATGTACTCCTTCCACCACGACCCTCTGCCTTCTGCAGGCAAGCCAATTCTGAATCCACCTGGCCAAACTTCCCTGGGTCCCATGCCTTCTGACTTTCTGCCTTCTTCTCATAATCTTTGACGCCCTAACTAATCAAGAACCTATCAACCACTGCTTTAAGAATACACTATCACTTGGCCTCTCTGGCCGTCTGTGACAATGAATTCCACACATTCAGCGTCCTCAGGCTGCAGGAATTCCTCCTCATCTCTGTTCTAAAGGGACATCCTTCTATTCTGAAGTTGTGCCATCTGGTTCTAAACTCCCCCACGATAGGAAACATCTTCTCCACATCCATTCCATTTAGGCCTTTCAATATTAACGATATAACAATTACAGCATGGAAACAGGCTATCTCGGCCCTTCTAGTCTGTGCCATCTACCGTCAATCACCTTTGTCATCTCCTCAAAAAAAACTCAAGTCAAGTTTGTAAGACACAACTTGCCCCACAGAAAGTAATGCTAGCTGGCCATGATTTTCAAAATGCTCATACATCCTATCCCTCAGAAAACTCTTCAGTAGCTCTCCAATCCAGAATTATCCATATTTCCCTTCTTGAACAATGAAACCATATTGCTGAGTTTATTCTGAAGTTACGTCTTAATACAACCTATAATACAAGTATTTCAAACTATCACGTATTGGGATCTACAGAAACTCCCAGGAAAGAGATTTCCCAGGAGCCTCAAGGAGGAGCAGCTTAGGAGAAACAATGGCACCTGACGGCGACTGCTTTGCTTGCATCTTCTGAAACAGTCCTAGGTTTATTAATATTAAAATTTATTAATATTCAATAGGTTTCAATAAGATCCCCTCCCCCATTCACCTAAACTGCAGCGAGTACAGGCCCAGAGCCATCAAACACTCCCCATAGGTTAATGTTTTCATTCCTGGGATCATCCCTGTGAATCTTCTCTGGACCCTCTTAATTCCAGGGCATCGTTTCTTAAACAAGGGGCCCAAAATTGCTCACAATACTCCGTGTAGTCTGACCAATGCCTTGCAAAGCCTCAGCATTACATCTTTGCTTTTATATTCTAATCCTCTCAAAACGAATGCAGACATTGCACTTACCTTCCTTACCACTGACTTAACCTGGATTCCCAAGTCCCTTTGCACCTCTGATTTCTGAATTTTATCCCCATTTAGAAAATAGTCTACACCTTTATTCCTTCTACCAAACTGCATGCCCATGCACTTCCCTACACTATATTCCATCTGCCACTTCTTTGCCCATTTCCCTAATCTGTCTAAGTCCCTCTGCAGACTCCCTGCTTCCGCAACACTTCCTGCCCCTCCACCTATCTTTGCAAAGTTGGCCACAAAGCCATCAATTTTGTCATCCAAATCGTTGACATGTAACATGAAAAGAAGCGGTCCCAATACTGACCCCTGTGGAACACCAGTAGTCATCGGCAGCCAAGAAGAAAAAGCCCCCATAACTAATACTCTGCTTTCTGCCAATCAGCCAATCTGCTATCCGTGCTAGTACCTTTCCTGTAATTTCATGGTCTTTTCTCTTGTTTGGAGCCTCTTGTGTAGCACCTTGTCAAAGGCCTTCTGAAAATCCAACTAAACAATATCCATTGACTCTTCTTTGTCTGTCCTTCCTGTTATTTCCTCAAAGAATTCTAACAAATTTGTCAGGCAACATTTCCCCTTAAGGAAACAATAAGGACTTAAGAACTTTAGCCTATTTTTTCATGTGCCTGCAAGTACCCCAAACTTTAATAATGGACTCTAGCATCTTGCCAACAACTGAAGTCAGGCTAACTGGCCTATAATTTCCTGTCTTTTGCCTCCCTCCCATCTTAAAGAATAGAGTGACATTTGTGATTTTCCAGTCCTCCAGAACCACTCCAGGATCTAGAGATTCCCGAAAGATCATTACTAATGCCCCCACAATCTTTTCAGGTACCTCTTTCAGAAGCCTGGGGTGTAGTCCATCGGGTCCAGGTAACTTATCTACCTTCAGACCTTTGAGTTTTCCATTCAGCTTCTCCTTAGTAATAGCAACTGCACTCACTTCAGCCCTCTGTCAATCTTGAATTTCTGGCAGATTGCTGATGTCTTTCACAGTTAAAGACTGATACAAAATACTTTATGAGTTCATCCCCCATTTCTTCCTCTCCAGCATCATCTTCCAGCAGAACAATATTCACTCTCACTTTCCTTTCACCCTTTATATAACTGAAAAATCTTTGGGTGTTCTCTTTTATATTGTTGGCTAGCTTACATTCACTTTCCAGCTTCTCTCTGCTAATGGCTTTTTCAGTTGCCTTCCCAATCCTCTAGCTTCTCCTGCATCATACACCAGGGTGCTCCCTTCAGTTATCCTTATGAGGTAACTGTATCCTTTGTCCAGGGCTGATGCGGTCAGGTATTGCCCAATCTTCATAGAGTGTTTCGACCCTTAACCTTTACACTCTCCAGCTGGCAGGTCAGCAGCGGTGGTCAAGTCACTGCCCATCTGTTCCCGACTTCCAGCTCAGCCCCTCTCGCCTGCTCCATATCCAGCAAGGGGCTCTGTCTGCTTCCTCTCCCATCCTGTGAGCTGCTTGGTTCTTGCTCTTTTCACCAAGGCCCAGCATGGATAACAACCTCCATGCCGACCTTGCCGGGAACCCTCTCAGCCAGTCCCCACAGGGAATAGTCATGTCAACCATCCTTTGTCCCTGCACTCCCGGACTAAGGTTGGTACTTCAGTGCCTTCCTGTCAAGAGCCTCCTCACATCCTTCCTCCCATGATACTGTGAGCTCCACCAGGATGGTTTTGTTGTCTTCAGTGGATCACAGTTCGATGTCTGGTCAAAGTGTGGTTTGTGCTACTTCAGGGAACTGCAACTTTCTTCCCACATCGACCCTTATCGATGGAGGAGAAGATGGCGGCGCGATGCAGCGTGCGTAGCCATTCCGAATGAATATCGATTATGTGTAACTAGGGGGCTGTGCACAATCCAGATTTGATAAAGACAGCCGTGAGAAGTGCAGAGGAACATCTGGAGTAACTTCTGAAATGCCTGCTTTGCTGCCGCTGCTACTGTGCGTTCCAGAATCTCCGGAGACGAAGGCCCCAAGTCCTCGGCTTTGCCTATCGCTTGTTGCCGGGGCTGGGGTCAAAGCGCTTGGCAGAGATGGTGATCCGTGCTCGGTGTCGGAGAGGTGGTTGGAGGCTTGGAGTTTTCGGACGGACTCGGAGTCGGACTGTGGTCGGATGCTTCCAGGATGCTGCATCGGCAAGTTGGCGGCGCTGGAAGTTTACTGTCTGCGTGAGATGATGGGACTTTCGAGAGACTTTGAGACTGTTCTTATCAAATTACGGTATTGCTTTGCACTGTTATAACTATATGTTATAATTAAGTGGTTTTTGTTAGTTTTTAAGTCGGTTTGTCATGTGTTTTCGTGATATCATTCTGGAAAAACATTGTATCATTTCTTAATGCATGCATTACTAAATGACAATAAAAGGGGACTGCGTGTCCTCATAATCATATCTCCCATGACTTGGCATTTTCCAATAGATTGGATGTAGGTCTCTTTGATATGACTGGTGTGGCCCTCTCCTTGATGAAAATGACTGCTATGTTTGCCTTTCTGCCAGCTGGTCTCTTTTCACACCTTTCCTGCTCCAGTATGTCAGCAAGGGACAGCAGGACCTTGTCATGACAGCTCCTATAAATATATTTGTGTTAAAGCTGTATTGCATGCTGACGATATGTGTACCAGTGAACCCCAATGACCACAAAGCTTGCAGTTAGGGTCCTCTCTGAGATCCCATGTGGGCAGCTGTGATGGTGTAGGGAGAGTGTCATATACGGACTGCAGGAGGAAAGAAATGTGGAAGGGCTTCAGTCTCCAAAGCTCTGCCAAAGTGATCTTGCACTTGGGAAGATCTCATTTCATCCAGGACCCAGCGATCCCTACTCCATTGCCTTTGATACCCGTCATTTGTCCTCGCAGTTTCGCATCTCTGCCTGGACCATGTCACGTCTATCCCTTGCATATGCACTCACCCTTCATTAGAAGTGTGCAGAGCTGAGGCATTGCTGTCCCAGGCATGGTTTGCCAATAATGTTTCTCAATTGCAGCGAGCTCACTGTCTGCTCTGTGGTTGAATTAGTGGCTCATTTTCAGCTCAATCTTGTTGTGACTCCTGCTTGGTTTATTAGCTTGTGATCGGAGCCCCTTAGTGTTAACACAACTCTACACTTTGCTACCTTGATCTCCTCCACTACCAATGACAAAGGGGCTGTAGCTGGCCTGATCTTACATAGATCTTATATCTTATAGGAGATTGAAGGCTGACCCAATAGAAGTGTGTAAGTTCATTAGGAGTATAAGTAGGGTGAAAGCACATGATCCATTTCTCGGGGTTGTGGGCGGGGGTGGTTGCTAAAACCAAGACGGCATAGGGGACCACGGTAGCATAGTGATGAGAACGACACTATTATACCTCAGGGTGTTCTGGAGTACAGAGTTCAACTCCAGCTAGGAGTTTGTACGTTCTCCCTGGGAATGCATAGGTTTCTTTCCAAAGTCTAAAGATTAGTTGGTTAATTGGTTATTGTAAATTATTCTGTGATTGGACTAGTATTAAATAGCTGGGTTGCTGAACAATGTGGCTTGTTGGGCTGGAAAGGCCTGTTATGTGCTGCAGCTCCAAATACATAAATAAATAATTAGGTTTAAGATCACAAGTGCGAGATTGAATTGAATTGACTTTATTACTTACATCTTTCTTACACATGAGGAGTAAAGATCTTTACGTTATGTCTCCATCTAAATGTGCAATGCACAATTTATAGTAATTTATAATAAACAGTATGTAAAACATGACAGTCAATATAATATAGAAATACAATTGTATCATCAGGAACTCCTGGTGGAAGAAGCTGTCCCGGACCCTGTTGGTCCTGGCTTTTATGCTGTGGTACCATTTCCCGAATGGTAGCAGCTGGAACAGTTTGTGGTTGGGGTGACTCAGTTCCCCAATGATCCTTTGGGCCCTTTTTACACACCTCTCTCTGTAAATATCCTGAATAGTGGGATGTTCGTATCTACAGATACGTTAGGCTGTCCACACCACTCTCTGCAGAGTCCTGCAGTTGAGTGAAGTACAGTTCCCATTCCAAGTAGTGATGCAGCCAGTCAGGATGCTCTCAATTGCGCCCCTGTAGAAAGTTCTTAGGAATTGAGAGCCCATACCAAACTTACTCAGCTGTCTGAGGTGAAAGAGGCACTGTTGTACCTTTTTCATCACACAACCAGCATGTACCGACCACGTGCGATCCTTGGTGAAGTGTATGCCGTGGAATTTAAAACAGTTCACCCTCTCAACCCCAGATCCATTAATGTCAATAGGGGTTAGCTTCTCTCCATTTCTCCTGTAGTCCACAACCAGTTCTTTTGTTGTTGCGACATTGAGGGAGAGGTTGTTTTCTTGACACCACTGCGTCAGGGTGATGATTTCTTTTCTGCAGGCTGCCTCATTATTATTTGAGATTAGGCCAATCAGTGTAGTATCATGTTGCCACAGTCATGGGTATAGAGAGCGTAAAGGAGGGGGCTTAGGACACAGTCCTGAGGGGCTCCTGTGTTGAGGGTCAGAGGGGCAGAGCTGAGGGAGCCCACTATTACCTCCTGCTGGCAATCTGACAGCAAGTCCAGGATCCAGCTACACAAGGCAGGGTGAAGGTCGAGGTCTCTGAGCTTCTTGTCGAGCCTGGAGGGAATTATGGTATTGAATGTTGAACGTAGTCCAAGAATAGCATTCTCACATAATCATACCTCTTCTCCAGATGTGTAAGGACGGTGTGTAGCACTGTGGCCATTGTGTCATTTGTCGAACGGTTGTGTTGGTATGGAAATTGTAGGGGGTTCAAGTGAGGGTGGTAGCAAGCTGCAGATGTAGACCTCGACCAGCCTCTCAAAGCATTTGCTTATTATTGAGGTGAGTGTGACAGGACGTCAGTCGTTCAGACGTGTTACCTTGGTCTTTTTAGGTACTGGAAGAATGGTGGATGTTTTGAAGCAGGAGGGCACGCTACACTGGGAGAGGGAGAGATTAAAAATGTCTGTAAACACACCTGCCAGTTGTACCACGCACATCCTGAGTACCCACCCTGGGTTGCTGTCCAGTCCCGCAGCTTTGCAACTGTCCACTCGTTGGAAACACCTGTGTACTTCAGCCTCAGAGATGACCAAGTTGCAAGTCATCTGGGAGAGAGGCAGAGGTTAGAAACTCCACTGCATTTAGCTTTAAAGTCTACGATGGTATGCAGACCTTGCCATAACCTACATGTGCTATTGCTGGAGAGTTGTGTCAGGATCTTGTCCCTGTATTGTTGTTCCACTACCTTGATGACTTTGCGCAGATCGTAGCTGCATTTCTTGAGTTCCTGTTGGTCTCCAGCAACATAAGCTCTGTGTCACACAGTAAGTGCTGCTCGCATGGAACTGTTGATCCAGGGTTTCTGGTTTGGAAAGACTTTGACCAATTTCTGGGGGACAATATCCTCGATGCACTTCCAGATGAAAACCGTGACCCCTTCCGTGAACTCAGGGACATCCTTGTCAGGAAAGACATTCCAGTCCTGTACGATGGAGGACAACAGGGATAACTTCTCATGTAAAGGGTGGTGTTCATTTGTAATGAGCTGCCAGAAAGTATGGTTGAAGTGGGAAGATTAGCAACATTTGAAAGCCATCCAGGTAAGTACATGGGGAGGAGATGTTTAGAGGGCTATGGGGCAAATGCAGGTAAATGGGACTAGCTTGCTGACAGTACAGTCAAGATGGATGAATTGGGTCAAAACGCCTGTTTTCATGCAGTATGACCCTATGACCTGAAAGAAACTCAATTAAGTTTGTCAAAGATGACCTCCCACACATAAAATCTCACTGGTCATCTCTAATAAAACCATAATTTTTCACATTTCTGTAAATCCTGTCCCTAAGAATATTCTCCATTAATTTATTTACTGCCGATGTATACTTCACTAGCATAGAAGTTCCTGATTGTCCCAATTGTTCTTCTCAAACTGTCATAAAGTTGTGTTAGGAGCAGACCCAAATGCAAGACACAGATACTGAAGTACTAGGAACAGGACAAGGTTTATCAAGAAAGCAAGGGGAGCCAGAAAGAAACAACGCTGGACATGGACACAGGACCTGGATGAGACAAGGACACTGGGCCTGAGCTAGGACTCGGACTAGAAAAGCGGAACCAGGACAAGGAACTTGGAACTAGGAGCCTGGGCTAGGACTCCGAGCCAGAGACTGGACAGGGACCCGGAACCTAGATCTTGACTTGGGCTCGGACCCCGGATCCAGGAGAGGACAAGACGTGGCTACAGGACTGGACATGCCTTGTCTACAGGACTGGACGTGCCTTGTCTACAGGACTGGACGTGCCTAGGCTACAGGACTGGACGTGGAACTCCTGCACAGGATGAGACATATGGGCAGGACGAGAACGCAAAGCCTTGGCTTGGACAGTATGAGGTTCTTGGACGTGGCTTGGACTAGATGAGGTTCTTGGACGTGGCTTGGACAGTACGAGGTTCTTGGATGTGGTTTGGACAGTACGAGGTTCTTGGACGTGGCTTGGACTAGACGAGGTTCTTGGACGCGGCTTGGACTAGACGAGGGAACTCCAGCACAGTGCTGGGCAAGGCACCAGAACTGGATGAGGACACGAAGCTCAGACTTGAACAGGGCTGAAACACGGTGCCTGGACTAAGTCTTGGAACACAGGAACATGGCACCTGGACTAGGTCTTGGAACACAGGAACACAGCGCCTAGACCTGAGCACAGGAACACAAGAACACAGAGCCGGGACCACTCCTTGGGAACAGGACATAGACCCGGGACTCGTACACGGAACACAGAGCCAGGACCCCTCCTTGGGAACAGGACTTAGGGCCAGGGCTTTATACAGAGTCAGGAACCCTCCTTGGGTAAAAGACGTAGGGCCGGGACTCTTCTTTGACATGAACACTAAACATGGGGACACAAAGAGACAGTTCCAAACTCAATGATAGATATATCCTTATCTTGGCATGGCAAGGCTCTGGTCTCATTCCGGCGGTTGAACTTGATGGCGATACAGGCGAGGATGCAGGTGAGGTTGCAGGCAAAGTAGCAGGTGAGGGTAACGGACACAGATTACAGATGAAGGTTAGCACTGAAGTAACTGTTGAGGTAAACTGCCAAAGAAACTGTCAGGGATTCCGAAGGGAGGAGAGAGGGGGCGAGAGAGATAGGACAATCCAGCAGGGAATCCTTGGATTGCAAAGGTATTTATGTGCCAGCCCAAAACAAGAATCAGGTGCCTCAATTAAGGAACAAGGGAAAACAGGAAAACTCTGAATAAGGATTGATGAACTGGACCGTGAACCGGAATGCAGATTTCACGGACCGGACCATGCCACAAACAAGGGAACAACTTTGGCAATCCTCTAGTACTCTGACTAAAGAGTACACAAAGATTTCTGTCAAGGCCCAACTAATCTGTTCCAATGAGACAGGGAAAGGATGGCTGTGTACAGGAACCGTAGTGTACAAAGGCTTTTGAAAATCTACTCAAGAAAAGAAAAGCTTATGAAAGATTCAAAAAATGAGGTAATGATAGAGATCTAGAATATTATAAGGCTAGCAGGAAGGAGCTTAAGAATGAAATTAGGAGAGCCAGAAAGGGCCATGAGAAGACCTTTGCGGACAGGATTAAGGAAAACGCCAAGGCATTCTACAAGTATGTGAAGCGTAAGAGGATAAGACATGAGAGAATAGCACCAAGCAAGTGTGACAGTGGAAAAGTGTGTATGGAATCTGAGAAGATAGCAGAGTTACTTAATGAATACTTTGCTTCAGTATTCACCATGGAAAAGGATCTTGGGGATTGTAGGGATGACTTACAGCAGACTGAAAAGCTTGAGCATGTAGATATTAAGAAAAAAGATGTGCTGAGCTTTTGGAAATTATCAAGCTGGATTAGTCAGTGGGACTGGACGAGATGTACCCCAGGCTACTGTGGGAGGCACGGGAGGAGATTGCTGAGCCTCCGGTGATGATTTTTGCATCAGCAATGGGGACAGAAGAGGTTCCAGAGGATTGGAGGGTTGCAGATATTGTTCCCTTATTCAAGAAAGGGAGCAGAGGTAGCCCAGGAAATTATAGACCAGTGAGTCTTACTTCAGTAGTTGGTAAGCTGATGGAGAAACTCCTGAGAGGCAGGATTTATGAACATTTGGAGAGGAAGAACATGATTAGGAATAGTCAGTATGGCTTTTGAGCCTGATTGAATTTTTTGAGGATGTGACTAAACACATTGATGAAGGTAGAGCAGTAGATGTAGTGTATATGGATTTCAGCGAGGTATTTGACAAGGTACCCCATGCAAGGCTTGTAGAGAAAGTAAGGAGGTATGGGATCCAAGGGGACATTGCTTTGTGGATCCAGAATTGGCTTGCCCACAAAAGACAAAGAGTGGTTGTAGATGGGTCACATTCTGCATGGAGGTCAGCGACCAGTGGTGTGCCTCAGGGATCTGTTCTGGGACCCTTACTCTACGTGATTTTTAGAAAATGACATGGATGAGGAAGTACAGGGATGGGTTAGTAAGTTTGCTGATGACACAAAGGTTGGGGGTGTTGTGGAGAGTGTGGAGGGTTGTCAGAGGTTACAGCGGGACATTGATAGGATGCAAAACTGGGCTGAGAAATGGCAGATGGAGTTCAACCCAGATAAGTGTGACGTGGTTCATTTTGGTAGGTCAAATATGATGGTAGAATATAGTATTAATGTTAAGACTCTTGGCAGTGTGGAGGATCAGAGGGATCTTGGGGTCCGAGTCCATAGGACACTCAAAGCTGCTACGCAGGTTGACTCTGTGATTAAGAAGGCACACAATGCATTGGCCTTCATCAACCATGGAATTGAGTTTAGGAGCCAAGAGATAATATTGCAGCTATATAGGACCCTGGTCAGAACCCACTTGGAGTACTGTGCTCATTTCTGGTTGCCTCACTACAAGAAGGATGTGGAAACCATAGAAAGGGTGCAGAGGAGATTTACAAGGATGTTGCCTGGATTGGGGAGCATGCCTTATGAGAATAGGTTGAGTGACCTCAGCCTTTTCTCCTTGGAGCGGCGGAGGATGAGAGCTGACCTGATAGAGGTGGTATGAAAGATGATGAGTGGAATTGATCGTGTGGATAGTCAGGGGCTTTTTCCTAGGGCAGAAATGACTAACACAAGAGGGCACAGTTTTAAGGTGCTTGGAAGTAGGTACAGAGGAGATGTTAGGTGTAACTTTTTATGCAGATAGTGGCCAGTGTGTGAAATGGGATGCTGGCTACAGTGGTGGAAGCGGATATGATAGGATCTTTTAAGAGACTCCTGGATAGGCACATGGAGCTTAGAAAAATAGAGGGCCACAAGTAACCCTAGGTAATTTCTAAAGTAAATACATGTTCGGAACAACATTGTAGGTTGAAGAGTCTGTATTGTGCTGTAGGTTTTCTATGTATCTATGTATCTAACCTCCTCTCTTGCCTTTCAATAATCTGAGATAACCCCTATCAAGCTCTGAGGACTTAGGTTCTTCAATAGACCGAATACCTCCTCCTTCTAGAACATAGTGCCATGTTCTAGAATTTCGGCAACCCTACCCTGATCTCTCTATTCCCATGTACTTCTCCTTGGTGAATATCAATGAAAAGTACTTACTTTCTATCTTGCCCAGTTACTCTGGTTCCAGGCAGACATACCCTCCTTTGTCCTATCCTCTCACTATCTATTCTCTTGTTTTTAATGCATGTATAAGATGCCTTGGGATTCCCTTTAATCCAATTTGAGAAGGATATATCATGGTTTATTTTAGCCCTGCTGATTTGCTGCTGAAGTTCTTCCCTGCATTCTTTACAATTCTCTAGG
This sequence comes from Mobula hypostoma, assembly GCF_963921235.1. NCBI lineage: Eukaryota > Metazoa > Chordata > Chondrichthyes > Myliobatiformes > Myliobatidae > Mobula > Mobula hypostoma. The sequence continues at coordinate 57,201,566 of NC_086107.1, forward strand.
GCCCTTTCCAGTTTCAGCTACCCAAATCTTACATATGGTTCCCTGTTTTTGTTGATTAAGTTACAACAGCTCTCATCATCCTTGCCATCCTTGCCTGTCTTCCTTGTGGGAACATGTTAGTCCTGAATTTTGACTAGCTGGCATTGACATGAGTCCCACATGACAGGTGTGGACAAAGCTAACAAAGTTCTCCTCAGATCCTGCTTAATATTGTTGTAATTAGCCTTCCCCCGCTTAGTCCGTTCCCCTGGTCTGGTCTTATCCTTATCCATAACAATCTAAAAACGTATGGGGATGATCACAGTTACCTGAATGATCTCCCACTGAAACCCCCGATACATCTACCCAGGCTTGTTTCCCACTACATGGCCTGGTATAGCCACGTTAGGCTATCAACATACTGTTTCAAGCACCCCTCTTGGATACATCTAACTAAGTTTGTTCCATCTAAATCTCTGACACCAAGAAAGTCCTAGTTGATAGTGAGGAAATTAAAGTCACCACTCCAGCAACATTATTGTTTCCACATCTTTCCATAATTTGCCAACATAGCTTTTCAGTGAACTGTTGGGGGCCTTTAGTATAAATTTATCATTGTGATTGCACCTTTCCTATTTCTGAGCTCTTTCAAATTTGTCTCATTTGATGAGTCCTCCAGTATATTCTCTCTGGGACCAGTTGCAATACCCTCCCCAATTAGTGATGTAACCCTTCCATTACTTGTACATCCCTTTCTATCGCATTGGAAATATCTGAACTCTGAAGTGTTGAGCTGCTGGTCCTGCTCTTCCCTCAACCAAGTCACTGTTCTGGCCACGATATCATAGTTCCATGTACTAAATAGTTTCAAGTTCATCTGCCTTACCTACAATACCACTTGACTAAAATAGATACATTTCATCCCACCAGACCTATAATGCTGTTTTAGAATTACAAATATTTTATTAAGATCACTGCACTTTCTGTCAGCTCAGGGTGAGTATTGATCCAAGTTGCTTAATCACACCTCAAACAGCAAACCCCTACCCCAAGAATAAACCTTCACTGCCTACTCTTTATCACAATTTCTGTACATCCTTTGTTGGGAGGGAGAGCAGCCCTGTACAGAGTACACAATACTCTAGATGCTATTTCAGCATGGCCTATATGTTGGAGCAAGATAGCCTTACTCCTATACTCCGGTCCTTTTCTAACACCTGAAAATTATCTTTTGTATCTAATAAATCAGATAAAAATGCATCAGTAATCTTGCTCCTAAATTGTGCAGAAACTCCCACAATCTTTGTTGATTTTGGGAGACTAAATCTCAACAAATCTCAGCAAAATAAGGGATACATCAAACTAAACAATGTGGTGGCAAAATTTAAACTTAAACTCATTTACAAAGAGTTATTCAGCCTGGTCAGACAATGTCCCTTCAGACATCTTTGAATACATATGTACGTATTGTTTGGAGAGGAAATATTTGTGACTATTACTATTATTTCTCGGTTGTTATTTGTGGTACATTGCTCAGCTTTAAGATGTCATCTTTTGCTTGATTGTCAAAGAGTGCAGAGAAAACTTACAAAGATGTTGCTGAGACTTGAGGATCTGAGTTACAGGGAAAGGTTAAACAGGTTAGGACTCTATTTCCCAGAGCACAGGAGAATGGGGTGGGGGGGGGGGTGCTTATAGATGCATATAAAATTGAGGGGTATAGATTGGACGAATGCATGCAAGCCTTTTCCCTTCAGTTGAGACTAGAACTAAAGGGCAAAGTTTAGGGTGAAAGATGAAATATTTAAGAGGAATCCAAGGGGAAACAACTTCACTCAGCGAGTGGTGTAGGTGTGGAAAGAGCTGCCAGCAGAAGTGGTAGATGTGAGTTCAATTGTAACATTGAAGGGAGGGTTGGATAGGTACATGGATGAGAGGGTTATGGAAGGCAATGATATATGTACAGGTAGATGAGACTAGGCAGAAGACCAAATTGGCTGGACTAGACCTTGTTTTTGTGCTGTATTTCTCTATGACTCTAAAAAGGACAGCAAAAGGAGTTAGTAGAGTGGAAAGAGTTTGAAGCAATAGTGTGTTGACAATGGGCACTGAGAAATGGCCTTCATTTACATTTCTAAACATGGTGATACCAATCAATGATCTTGTGTTTGAAAGCAAAATCCAAATCTACTGGGTTGGCAATGACAAAGTCTGAAGCTTTAGTGGAAATTAAATAAGATGTGTTGCCTTCAGTGAATGCTTTGCAATTACAATTTTTTAAAATAAATCTTTGTCCTTCAAAGCAGTCTCCATAGAAACAATTTGTCATCTACATTTCAAAGCTACACTTTAAATAATTTACTCTTATAATTTGTTTTACGTTATCTTTTCATAGGAATTATTCTCCTTTCATGCAATATTATCACTTTATTAGGATCAGAAGAGATTTGGAGATCATCAGGATAAAAGGGATAAACTATTTGTTTCAAGATTTAAATTCAAATAAAGAATATAATTGAACATGGCCTAAACAATGACTTACACCAGCACCTCTGCCTCCTCAGATTCATTTATTTATTGAGATATAGGTTGGACTAGATATCTTCCACCCCTCAAACCACTCCAAATAGCAATCCCCTGATTTAATCCCAGCCCACGGGGCAATTTACAATTATTAATTAACCTACTAACTGGTACGCCTTTGGGTTGTGGGAGGAAACCAGAGCTCTCAGAGGAAACCCATGCGGTCACAGGGACAACATACAATCTCCTTACAAACAGAGGTGGGAATTAAACCCAGGTCACCTGTACTGTAAAGTGTTGTGCTAATCACTACACTACCATACTGTCCTGCAGAGGGCTAAGGAACTTCAGCATATCCCCAGTGAACATCAGCAATTTTTATAGATGCACCATAAATAGTACCCTATTTGGAGGCATCACAGCATCCTCTGTTAACTGCTCTTCCCAAAACTGAAAGAAATTGCAAACATTGCGAGCTCTGCCTTGTCTATCACAAAAAACAGGATCTCCCCCCTTGACCCCTGTCTACACCTCCTGATGCCTGGGGAAAGCAGCCACAATAATCAAAGACCTCTCCCACCCTAGTCATTCTCTCTTCTCCCCCCACCCTTTCATAGCCTGAGAACGTGGACTCCAGGCTCAAGGATTTTTCAATTGTTATAAGACTCTTGTATTCTGAAGATGAACTCTTGATCACCCATTCTACTTTGTCAAGACCCTTAAACTTTATTTGTCTACCAGCACAACACTTTCTCCGTAACTGAAACATTATATTTTACATAGTTTTTGTTTTTCCTTTTATATTAAAATGTACTCAATGTACTTGTTCATGGAATGTTCCACGTTAATGGCATGCAAACATGCAAATACTTTATCTTGGTACATGCAACAATAATAAACATATTATCTATCACTGATCATTTCTACTGAAAGGAAGTGTTCCTGTCAGAAAACAAAGTTTTCATTCTTAGTAAGGTACATAGTTTGGATTCAGTATTTTTAGAATCTGTAACAGTAGAATTGAATCAATTTGAATGCTACATCATAGAATCTTCTATAGAACAGTATAACATAGGAACAGATCCTCTGACTCACAATGTCTGTGCCACTACAATGCTAAATTAAACAAGATTTCTTCTGCCTCCATATGATCCATATGCCTTAATTAATTTCATGTTTATGTCTCTGTTTAAATGCCTCTTAAACACCTCCATCATGTCTGCTTCCACTGTCATCCCTGGCAATATTTCATTCATAAAAGAAAAGAAAACTTTGATCAAATAGGAAACAGGAAACAATGCATGTAAATAGTTTTGTTTTACAATTCATTCAATGAATCCTACAAAATTGAATATTTATAATTACGTTTCTGACAGGTTCCACTTTCTGTCAGCAAACAACTCCATTTCACCAGGGAGGTACAATCCCTCCACATTGTGATGATCTGAGGGCCCTCCACAACTTCCTTACATGGAAATCAACCAGTTTCCCTCCACCAAAAACACATTCTCCATCTGATCTTGTCCTATCAACAACCTCTCGTACAACTCCAGTCCTTTTTTTTGATCAATGATAAAACTTTGGAACCTTCATGGGCCAGCTTTGTGCAATAGATAAAACAGTTCTTCTTTCAGGCCTGCTCTAGACCCCTCCCTTAATTTATTTTTCCCGAACATTAATGAACCTATTTATGCTGCTTTCTATACTCTTTCAGAATTCAAGTATCTCATTACTTTTTCCTATCAATTTCCACCCTGCTCCAACTTTTACATGCTCCAACATTGGCTCTTATCTTTTCTTTCTGTATCGCTCTGTTGCCATTTCAGAGGAATTTACTGACTCTGTTTTATTTTCTATCTGTTCTGATCATGAGACTTTCTACACTGGTGCCTCTGCTTCTCCTTTCTCCTTTACCACGACTTCCTCTTTATCTGCATGTTACCACACCTCAGTTCTCTTCCCCAATCTGAGCAATGATAGAGCTTTGCTGGTTTTCACCTTCCCCACCAGCCTCCACATTCAATGGATCCTCCTTCAAAGTTTCCACTGCCTTCAGCAAGATACTACCAAATAAACATCTTCTCCTTCCCAACCTTCCCAGCATTTCAAAAGTCCTGATGCTTTCATGGTTTCCTGGTCTGACCTTCAATTTTCACCAACCACTCCCCTTCCTGGGGTACTTTCCCATGTATCTGAAAAGCATGCACCACTGGCTCATTTACTTTTTCCCTTCCCATTATTCAGGGACACAACAGTTCATTCACGTGAGGTGTTAATTCGCTGGTACTTCTTCCAATTTACAGTATTGCGTTAGTGCTCTGTACTGGAAAAAGATCAAATGCAAATAGGATGCAAAAATCAAATGAAATAAGAGTGAAAACTGCAGAGAAAATTTACATAGATGTTGCTAGGACTTCAGGACCTGAGTTCTAGGGAAAGGTTGAATAAGTTAAGGCTTTATTTCCTGGAGTGTTGGAGAATGAGAGCAGATTTGTTAATGATCAGCGAAACACATGGCCCCTAGTTCTAAAGGAAACATGAAGGGGAACGTCTTCATTCATAGGGTGGGAGAGTGTTGGACAAGCAGCCGGCGGAAGTGGTTGATGGGGTATCGATTTCAAAATTTAAGAAAAATTTGAATAAGTTTTTGGATGGGAGGGGTACGTTGGGCTATGGTCCGGGTGCAAGTCAATGGAACAGGTTAGAATAATAGTTTAGCATGGACTAGAAAAAGCTAGAGACCCTGTTTCTGCGCTGTAGTGTTCTACAACTTGAAGGCTCTATGTATGTTTTGCACAGCATCTGTGTTCGGTAAGCAGGGTAATATTGAACTTCCAGCTGCCTGTTGCTAGTTCTCTTTCTCACTCTCCACCTGGCCCATCTGTGGCCTGTACTTCCAACAAACCAAATGAAAGCTTGAGAAAGAACCCCTCAATTTGATATTCAATTCAACTATTTTAAATAATTTTTTTTTCAATTAGTATCAAACTGTTCTAAGTTTATCCATCTGTAATGTTAACGTAGTTTTTCTTGCTCTACAGCTACTGCCTGATCTGTTTGGCATTTCCAGTATTCTTCTTTTGGGTTTAGGTCATGGCAACAGCTCTGACTTGCATTTCACAGCTTTTTATATCCCTTGTTTGTCTTCATAAGTTTCCTCATTCATCAATCAACCAGTCTGATCTGTAAACAGTAGAATCACCTTTGCAACTATGACCTATCAGATATATTCCCATCAACATAAAATTGACTTATTTCCTTCACCAAGAAATTTTTATTTTTTTAAACATTTTTGCATGGGTACTACCTGTCCTGATTAAGGAAGCTTAAATCAGATATCAAACATCAATAATAAGGAAAGCCTGCAATGGTGTAGAATGTGTAGGGCAGAAATTTAAAAAATTAGAAAAGGATGTGAAGAATTGCTGGTTGGTGAAATCAAAGAAGATCTAAAGATGGTTCAAATATATACAGAACAGCAAGAAAAAGGAAAGAATACAGTCCATTCGGATCTGGATAAGGTGCTTATTGCATATCACATTTCTCAGAGACAATGCTAATATTTTAGTTGAAGAGAAAGGGTGTAAAATGTTGGATGGAATAAATAGGCTATGAGTGGAATTATTAATGAGTTCCACAACTCTGATTGTAAACAAACGACAAGACTGGGATGAAATATATTTTTGGCAAGGTGAGGGTGTGGCCAGGAATGAAAATTTGCACGTTTGACAAAAGATCGGATATGCTAGGGTTGTTTGCTTTGGAATGAAAGTGACAGAAAATAGATTTAATTGAGTAACGTGACTAGATAAAATAAATAGAAAGGATAAAAAGCATGGAACATAAACTTAAACTAATTGGTTGAAGTAATAAAGGGAAGAAAGGACTTCCTTTCATCAGAAAGTTTGATGGGGTCTGGAATGGGTAATAGAAACAGCGACCCTTACCACATTTAAAAAGGAGCAGGACATATTCTCAGTGGTCTCTTTATTAGGTAAACCTGTACACCTACTCATTAATGCATATAACTAATTAGCTATTCACAGGCAGCAACTCAATGCATAAAACCATGCAGACCTGGTCAAAGGGTTCAGTTGTTTTACAGACCAAACACCAGAATGGGGAAGAAATGTGACCCAAGTAACTTTGACCGTGGAATGATTGTTGGTGCCAGACAGGGTGGTTTAAGTATCTTAGAAACAACTGATCTCCTAGGATTTTCACACACAACATTGTCTAGAGTTTATAGAGAACAGTGCGAAAAACATAAAAAAATCAAGTGAATGGCAGTTCTGTGGGTGAAAATGCTTTGTTTATAAGAGAGGTTGGAGGAGAAAGACCAGGCTAGTTTAAGCTGATAGGAAGGTGACAGTAACCCAAATAACCATGCATTATAACAGTGGTGTGCAGAAGAGCATCTCTGAGCACACAACACATCAAACCTTGAAGAGGATGAGCTACAGCAGTAGAAGACCACACTGGGTTCCACTCCTGTACGTAATGAAGTGGCCACTGACTGTATATTGTAGAGCTGTTACCTGCAAGGCTTTGGAAGTGGGACTGAGCTGAACAGCATTTTCCTTACTGCAAAGACGTTTGTAGAAGGTAAAACTTACATACATCCTATGTGCCTATCTAGAGTGTTGTAAGCCGAAGTAATGGTCATCAAGTTGTGTCCCAATGTTGGAAGAGAGGATCATAGATGGGCAGTTCTCAGAACATTGAAATTGGTGAGAATGTAAGGAGTGTGCTTTAAATAGGAACAAATACAATAAAGATTTCAAAATGAAAGATTAATAATCAAGGAATTCAAATGATTAGTTGTATAATTGCCAATTATTACCTCAAAGGATGGGAGACCTACAACCTGAGGCACCATTAGCAAAAGGCATCTCAAACTATTGGAGTACTTCCACATGCACAGCCTGAGATCCATTATGGGTATCTGCTGGCATAAACGTATCACAAACCTGAAAGTCCTCAACAGGGAAAAGACTAACAGTATTGAAGCCATGATCCTGAAAGCACAACTTCATTGAACCAGACATTTTATACACATGAAGGACTCCAGACTCCCTACGTAGTTGCTCTATGGCCAGTTATCGTGGCAAAGCAGAAACTTTGATAGACGTCATAAGAGGTGTAAAGACTGTGTGAAAGCCAGCAGTGCTTATAGTGGGCTCGGTATCTGGAACATAGGACCGGAGACAGAACTAGTTGGTGTTCCTTGGTTCATCTTACTCAGAGCAACTTAGAAGACTGGTGTCGTGCAGACCTGGAGACTGCCCAATGAAGAGGAAAGCAGCAGCACAGCCATGCCTATGGAATCAGGGCAGTTTCCTTGTCTCCACCGTGAATGTCTATGCTGCTGAAGAATTGGTCTCTACAATCACCTCCAAACACATATCAGATGAGCTGCACAAACACAATCATCATTGTTGAAATTGATGGACAACCAACACATTAGCAACAGAACATCAACAATGAGGACAAAATCTAATGAATTTTAGGGAATATCAGAACAGATAGAATGTGCAAGATTTAATAATGCTCAAAAGGAAAGGTAACAGTTATAATGGCTGATTATATAAACAAGGTAATTCTGCTAGGGGAGATACACTGAAAGGATTAAGAATAGATTGAAGCATATTCAGCTGAATACCTGATGACCAGACTTAAAGAAAGTTCTGGATCAATACGATGATACATTTACTGTTTCACACACAGGCACCAAACCAATGTCGGACCAATCTATTGTGCGCCTAGACAAGAAAGCTATCAACTAATCGATCAAGTAGGAAAGAAGCAACATCAGCTGGTAGAAGTGTCACAAAAAGATTGGGCAATGCTCTCTCTGGTGGAACCTGGGCAAAAAAGGACATCTGGCTCTGTGGAGGTTATGAAGAGATGGTTTATAAACGGGTGGATTATGAATAATACCCTCTGATCATGTCTCCATATTTGTACACTGAACAGATGGGGAAAAGATCTTCATTAAATTTGATTTGTTTCACATCTAGGGTCAACTTAATGTAGACAGAGAAAGGCAACACTATTTGCTGACAGATAACAAGAGTTGCATCATATACCATGCTACCATGTGGCTCTAAATCATTCACAAAAATACTCCAAGTGACTATGTGAGGGTTTTGTGTGGTTCTACTATCCAGATAGCATCCTAACTGAGAAGGAAAGACTTCAGATGCTTGAGGAGGTGTGCATAAGACTTTGGCGACATCATTGTTAAACTTAAAATGAAGCAAAGAAGTCACCATGCCAAGGAAGTGATTATTTAGCCCTTCAGTTAAAAAAAGAGAAGGTGATGTCATCATCAGAGCCAGGAAATTGAAAACAGAGCATTCAAATAAAGCACCATGGCAGGTTCTTTGTCATGAGCACCCATTGAGGAAACCACAAAGACCAAAGAAAGGAAAATGTAGGCTCTTAACAGTCAGTAGGACTGTCACAGCAGAGCAAATAGAACTGCACACAAAACCCTAATGCTGAGGCCCTTGTATGAATGCATAAATGAATGAACTGATTCACACACAGGTCTGAATAAAGACATGATGTCATAAGGGCACGGCTGGGAACTGACTCAAGTGCAAGACACAGACACTGAAGTACCAGGGACAGGACTAGGATACAGGGCGATGGCAAGGACATGGACAGGAGAATCAGGAACCTGGAACAGGACTGGACAAAAGAGCTAGGATCCTAGGCTTGGACTCTGAGCTAGAGACTGGACAAGGACCCAGTACCTGAGTTTTGCCTCTGGCTCAGACCCCAGAACTAGGCAAGGACGAGGCTTGGCAGGCAGGCAGGACGAGGCTGGAGACTTCAGGCTAGAAGCTAGAGGCTGGAGGCTGGAGGCTGGAGGCTGGAGACTTGAGGCGAGGCTGGAGGCTGGAGGCTGGAGACTTGAGGCGAGGCGAGGCTGGAGACTTGAGGCGAGGCGAGGCTGGAGGCTGGAGACTTGAGGCGAGGCGAGGCTGGAGGCTGGAGACTTGAGGCGAGGCTGGAGGCTGGAGGCTGGAGACTTGAGGCGAGGCTGGAGGCTGGAGGCAAGGCTGGAGGCGAGGCTGAAGGCTGGAGGCTGGATACTTGAGACGAGGCTGGAGGCTGGAGACTTGAGGTGAGTCTGGAGGCTGGAGACTTGAGGCGAGGCGAGGCTGGAGGCTGGAGGCTGGAGACTTGAGGCGAGGCGAGGCTGGAGGCTGGAGACTTGAGGCGAGGCGAGGCTGGAGGCTGGAGACGAGGCGAGGCGAGGCTGGAGGCTGGAGACTTGAGGCGAGGCGAGGCTGGAGGCTGGAGACTTGAGGCGAGGCGAGGCTGGAGGCTGGAGACTTGAGGCGAGGCGAGGCTGGAGGCTGGAGACTTGAGGCGAGGTGAGGCTGGAGACTGGAGGCAAGGCTGGAGGCGAGGCTGGAGGCTGGAGGCTGGATACTTGAGACGAGGCTGGAGGCTGGAGACTTGAGGTGAGTCTGGAGGCTGGAGACTTGAGGCAAGTCTGGAGGCTGGAGACTGGAGACCGGAGGCGAGACTGGAGGCTGGGGGCTGGAGACTGGAGGCGAGGCTGGAGGCTGGAGACTGGAGGCTGGAGACTTGAGGTGAGACTGGAGGCTGGAGGCTGGAGACTTGAGGCGAGACTGGAGGTTGGAGGCTGGAGGCTGGAGACTTGAGGCGACTGGAGGCTGGAGACTGGAGGCTGAAGACGAGGCTGGAGACTGGAGGCTGGAGACCGGAGGCAAGGCTGGAGGCTGGAGACTGGAGGCGAGGCTGGAGGCTGGAGGCGAGGCTGGAGTCTTGAGGCGAGGCTGGAGGCTGGAGACTTGAGGCGAGGCTGGAGGCTGGAGACTTGAGGTGAGGCTGGAGGCTGGAGACTTGAGGCAAGACTGGAGGCTGGAGACTTGAGGCGAGACTGGAGGCTGGAGGCTGGAGACTTGAGGCGAGACTGGAGGCTGGAGGCTGGAGACTGGAGGCGAGACTCGAGGCTTGAGGTGAGGCTGGAGGCTGGAGGCCAGAGACTTGAGGCTGGAGACTTGAGGCTGGAGACTTGAGGCGAGGCTGGAGGCTGAAGACTTGAAGCGAGGCTGGAGGCTTGAGGTGAGGCTGGAGATGAGGCGAAGTGAGGCTGGAGACTGGAGGCGAGGCTGGAGGCAAGGTTGGAGGCTAGGCTGGAGGCGAGGCTGGAGGCTGGATACTTGAGACGAGGCTGGAGGCTGGAGACTTGAGGCGAGGTGAGGCTGGAGGCTGGAGACTTGAGGCGAGGAGAGGCTGGAGGCTGGAGACGAGGCGAGGAGAGGCTGGAGGCTGGAGACTGGAGGCTGGAGACCGGAGGCGAGGCTGGAGGCTGGAGACTTGAGGCGAGGCTGGAGGCTGAAGACTGGAGGCAAGGCGAGGCTGGAGACTGGAGGCTGAAGACGAGGCTGAAGACGAGGCTGGAGACTGGAGGCTGGAGACTGGAGACTGGAGGCTGGAGACTTGAGGCGAGACTGGAGGCTGGAGGCTGGAGACGAGGCGAGGAGAGGCTGGAGGCTGGAGACTTGAGGCGAGGTGAGGCTGGAGGCTGGAGGCTGGAGGCGAGGCGAGGCTGGAGGCTGGAGACTTGAGGCGAGGCGAGGCTGGAGGCTGGAGACTGGAGACAAGGCGAGGTGAGGCTGGAGGATGGAGACTTGAGGCGAGGAGAGGCTGGAGGCTGGAGACTGTAGGCGACGAGAGGCTGGAGGCTGGAGACTGGAGGCGAGGCTGGAGGCTGGAGACTTGAGGCGAGGCTGGAGGCTGGAGACTTGAGGTGAGGCTGGAGGCTGGAGACTGGAGGCTGAAGGCTGGAGACGAGGCTGGAGACTGGAGGCTGGAGACTGGAGGTGAGGCTGGAGGCTGGAGACTGGAGGTGAGGCTGGAGGCTGGAGACTTGAGGCAAGGCTGGAGGCGAGGCTGGAGGCTGGAGGCTGGATACTTGAGACGAGGCTGGAGGCTGGAGACTTGAGCTGAGGATGGAGCCTGGAGACTTGAGGCGAGGATGGAGCCTGGAGACTTGAGGCGAGGATGGAGCCTGGAGGCTGGAGACTTGAGGCGAGGCGAGGCTGGAGGCTGGAGGCTGGAGACTTGAGGCGAGGCGAGGCTGGAGGCTGGAGACTTGAGGTGAGGCGAGGCTGGAGGCTGGAGACTTGAGGCGAGGAGAGGCTGGAGGCTGGAAACTTGAGGCGAGGTGAGGCTGGAGACTGGAGGCAAGGCTGGAGGCGAGGCTGGAGGCTGGAGGCTGGATACTTGAGACGAGGCTGGAGGCTGGAGACTTGAGGTGAGGCTGGAGGCTGGAGACTTGAGGCGAGGATGGAGGCTGGAGACTTGAGGCGAAACTGGAGGCTGGAGGCTGGAGACTTGAGGCGAGACTGGAGGCTGGAGACTTGAGGCGAGGCGAGGCTGGAGGCTGGAGGCTGGAGACTTGAGGCGAGGCGAAGCTGGAGGCTGGAGACTTGAGGCGAGGCGAGGCTGGAGGCTGGAGACTTGAGGTGAGGCAAGGCTGGAGGCTGGAGGCTTGAGGCGAGGCGAGGCTGGAGGCTGGAGACTTGAGGTGAGGCAAGGCTGGAGGCTGGAGGCTTGAGGCGAGGCGAGGCTGGAGGCTGGAGACTTGAGGCGAGGCGAGGCTGGAAGCTGGAGACTTGAGGCGAGGAGAGGCTGGAGGCTGGAAACGAGGCGAGACTGGAGGCTGGAGACTTGAGGCGAGACTGGAGGCTGGAGGCTGGAGACTGGAGACCTGAGGCTGGAGACTTGAAGCGAGGCTGGAGGCTTGAGGTGAGGCTGGAGGCTGGAGGCCGGAGACTTGAGGCTGGAGACCTGAGGCTGGAGACTGGAGGCGAGGCTGGAGGCTGAAGACTTGAAGCGAGGCTGGAGGCTTGAGGTGAGGCTGGAGGCTTGAGGCGAAGCGAGGCTGGAGACTGGAGGAGAGGCTGGAGGCGAGGCTGGAGGCTGGATACGAGAGGAGGCTGGAAGCTGGAGACGAGGCGAGGTGAGGTTGGAAGCTGGAGACTTGAGGTGAGGAGAGGCTGGAGGCTGGAGACTTGAGGCGAGGAGAGGCTGGAGACTTGAGGTGAGTGGAGGCTGGAGGCTGGAGACTTGAGGCGAGGCTGGAGGCTGGAGGCTGGAGACTTGAGGCGAGGCGAGGCTGGAGGCTGGAGACTTGAGGCGAGGCGAGGCTGGAGGCTGGAGACTTGAGGCGAGGCGAGGCTGGAAGCTGGAGACTTGAGGCGAGGCGAGGCTGGAGGCTGGAAACGAGGCGAGACTGGAGGCTGGAGACTTGAGGCGAGACTGGAGGCTGGAGGCTGGAGACTGGAGGCGAGACTGGTGGCTGGAGGCTGGAGACTGGAGACCTGAGGCTGGAGACTTGAAGCGAGGCTGGAGGCTTGAGGTGAGGCTGGAGGCTGGAGGCCGGAGACTTGAGGCTGGAGACTGGAGGCGAGGCTGGAGGCTGAAGACTTGAAGCGAGGCTGGAGGCTTGAGGTGAGGCTGGAGACTTGAGGCGAGGAGAGGCTGGAGGCTGGAGACTTGAGGCGAGACTGGAGGCTGGAGGCTGGAGACTTGAGGCGAGACTGGAGGCTGGAGGCTGGAGGTGAGGCTGGAAACTTGAGGCGAGGCTGAAGACCTGAGGAGAGGCTCGAGGCTGGAGGCTGGAGACTGGAGGCGAGGCTGGAGGCTGGAGGCTGGAGACTTGAGGCGAGGCTGGAGTTTGGAGGCTGGAGACTTGAGGCGAGGCTGGAGACTGGAGACTTGAGACAAGGCTGGAGGCTGGAGACTGGAGACGAGGCGAGGCGAGGCTGGAGACTTGAGGCGAGGTGAGGCTGGAGACTGGAGACTTGAGGCGAGGTGAGGCTGGAGACTGGAGACGAGGCGAGGTGAGGCTGGAGACTGGAGATGAGGCGAGGTGAGGCTGGAGACTGGAGACGAGGCGAGGTGAGGCTGGAGACTGGAGATGAGGCGAGGTGAGGCGAGGCTGGAGACTGGAGACTGGAGACGAGGCGAGGTGAGGCTGGAGACTGGAGACTTGAGGCGAGGTGAGGCTGGAGACTGGAGACGAGGCGAGGTGAGGCTGGAGACTGGAGATGAGGCGAGGTGAGGCTGGAGACTGGAGACGAGGCGAGGTGAGGCTGGAGACTGGAGATGAGGCGAGGTGAGGCTGGAGACTGGAGACGAGGCGAGGTGAGGCTGGAGACTGGAGATGAGGCGAGGTGAGGCGAGGCTGGAGACTGGAGACTTGAGGCGAGGCTGGAGACTGGAGACTGGAGACGAGGCGAGGTGAGGCTGGAGACTGGAGACGAGGCGAGGTGAGGCTGGAGACTGGAGACTTGAGGCGAGGTGAGGCTGGAGACTGGAGACGAGGCGAGGTGAGGCTGGAGACTGGAGATGAGGCGAGGTGAGGCGAGGCTGGAGACTGGAGACTTGAGGCGAGGTGAGGCTGGAGACTGGAGACGAGGCGAGGTGAGGCTGGAGACTGGAGATGAGGCGAGGTGAGGCGAGGCTGGAGACTGGAGACTTGAGGCGAGGCGAGGCTGGAGACTGGAGACGAGGCGAGGCGAGGCTGGAGACTGGAGACTTGAGGTGAGGCGAGGCTGGAGACTTGAGGCGAGGCGAGGCTGGAGGCTGGAGACGAGGCGAGGCGAGGCTGGAGACTGGAGACTTGAGGCGAGGCTGGAGACTTGAGGCAAGGCGAGGCTGGAGACTTGAGGCAAGGCGAGGCTGGAGACTGGAGACGAGGCGAGGCGAGGCTGTAGACTGGAGACTTGAGGCGAGGAGAGGCTGGAGATTGGAGACTTGAGGCGAGGCGAGGCTGGAGACTGGAGACTTGAGGCGAGGCGAGGCTGGAGACTGGAGACGAGGCGAGGAGAGGCTGGAGACTGGAGACGAGGCGAGGAGAGGCTGGAGACTGGAGACGAGGCGAGGCGAGGCTGGAGGCTGGAGACTTGAGGCGAGGCGAGGCTGGAGGCTGGAGACTTGAGGCGAGGAGAGGCTGGAGGCTGGAGACTTGAGGCGAGGCGAGGCTGGAGGCTGGAGACTTGAGGCGAGGAGAGGCTGGAGGCTGGAGACTTGAGGCGAGGAGAGGCTGGAGACTTGAGGCAAGGAGAGGCTGGAGACTTGAGGCAAGGAGAGGCTGGAGACTTGAGGCGAGGAGAGGCTGGAGGCTGGAGACTTGAGGCGAGGAGAGGCTGGAGACTTGAGGCGAGGAGAGGCTGGAGACTGGAGACGAGGCGAGGCGAGGCTGTAGACTGGAGACTTGAGGCGAGGAGAGGCTGGAGATTGGAGACTTGAGGCGAGGCGAGGCTGGAGACTGGAGACTTGAGGCGAGGCGAGGCTGGAGACTGGAGACGAGGCGAGGAGAGGCTGGAGACTGGAGACGAGGCGAGGAGAGGCTGGAGACTGGAGACGAGGCGAGGAGAGGCTGGAGACTGGAGACGAGGCGAGGCGAGGCTGGAGGCTGGAGACTTGAGGCGAGGCGAGGCTGGAGACTTGAGGCGAGGAGAGGCTGGAGACTGGAGACGAGGCGAGGCGAGGCTGTAGACTGGAGACTTGAGGCGAGGAGAGGCTGGAGATTGGAGACTTGAGGCGAGGCGAGGCTGGAGACTGGAGACTTGAGGCGAGGCGAGGCTGGAGACTGGAGACGAGGCGAGGAGAGGCTGGAGACTGGAGACGAGGCGAGGAGAGGCTGGAGACTGGAGACGAGGCGAGGCGAGGCTGGAGGCTGGAGACTTGAGGCGAGGCGAGGCTGGAGGCTGGAGACTTGAGGCGAGGAGAGGCTGGAGGCTGGAGACTTGAGGCGAGGAGAGGCTGGAGACTTGAGGCAAGGAGAGGCTGGAGACTTGAGGCAAGGAGAGGCTGGAGGCTGGAGACTTGAGGCGAGGAGAGGCTGGAGACTTGAGGCGAGGAGAGGCTGGAGACTGGAGACGAGGCGAGGAGAGGCTGGAGGCTGGAGACTTGAGGCGAGGCGAGGCTGGAGGCTGGAGACTTGAGGCGAGGAGAGGCTGGAGGCTGGAGACTTGAGGCGAGGAGAGGCTGGAGACTTGAGGCAAGGAGAGGCTGGAGACTTGAGGCGAGGAGAGGCTGGAGGCTGGAGACTTGAGGCGAGGAGAGGCTGGAGACTTGAGGCGAGGAGAGGCTGGAGACTTGAGGCGAGGAGAGGCTGGAGACTTGAGGCGAGGAGAGGCTGGAGACTTGAGGCGAGGCGAGGCTGGAGACTGGAGACTTGAGGCGAGACTGGAGACGAGGCGAGGAGAGGCTGGAGACTGGAGACGAGGCGAGGCGAGGCTGAAGACTGGAGACGAGGCGAGGCGAGGCTGGAGGCTGGAGACTTGAGGCGAGGAGAGGCTGGAGACTTGAGGTGAGGCGAGGCTGGAGACTTGAGGTGAGGCGAGGCTTGGCAGGCTCCTCCAGGCAGGGCGAGGATCACCTGGGCAGGGCGAGGATCACCACCCGACAGAGGCAAGGGACAGGAAGGGACAGAACCAACTCCAGGTAACAGCAAAACTGCTTGGCTTACCTGGGCGGAGGCATGGGACAGGAAAGGAGCTAGGTACAGGGTGGCTCCAGGACCAGACAGCAAGACAAGGCAAGGCTACTGGCAAAGCAAGGCAAGACGAGAACTTCAGGTGAGGCAAGAGCTACCGGCAAGACAAGGCAGGGCTACTGGCAAAGCAAGGCAAGACAGAGCTTCAGGTGAGGCGAGAGTTACCGGCAAGACAAGGCAGGGCTTCAGGCGATGAAACAGAAGGCAAGGGAAGGGGTACAAGGAGTAAGGACAAGACCAATCCAGCGGCCACGCCCTGGTCTCTGAGGGTATTTATGCAGCCAGCCCCACCGAGAATCAGCTGCTTCAATTAAAGGTCAACAAGACAGAAACAGGGTAGATAGGAAAACCTGGAGCAAGGGTCGATGGACCGGACTGTGAACTGGAATATGGACTTCACGGACCGGACTATGACACATGATGCATTTCTTTGCAGGTACAATCTATCAATCAAGGTCACATAGTCTAGAAAAGAAGTGCAATCATGCCAAAGTTATTGCAAGATTTGGAAACAAATCTGCTGACCGCCAAGGAAAGGTGAATATGAAGGCAATGCTTGGAACATTTGTCTGTTTGTCTAGAACAGGCAAAGATGCAGGAAATTTAGCCAGTAGGTGCAGTGCCTGTTGAGACTGTGGAACACCACCAGGTGTGAATATTGGATTACGGGGCCATTTCATTGGCTTCATACATAGTTGCTAAATACAAGCAAAAGGAATCCTCCTAGACTCACTGTGGCTGTGTTTCCGGCACTGTAGGGTATTCACCAAGCTTCTGTTTTCCATGAGCCTTTCACTCACTGAGACTCTGTCGCCCATTCTGCATTTCAGTTTGCTGGGGCTCAGTGCCATGCTCACTACACCTACTTTCTTAAATTGTCTCAAGATCTTAAAGAATAAAAATACTTGTATTCCATAACTTGTTGACAGCTGAGCTGATAAGCCTTTGCCTTGTTTTTGTTACGCAATTCTATTTTAAAATTAGTAAAGAGGCTACCTAGCCTCTTCACCATATTCTAGTGTAAGACTGAAGCTGAATTTGGTTTATTGTTGTCACAGATCTCTTGTGCCTGAATTCATGGCACAAGGCATCATATCATGGTCATGTTTGGCAGAGGAATAATCATCTGGAGGGACTGGTAAGTCTCTCTGCACTCACTTTCACTTTGGGAGTGAAACCTGAAAAGCAAGTTTAGAAGAGGAAAAGTGATAACATGTGTTTCTTTGAAATCCGTTGAAAAACTTGCTTTTATCAGGGGTAAAACATTCTGTAGTAGAGTAATGGATCGTCTCGGGGTAAAACATTCTGTGGTAGAGTAATGGCTCGTCTCTGAGAGCCAGCACAGATTGGATGGATCAAATGCCTCCTTCCTTGTTATAAGGAGGTACATGGCATGGTCAAGTTGCTTCACAGGAATGCAGTTAGATGGAAATGAAGACGAAAAAGATGCATTAGAGAAGTTAATTGAAAGCTCGGTCAACGGAATGAGGTTTTAAGCAGAATCGTAAAGATGGAGGGAGAAATTGAGAGTCATAGAGAAACAGCATGGAAACAGGCCCCTCAGTTCACTGAGTCCATGCCAACCACCTTAAAATACACTTTACGAGCCAATTCATTTTATTAACCTTGCATTCCTCTCAACTCCTCTTCAGAATCTACATATTAAATGCAATTTGCGGTGATCAATTAACCAACTGATGAGGGAGAGACCCAGAACACTCAAAGGAAACCCCTACCATCACTGGGAGACTGTGCAAACTCAACAGAGACAGCACTGCAGATCGGGATCTAGCCCAGGTTGCTGGAGCTGTGAGGCATAGTATTACTGACTGCACCACCGTGACACCCATAAACAGATGAATTTCCAGAGCTTAGGGCTTAGATAGCTAGTGGGATGGTCACCAACAGTGAAGGGAAGGAAGGAGATCTGCAAGGCCAGAAATGGAGAGTCTATCTGTGGAATCTTCACTTATAGCTCAATTAGACAGAGGATTTGGGTCAGAGGATGAGAATTTTAATACTGAGTTCTTCCCGGATCTAAATTAATATAGATTAGTAAGAGTGAGCTAGGAATCAGCAACACAGTTTTGTACAGGAAATTTATAGAAGATGGTAAATCGAATGTCATTAAAATAGTCAGATCTGAAGGTAACAAAATAATGGTTTAAGGTTGGACATAGATGAGTAGAAGAAAGGAGATATGGAAGTTAGGAGAGTTAATAGTGGGCAGGGTACAGGTCAGAAGATCAACTCTAATAGGAAGCGAACGGTCTGGTTCAGTCAGGAAAATGGAATTGGTGGCAGTGACTGAGAATAATGGCTTTTGACTCGCTTATCTCTAAAGAAAAGTTGAATTGGATAATACTGGACATTGGACAAGCTGTCTGATATCATACTTAGTCATGAGATATACAGGATGAGGTATCACTGAGGAGTTTAGTCATATGGAACTTAATATTGTGCATTCAGGTGATGTTGATGTAGTTAACATTCATGGTCACAATCATGATGGATGCAAATGGGAACATTGAATGCAACCATTACATTGATGGATCTGGTATAAGTGGAAAACTAATTACTGAGAGTCAGTTATCAATTATAATATTTTCCCTGTTTGCTTTTATCCACATTCAGAAGAACAATAACATGAAGTGTTTTGACCACATTTAAGTAAAAGGTTTCCAAGGAAGCCACTGCATTTTCTGATGTTTAAACTAATTCTCTTCTGCTAAGCAACAGAAAAAAAACACATTTTCAATACTTTAATGAAGCATTCAGTTTAGAGCAGATGAGATAAAGTCTGAAAGCCAACGTCCTCTCAAGTACTTGTATACCTTGCTAAAGTTCAGGATCGGCAGTACCTGCCTTGAAGTGGTTATTATAGCATGGGGTGTATGGGGTGTCAGGGAGGGGTAGCACCTCTGGTGGGGGAACATGTCGCGTCCTTTTCAAGGCGGTTAGTCCACCTTTGGTCCCCACCTGGCACTCAGCTCTCACCTGTGGCTCCCCGTAGCTGCTTGCTTGCGACAGTGGCCACACCCCAGGCAACGGCTTCGACAAGCCGGCTAAACCAGGTGAGGGTAGCCGACGGGTCTCAAACCCTCGGTGAGATCGGGAGTTGTCTATCCCAGCATGTAGAGACAGACTCTGGCGGATTGAGCAGACGAGACCAATGGAAGGTCCAACGGTCAAGAAGGCGGTCTCTGCAAGCGTCGTGGAACGTGTAGAGCAGGACAAGACACAGAAAACGTCCTGGTCATCCACTGCACCTAGTCCCATCTCCAGCCGTCTCGACTCTGTCTTGCCACTGGATCCAGATGGAAATTGGGAAGAGAGAGTGAGGCTGATGCTGCGTAACTCTCCCTCACTTAAGTCCAAATCACGCGCTAGTCTCGACACCATCCTAATGGTGTCGAGGTCCTCATCGACGACAATGGATGAAGACACACACAGCTTGAAATGCAGAGCAATGTGTCACTGAGAGTGCAGCTGTGCCGGGAATCCGGTACAATAACCTGCTCAAACAGGAGGAAATCTGCAGATGCTGGAACTGCAAGCAACACTATAACCTGCTCTACAGTTTAGTGTGGAGAGGGTGCTTGTGAGTGTTGGTGTTGGGCTGGGAGCTGAGGTGCTTCCCTTGTACAGGGTTCTATAAATAAACAATGCCATCTCACCCCCCCCCCCACCATTGTGCTGGCCAAGGTGCAACCCTGAGCCTGACATCACAGCGCTGACTAGCTGCACAGCCTATACTGCCCACATCCCTCCCCCACCCGCCCACAACACCAGCCCTTCCTCACAAAACAATGGTCACTTCATTGCTGTGGGATTGTAAGTGGAAGGGAGGGAACCATGCCTTGTTCCTCGCACATCAGCACACAGCAGTAGCGAGGGCAGGAATTTGTGCCATGTTCTCGGCACAGCATCGCACGACTCAAGCCAAGATCTTTATGGAAGCATTAAAGGTACATACCTTAAAGTTACAAACACTCAAACTTTTGATCTCGCAACCTACCTTGTTTTGCCCTTGTACTTTATTTATCTACTTGTACTTTCTCTGTATTGCAATGCTATATTTTGCATTCTAGTTTTCTCTTTGCTACCCCAATGCACTTATCCAAGGTATGATATATTTGGATGGATGTAAACTAAGCTTTTCACTGTATCTCAGTACATGTCACCATAATAAACTATTACCAATACCAAATCAGAAGATCCGAAGCACCATAATGGATCAGTGCTCTGCAGGAATGGCACTAGGTGCTCTACCAGGTAGCAGGATCTTTCAGAACTTCATAATATCTTTGCTGTAGCTGATCAGATGTTTTTGAAGTAAAGTAAAGTTGATGGAGACAGACGTGCGAGTACGGAGGAACATCTGGAGAAACTTCTGAAATGCCCGCTTCTCTGCCGCTGCTACTGTGTGGTAACCAGAATCTCTGGAGCAGAAGGCTCTGAATCCTCGGCTTCGCTTGTTTCGGTGGCCAGGGATAGGTTGAAGGCGCTCAGCAGAGGATGGTGCTCAGAAGGCTGCATTGGAGGGGCTGGTCGGAGGCTCGAAGTTTTCGGATGGATGGACTCAGTGTCGGCTGTGGTCGACTGCTTCCAAGGCACTGGCAGGTGTCGATGCCTTAGAGGTTTATGGCAGGGAGTTTCTCCTTTTTGCCACCTGCTATCGGGGCCTCAGGAGTCGATTGGAACTTAAGACTTTTCTTTACCATGCCCATGGTCTGTTCTTTATCAGATTATGCTATTGCTTTGCACTGCTGTAACTATATGCTATAATTATGTGGTTTTGTCAGTGTTAGTCTTTGGTTTGTCCTGTTTTCTGTGATATCACTCTGGAGTAACATTGTATCATTTCTTAATGCATGTATGCATTTCTAAATGACAATAAAAGAGGACTGAGCGTTCTCATAATCTGAAAAAAAAATATAGGGAACAAATCAGTCAATCTGAACCCAGTAAATTTCTACAAAGTGCATAGTAATTGGTTTTAGTGTTGTTGGTTGAGAAAGAAATATTAGGAGAACTCAGTTGTTTTTATCTGAAATGGTGCCATGGGATTGCCAGTATCAGGGCAAGGGGAGCTTGCTTGGCAGGGCAAGCTCGGTTAACTCTGCAGATGAAAGATGTCACCCTTGACAATAAAGAGTAATGTATTCACTGCACGACAATGCAATTCTAGAAGGGGAGCCTGAGGGTTGCAGTGCTGACTCACTGGTATAATTGAAGGTTAAAAGACTTGTTGCATATGCTTGTAACATTGTCTTCAGTATGGAAGACCGTGGGCTGATCAAATTGAGAACCTAACTGTCAGATGGATTTATTAGAGTAGATTTAACTGGTCAGGAAATACAACTAAACAGTTATAATCTTAATCTAAAATAAATAACAGCTGAAATAAAAACAGAAATGCTGCTTTTATTTACTCCAGAGGTCAAGTAGTATTTGTGAAAAGAGAAACGAATTTAATGCTTCGGGTCGTTACGGTTTACATTGGTAAACAATAATCCTAAAACTGGACATGATCTATTCAGGGTGTGAAACTGGGAAGCAACTCTTCACACATGATGGTGGAAATCTGGAACTCCTCTGAAAAGTTGGAGCACAACCTGCTGCTGGTGGTGAGCCACTCTCACTCAGAGCTAACTTAGAAAAACATATAAACTTAGCTTTTGTCAATCTCTTGGTGTCAATTTACAGCTTGATTTTGGCTAAGCCCCTGGAATGAGAACTATGTAGCAGCAGAAGCACAGAGACCTTCAGCATGGAATCAGGCCCTCCAGACTACTGAGTCCATGTGGACTCTTGTGACCATGAAGAAAGTCACTGGAGAGACACTGAAGCTGGTGGATATAGAAGCATTTATTCAGCAAAACAAGTAGCTGGCAGCATTCTGGAGATACTCTTGGAAAGAAGGGGTCTGCTCCACCCAATATTACATGACAATTTAAATGGCAAAGATCAAAGGCAACATCAGGACAATTCTGTAGTTACAATGTAGCCAGAATGCTTCCTTTGAATTACATATAGTTTTCAAGCAACTCCATCTGCACATCAACCCTCTAGACACCAAAGTGAATGTTAATTAATCTCCACTGACTCTCAGCTGCATCTATGCATATGCAGGCATATCAGGTGAAATGAAGTGTTTCTTTGTTTGCAATTGACCCCAGTCTGCAGCTCCAAGAACATCATTGTTCTGGGTGCATTTTATAATCAATCTACAATCCACATTCAGGTTTGAAGACTGATTATTGCTGGTGAAAATATTTTGCAAATACCATAACCATAGAATATGCCCTAACACTGACCAGAAATTATCCCTATATCAATTATATTTGATATTTCCCACATTCTCTTTACAACCCCCTTCCCACTCCAAGATTCTGCAAATCAACTACACGTTAGAGGCAATTTACTGTGGCCAACTAACCTGCCTAAATACACGTTTTCAGGAATTGGAGGAAACAGGAAGATCCATTGGAAACCCACGTGAGAACAAAGAGAACGAGTAAACTCCACATAATCAGCACTAGAGATCAGAATTGCACCCCAGTCTCTGGCACACCAAGTAGCAGTTCTACTGCAAAAGTTCAAAGTATATTTATTATCAAAGTATGTATACTATATACAATCTTGAGATTCGTCTTCTTGTAGGTAGCCACAAAACAATGAGACACCATAGAACCTATTAAAAAAGACACACACAACAAACACTGTCGAAGTTTAGAGTATGTATCTGTCATCATATACAATCCTGAGATTCATTGTCTTGCAGGCAGACTCAATAAATCCAATAACCGTAATAGAATCAATGAAACACTCATCAACAGGGCAGACACCAGTGTGCAAAAGACAACAAACTGTGCAAGTACAAAAAGAAAGAAAAAAAATAATATTAATAATAAACATGATCAAAATAAACCAAGGCATTTTCAGGGTGACTTCTAAGCCCACTGGTAGGGTATATTCTGGAGTTAGGGTATATATCAAATATTAATTTAAACAGAAACCAGTCTTCAGATTTGAATCTGGATTGCAGATTGAATTTTAAAACACAGCTCAGACCACTGATCTTTCTGGACCTGCAGACTGGGGCTGATTGCAAACCAGGAAACACCCTTTCACCTGAGATGTCTGCATATGCATGAATGCAGTTCGAGGTGTAGCGTGGCTTCTGTGCTCATTTGGTGGCTGGTCTCACCTATCAGTGCTGCCCCCCAATGTTCCACCAATGGAATGACAAGTTGGATTGCCGGGAGCTGTACCATCAATTTGCGTGTTGCTCAGGGTCTTGGAGTATACATGTGTTTTCTTGCATAACAATGTGTGTTTTATTTCTCTCTCGCTAATTTGAATGTATGTTATTCACCTGGGCCCCAGTGGAACGCTCTCTCGTTCAACTGTATCCATGTATGGTTTGAATGATAATTAAACTTGACTTGATTTGAACAGGAGGTGAAAGGTCATTGAAAGTCAGTCTATAGGTTGTAGGAACAGTTCAGTGATGCGGCAAGTAAAGTTGAGTGAAGTTATCCTCTTTGGTTCAAGCAATTGATGGTTGAGGAGTATTTGCTCTTAAATCTGGTGCTATGATTCCTGAGGCTCCTGTACCTTCTTCCTAATGGCAGAAGCAAGAAGGGAGAATGTCCTGGGTGTGGTGATCCTTGATGATGGATACTGCTTTGCTGTGACAACACTCTGTGTAGAAGTGCTTAATGGTGGGGAGTGATTTACTCATGATTCACTGGGCAGTATTTATTACTTTTTGTAGGATTTTCTCTTCAAGGGCATGAGTGTTTACATACTAGGCTGTGATGCAGCCAGTCAGTATACATTCCACCACACATCTATCGAAATTTGTCGAAGTTTTAGATGTCATTCCAAATCTTCACAAACTTCTAAGGAAGTAGAAGTTCTGCTGTGCTTTCTTCGCATTTGACTATGTGTGCTGAGCACAGGACGGGTCCTTTGAAATGATAGCACCAAGGAACTTAAGGTTGCTGACCCTCTCCACCCAATGTGTGAAAAAAGAACAAATCATGCAAACAATAAAAAAGTAAGCAAAAAACACACAGAACATGAACTGTAAGGTCCACAAAAGTGAGTCCACTGCCATGGAGTCAGTTCAGTGCTTAGCTGGTCCAGTAGTCCACTTGCTACAGACCACAGCCACAGAGCCAGTTCAGTGCTTATCTGGTCCAGTAGCCCAATGGCTGCAGACCACAGCTACAGAGCCCGTTCAGTGCTTAGCCGGTCCAGTAGTCCAATGGCTGCAGACCACAGCCACAGAGCCAGTTCAGTGCTGAGGCTAGTAAACCTCACAGAGCAGTGAGCTGAACACTGATTTATCCTTTACCCTTGACCTTGATGCCTTGATCTTTTTAATCTACCTTGCAATTTAAATTGGGTAAACATTGTTTCATATTTTGCTCTTGGGCCCAGGTCCCGCCTCTTCAATCTGGCCCCACGTCTGCTCCAGCAACAGACATACCTTCATTCTCTAGAGCCCAGTTCTGGGAATCCTTCAGGATGC
This sequence comes from Mobula hypostoma, assembly GCF_963921235.1. NCBI lineage: Eukaryota > Metazoa > Chordata > Chondrichthyes > Myliobatiformes > Myliobatidae > Mobula > Mobula hypostoma. The sequence goes on from NC_086107.1 coordinate 57,226,168, forward strand.
TGAAAAAATGCCAGGTCATGCAGAATGTTTGAAAGCACACCTCCCAAAAGGAAATTACAGGCTGTGGGTTGCAGTGATCATTGTCCAGAACAAGTGTTATTAATAGAATAGTTAGCAGTTTTACTTGCTTCCTGTAAAGCATCACTGTGTCTTGTCAGTATCATCTTACTGTTGTGCCCAAACCATTGTGTGTCAAATTCTGTTCTGTGTGTGGGAAGAGCTCGAGAACAGACACACCCACGAGTAGATTAAAGACTGGCCACTGTAAAGGGTGAATACTCCCTTTCCTCATTGTATTTTCACCCGAAGGCCCATTTACTTCAGAAAATAGTCTTGCTCTCCATGAAATGTGCAGATGATAATATCAACCTCATTGGAAGCTTGGCCTACAGGAACCCTTTAAGTTGATGAAAACATACCACCTGCTTTGTTTAGCCTCCTGTCGTTTGAAAGTTGGAAAAGAGCAAATAATTGCTGTGGACCCATGGTTGAGTTGTTTTGTAGGCAGTGCCATATAGTAAAGCTTTGCCAATGACAGCACACCTTGAGTTTGGCTACCCTGAGCTCAGCACGCTTCCCCTTGCTGTGCCTTGCACGTCTTTGTATGCTTGAGCTCAGCTGATTTGTGTGGTGGGTGACAACACTATACAGGCTACATAGTCTAAAGGCCTGTCCCTCAGATTTTCAGAGGCATTTAAAGATCATAAAAATAGAAATAAATCATCCATAAAATGTTATTAAATGTTAAAAATAAAAAGTTGATTAGAAAACACAACAAGAACAGAAAATAATTGACAATGCTAAAGTAAAGCAAACTATTTTAAAAGAAATTTGGGACGACATGGTGGTGCAGTGGTTGGCAGAACGCTTTGCTGTTCCATTCCCAATGCTGTCTGTAAGGAGTTTATTCGTACTCATGGGTTTCCCCCGGGTGTTCCAGTTTCCTCCTGCAGCCTCACGATGTACTGGTTGGCTGGTGAATTGGTCATTGTAAATTGTCCCATGATTAAATCAGGAGTTGCTGGGCTTACTCCACAATAAAAATAAAACATAACATACAATTGCTTGTCTCCTAATCACTGGATGTAAAATTCTCACTGGGGATTTGACCTTGCACTGATCTGACTGGCATTTGCTGCATCAATATGCTGGATCATCCGTGCAAGACTCGTCCCTGGTGCAGACTTCCCCAGGGGTTGAATGATGTGGCACAGTGATGGATTAAATGTCCTGAAACCACCAGTAAGTCCCAGACACATAATGGCTTGGAGAGTGCTTTGACTGGTTGCATCGCTCCCTGGTATGGGGGTGCAATGCACAGGATCACAAGTGGCTACAGAGGGTTATAGACTTGGTTATAGGGTTATAGCTCTATCAGGGACACAACCCAGTCTATCATTAAGGAGATCATCTAGAGGTGATGCATCAAGAGGTGGCATCCGTTGCTAAGGACCCTCACCATCCTGTGCATACCTCCTCGTTGCTGCCATCAGAGAGGAGGGTCAGATGCCTGAAGAGCCACACTTGATATAGAAACAGACAGCTTCATCCCCTCTGCTATCAGATGTCCATGAACCCATAAACACTGCTTGGTTATTCCAGTTGTTTGCATTATTGATAATTTACAGTAATATTATGACTTTACACTGTACCACTGCCACAAAACAACAAACTTCATGTCATTAAGTCAGTAACAATAAAACTAATACTGATAATCATGAGTGGTTTGGAACTGCTGAGCACAAAACAAATGAACTAGTGCCTGTTATAATGGAACTCAAACATTGTATGTGGCCAAGACGTAAGTTAGTTTAACAATGATGAACCTCAGAAGCTGATGGTGAAGGATTCAACAATGGGAACTCCAGTGAGTAACAAGGTTGGTGGCTAAGCATTCTCTTACTGGAGGTAGTCAATACTTGTGCATGTTAGTTAGTACCAGTATTTGTTTGGCTAGAATACTGTCATCTTAGCCCATGCTTAAGTGATGTTCACTTCTTCCTGCCTGCAGGGATGGAAATGCTTCATTTTCTGAGCAGCTTTCAATGCAACTGAAGATTGTTTTATCATCAGCGACCATGTCTACTTCTAATGTTATGATGGAAGGAAGCTAATTGCGTCCAGGACACCTCCTTGTGAAACTCTTTCTTCGATGTTCTGGGAGAGGGATGAGTGACTTACAATAGACATGGTCACTTTCCTTCATGTGAGGTACGATTCCACCCAGTGACAAATGATCTCCTTAGCTGCAGCTATAACATGGCTTGGGCATTCTCTATTCTCTGACTGCTTTTCTAGAAAATAATTCTTTAGATGGAGGGCTGTAAGTCAGTAATGTGATTTCCCACAAATTAAGAGTCCCCTTCATTCAGATTCAGAGCAGATTAGTCAGAGACATGCCAGCATCGAACTGCTCAGCCAGTCTGTGTAACCCAAAGTCAGGAATTGGGTGATAGCCTATTGCAGGAATGTTAGCTGGCCAGGTCTGTCTTCAATCAGATCTGCAAAGAAACTAAGGGACTGATGTTCTTTACAGTCCATTTTAGGATCTGAATTGGATGCCACACATGAAGTGTATGACCCATCCTGTTTTGTCCTGAGATTAGCCTAATCTGACAGGTAGAAAGAACTCACTGATCCTGCTGAATAAGACCATAAAACCATAAGACAAAGGAGCAGAAGTTGGCCATTCGGCCCATCGAGTCTGCTCCGCCATTTTATCATGAGCTGATCCATTCTCCCGTTTAGTCCCACTCCCCCGCCTTCTCACCATAACCTTAGATGCCCTGGCTACTCAGATACCTATCAATCTCTGCCTTAAATACACCCAATGACTTGGCCTCCACTGCTGCCCATGGCAACAAATTCCATAGATTCACCACCCTCTGACTAAAAAAATTTCTTCGCATTTCTGTTCTGAATGGGCGCCCTTCAATCCTTAAGTCATGCCCTCTCGTACTAGACTCCTCCATCATGGGAAACAACTTTGCCACATCCACACTGTCCATGCCTTTCAACATTCGAAATGTTTCTATGAGGTCTCCCCTCATTCTTCTAAACTCCAAGGAATACAGTCCAAGAGTGGACAAACGTTCCTCATACGTTAACCCTCTCATTCCCAGAATCATTCTAGTGAATCTTCTCTGTACCCTCTCCAACGTCAGCACATCCTTTCTTAAATAAGGAGACCAAAACTGCCCACAGTACTCCAAGTGAGGTCTCACCAGCGCCTTATAGAGCCTCAACATCACATCTCTGCTCCTATACTCTATTCCTGTAGAAATGAATGCCAACATTGCATTCGCCTTGTTCACTACTGACTCAACCTGGAGGTTAACCTTAAGGGTATCCTGTACGAGGACTCCCAAGTCCCGTTGCATCTCTGAACTTTGAATTATTTTCCCATTTAAATAATAGTCTGCCCGTTTATTATTTCTGCCAAAGTGCATAACCATACACTTTCCAATATTGTACTTCATTTGCCACTTCTCTGCCCATTCTTCCAATCTATCCAAGTCTCGCTGCAGACTCTCAGTTTCCTCAGCACTACCGGCCCCTCCACCTATCTTCGAATCTACCTCAATTTACAAGCCAGGTCCTATGTATGAACTGTTAACTTTGTTGTCGACAACATGAAGTTCATGAATGCCTCTGTATTAGTCTGGCTAAACATTTTTATGTATTGTCAGAAAAAAGCAGAGTGCACTGAAAAAATGTATTCCCATAGATTGTGTTTTCAACTATTATTGTACTGCCAGAAACGTCATCTGGACTTTCCTCCAGAGGAATTTGCTGTGACCAATGTATTATTGGCAGAAAGGCAGGAAGTTCTGTCTGTGTCAGTCCATTCGCCACAGAAAAGAGAACTATTATACAATTTAAAGTTGGCTCATCACTGTTCCCCATCTTTAAGACTGACCTTGGCACTCTATCCCTCTAAATATTCAATCATTTGTCTTAAAATCACCTGAGAGGATACAGGTTTAAGTTGTCTGGCAAAATTAAATAATTGAGAAATGGGAAGAGAAGGCTTTTTCTTGGCACACTATTAATGTTGAATTAAATATTTTGTACAAGTTATTATGTTTTCAAAATGATGGAAGCAAATTTGATAGATGTAAAGAAATGAAGTCATTTAAAAAGGAAATATTTGCAGTGCTACCGGAGAAAAAAAGTGCTCAAGATGTAATTGTATAACGTTATTGTGTGGCTGGATGAAGTATAAAGCTTCAGCAGTGTGAGGTTTCCAACAGTGTCAAGCAGGCTTCAATTATACCAGTGGCTAATTTACCTCAATGACTATTGTCCAGTAGCACTTACATCCACTGGATGAAGTGCTTTACGAAGTTAGTGGCGAAACACGTCAACTCCTGCCTGAAAAGTGACTTGGATCTGCTCCAATTTGCCTTCCGGCACAATAGGTCTACAGCAGATTCCATTTCATTGGCTCTACACTCAACCCTGGAACATCTGGACAGCCAAAACGCATACATCAGGATGCTCTTTATCGACTACAGCTCAGCAATTGGATCTTCGATTTCCTCACTTGCTAACTCCAGTCAGTTCAGAATGGTAACAACATCTCCTCCACAACCATCATCAGCATGGTGCTCCACAAGGAAGTGTTCTTAGTCTCCTTCTCTACTTACTTTACACTTATGACTGTGAGACGAAGCACAACTCCAATGCCAAATTTAAGTTTGCAGATGACACCACTCTCAAAGATTCAAAAGACTCAAAGTACATTTATTCCCAAAGTACGTATGCAGTATACAATGCTGAGATTCTTCTTCTCACAGACAGACACAAAATGCCATAGAACCCATTCAAAGAAAACGCCAAATTCCCAATGGACAAAAAAGAACAGATTGTGCAAATGGCATAAAACGAGTGAAAAACACAGAACATAAAACATCAAATCACGGAGTCATTAAAATAGTCTATGAATGTTCAGTTTAGTTCAGTTCAGTTCAATTTAGCATTGGGTCATTCATTGACTGCAGGCTGCAGAGACAGCCTGCCCTGATCAAAATTGCAAATAGCAAAAAAAAGAGTAACCAGAATCACATATAACATGAACTGCAGAGTCCAATCCATAAACCACCTCGATCAAATCTTCTCTAAGAGCCAACTTTGAGCAAGAGGGAGAGACCTATTCAAATGCAGGCACCTTCCTCCAGGAGCAGTGAGTGACAGGAAGAGAGGGACCAGCTAAACACAAGCAGACAGTGCTGAACGCCAGCCTGCCCTCCACTTTTGTCCTCATTGATTTCAATCTTGCTCTGTCTTGGCCTCCAGGCTGCATAGTCCACTCAAAACCTCACCAAACCCCCTCAGAGACAGCAAAGCACCAGGTCACTCAATCAGCCGAAAAACACACCATCAAGATGTAAATCACAGGTTCCAATCATACACAGCTCAGTGGTAGAATCATATTTGAAAAAGGAAAAAGTAAAAGTAGTTTACTGAAGAATGTCGCCTTTGGTCGTGTTGTTCAGTGGTGACATCTTCTTCTGTCAAGGGCTGAATTATAGGTGGTGATGGATCAGCATATAGTAGGTAGATTGAAAATATAGCTAGAGGGTGCCAGAACAATAACCTCTCACTCAATGTCAGAAAGACCAAGGAGATGATTATTGACTTCAGGGGTTGGAAACCAGAGGTCCATGAGCCAGTCCTCATTGGGGGATCAGAGGTGGAGAGAGCCAATAGCTTTAAATTCCTTGGGGTTATCATTTCAGTGGATCTATCCTGGGCCCAACATGTAAGTGCAATTACGAGGACAGTACGGCAGCTTCTCTACTTCTATAGAAGTTTGCGAAGATTCAGCATAACATCTAAAACATTGACCAAACTTCTATAGATGTGTGGTGGAGAGTATATTGATGTGGCATCACAGCCTGGTATGGAAACATCAATGCCCTTGAATAGAAAATCCTACAAAAAGTAGTGATTACAGCACGGTCCATCATGGGTAAAGCCCTCTACACCATTGAGCAGGTTTACATGAAGCATTGTCGCAGGAAAGTAGCAACCATCATCAGAGAACCCCACTACCCAGGCCATACTCTCTTCTCACTGCTGCCATTAGGAAGGAGGAACTGGAGATTTAGCACCCACACTACCAGGTTCAGGAACACTTATTACCCCTCAACCATCAGGCTGTTGAACCAGTGGTGATAGCTTCACTTGCCCTATCACTGAACTGTTCCCACAACCTATGGGCTCACTCTCAAGGATTCTTCATCTCATGTTCTCAATATTTATTGCTTCATCAATTGTCAAACCCTTCCAACCATTCAGCCCTCCTCCATGGAACACTATTGGAGAATGGCAGCATCTATCATCAGCGACCTCGCCACCCAGGCCACGCTCTCTTCTCACTGCTGCCATCAGGAAGAAGGCACAGGAGCTTCAGAACTCACACCATCAGGTTCAGGAACCCCTCAACCATTTGGCTCTTGAACCACAGGGGATAACTTCACTCAGCTTCACTTTCCTTATCATTGTAATGTTCCTACAACCAATGGACTCACTTTCAAGGGCTCTTCATCTCATGTTCTCAATACTTATTGCTCATTTGTTTTTTATTATTATTATTATTATTATTCCTCTTTTTCTTATTTTGTGTTTACACAGTTTGTTGTCCTTTACACACTGGCTATTTGTCTGACTTGTTGGATGCAGTCTTTCATTAATTCTATCATGTTTCTTTGATTTTCTGTGTATGCCTGCAAGAAAACAAATCTGCTTTCATCTGATGAAGCTGCTTAAAGAATAAATAGCAGAGCGCCCAGCATCCAAGCTGCAAATGGTTCAATACCAGCAGAAAGTGAAAGGAAAATCACAGCCTTTTATTTTCCTTCCAGGTTTTCCTGCACCTGCCCTACTGATGCACTGATGAGATCTGACCTGTGTAGTAATGTGAAAGAACAATGTGGATATTCAGCATTCGAGCAGAAGCAAGCTTTTACCATGCATGAGTAGATTCCAGTTCTACTTTGGGTGTCTAGCTAGGGTGTTTTTCCCTTCACGTAATGTATAGTACTTATCCAGTCAAGTGAATTTATGCTCACAATGCTAATTCAAACCCATCACAACAACTACACTGCTGATCCAGTTGTTTAGACCCTTCTCCACTTCATTGATATGTGACCCAACCTGGACATGTTAAACAGTGAGTCCAGCTCTATGATTTACCCTCAGTTACCACTCTACCCCGATTACTGAATGCAGTCCTGGTCAGTTGTTCCCAATGATTACTGATCCCCTGACCGGTATTTACCCATGCTGCCTACAAAGCTGGCTTGGCACAATATTGTGGGCCAAATGGTCTATTCCTGAGCTCCACTCTTTTTACGTTCTGTGTTCTATGACTACCAATTTTCCCCTAAATAACAACCGAGATTGCACAGCAGCCCATTGCCCAGCTTCCACTTAATTCAACCTCCTTATCTGACGGCAGTCTCCAACCTGACTGCCAATTTCCTCCTGTAAGATCACCACCAACTTGACCCTCTCCAAATCCCTTAAAACTCTCTGGTCCCTCTACCTAATGATTAGATTCAATTCCTCTTTCAATCCTCAACCTTTGCTCAGAGCCCAGGTTTCCATTTCCTGTTTCAGATACCATCCCCAACCTTCAATGACATGATTTCCTCCATATGCCCAGTGGTGGGACATACGCAGGAATATATTTGGTGCTAGGACTGTCTATCAGCCCAAACCACCCTGGGCAAAGTGTTCATCTAAATTTGCCAGCAGAAGGCTCCTGATGAATTGCCATGAATCAAGCAAATAACTCAACAAAAGAAATGTCTCCTGGTTTTTTGACTTTTTCATACCAGTCTCAGAAGCCTTGGCCCCTGATGTGAACTTGAAAACATATTGGGAATGGAGGAGAAGCAGTGCCTGGTGTAACTTGTGAAATCCAAAGGAAATCTGAATGACTTCTTAAATTGAGGTAGCTTGTTGTTCTTTTACTTCCAAACTTAGTATCCAGTGCATGTGATGTGGACTCCATGATGGAATGGAAAATTCAAGCACTTAAAAGGCCAATCCAAATTCTTGCAAGAAGAGAAGAAGACATCTACAATAGATTCCTGAAAATCAAAGATTGTTGCAATTTACAGGTGCATAACCTGATATGCTATCGATAGATTGATTGATACATTACTGATCTCAAAGGAAATTACAGTGTCACAACAGCATTACAAGTGCACAGATATACAAACATACAAATATTACCTTGAACAGTCTAACAGGAGGGGGGTCATCACTTCCCTGGCTATAGGTTGACTTATTATAGAGCCTAATGACTGGGGTAAGAATGACCTCATACAGTGCTCTCTGGAGCAGGGCAGTTGTCTTCAATTATTACTAAAAGTGCTCTTCTGTACAACCAAGGTGGCATACAGAGGGTGAGAAACATTGTCCAGAATTGCCAGGAGGATGTAACTATGAAAATGGACAAGGGAGAGCCAGTGGATGTGGTGTACCTGGACTTTCAGAAAGCCTTTGATAAAGTCCCACATAGGAGATTAGTGGGCAAAATTAGGGTACATGGTATTGGGGGCAGAGTACTGACATGGATTGAAAATTAGCTGGCTGACAGAAAACAAAGAGTAACGATTAACAGGTCCCTTTCGGAATGGCAGGTGGTGACCAGTGGGGTACCTCAGGGTTCAGTGCTGGGACCGCAGCTGTTTACAATATATATTAATGATTTAGATGAGGAATTAAAAGTAACATTAGCAAATTTGCCGATGATACAAAGCTGGGAAGCAGTGTGAAATGTGAGGAGGATGTTATGAGAATGCAGGGTGACTTGGACAGGCTGGATGGCTGGGCAGATGCATGACAGATGCAGTTTAATGTGGATAAATGTGAGGTTATCCACTTCGGTGGTAAGAACGGGAAGGCAGACTATTATCTAAATGGAGTCAAGTTAGGAGAAGGGGTAGCACAACGAGATCTAGGTGTTCTTGTACACCAGTCACTGAAAACAAGCATGCAGGTACAGCAGGCAGTGAAGAAAGCTAATGGCATGCTGGTCTTCATAACAAGGGGAATTGAGTATAAGAGCAAAGATGTCCTTCTGCAGCTATACAGGGCCCTGGTGAGATCACACCTGGAATACTGTGTGCAGTTTTGGTCTCCAAATTTGAGGAAGGACATTCTTGCGATTGAGGGAGTGCAGCGTAGGTTCACAAAGTTAATTCCCGGGATAGCAGGACTGTCATATGTCGAAAGATTGGAGCATCTGGGCTTGTATACTCTGGAATTTAGATCTTATTGAAACATATAAGATTATTAAGGGATTGGACACGCTGGAGGCAGGAAGCATGTTCCCACTAATGGGTGAGTCCGGAACCAGAGGCCACAGTTTAAGAATTAGGGGTAGGCCATTTAGAACGGAGTTGAGGAAAAACTTTTTCACCCAGAGAGTGGTGGATATATGGAATGCTCTGCCCAGAAGGCTGTGGAGGCCAAGTCTCTGGATGCTTTCAAAAAAGAGATGGATAGAGTTCTTAAAGATAGCAGAATCAAAGGTTATGGGGATAAGGCAGGAACTGGATACTGATGGTGGATGATCAGCCATGATCACAGTGAATGGTGGTGATGGCTTGAAGGGCCGAATGGCCTACTCCTGCACCTATTGTCTATTGTCTATTTTCTGCAGGGTTCTTTGTTCTCCCACAGCCTTCAGTGTGGCCAGTTTGACTCCTATAACAGAGCCAGCCTTTCTAATCAGTTTATTGAGCCTGTTGGCAACGCCCATGTTGATGCCATTGCCCTAGCACACCACCGCCACAGAAGATTGTACTGGCAACAACAGGCTGGCAGAACACGTGAAGTAGAGGCTTGCATACTCCAAAGTACCTCAGTCTCCTTGGGAAGTAGAGGTGACTCTGGCCCTTCTTGTACACAGCCTCTGTGTTGGTGCTTCACTCGTCTGTCATCCAGGTACACCCCCAGGGACTTGTAGGTCCTCACCACATCCATGTCATCACCATCAATAGTAACAGGGAGCAGTGCAGGCTTAGTCTTCCTAAAGTCCATCACCATCTCCTTGTCTTACTGATGTTGAGCTGCAGATGATTCAGCTTGCACCATTTGACAAAGTTCTCCACCTGGGCCTGGTATTCACCCTCCCTTTGTACACCCGACTATTACTGAGTCATCAGAGAATTTCTGCAGATGACATGACTCAATGGTGTATCGAAAGGCTCAGTCGTGAGCTAGGGATAGGGAAAGAAACCCATTACCAACCAAGATCATATTACTGAATGTAGGACAGGAAGTCACCAACAGATAAAAGGCATCACATCCCTTAAATCAACACTGGGAGCAATTTGATGACCTAATCAGGTCAGCATCCTGCTACGTCTGTCTTGCTTTGGTCAATATGTTTCATTACATAACTTGCATATTAAAAGTAAGTATAACTTTGGATGGTCAGTGTGGACTCAGTGGATCAGATGATTCTATTTGATCCCATCTCTATGAATCTATTTGCTTTGCAAGTGTATCTAAGCTTATTTGTGTACTGGTATTACGATTCCACTCACGCCGGAAAGTGTCTCCAGGAGGCTCCTTGATAACATCTGAAACTGGGGGGTGTGATTACCTAAGCAAATAGGATCCTGCAAGGTAATATCAAACACACATCTGAGTTCGCTACCTCCTTGTTGCTTCTTCCCTCAAATCTAATCAGAGGCTGAAGTGATGGAAACAAAAAGCACACCAATCTTGTGGGGTAAGTTTGAACAAAAAAACAGCAACTCCTGAGCATGAATTAATTATTCATTTTAATTTAGCTCCTCATATTTGAATTATAAATATGCAACTGAATTCACTGTTCTTTTATTGTTAAAGCAGCAGCAGATTTAGGGGGGCGGGGGTGGGGGAGCCTGTATGTCTTATGACATAAAACTGGGGAAAAAAGGAACAACCAAGATCTTCTGACACAGTAGTATTGTGGTTACATTTCGGCCAGAGAAAAGAATTTAATCACACCTGTGCAAAATGAGGCAAGTGTGGCCCATTTCCTTTGATAAGGACTTAGCATGTATTTTCCAGATAGTCCTTTAGTTTTCCTCACTGTGGAAACACTCATTATAATCGGATATGATATAAAGGCCTGTTCAGAACTTGATCAACACTGTAATGTGGACAAAGAGCCACTTGTACCACTAATCTCCACAACAGTGCTTATTTGAGTTGTCACGTGTCTCACTTTCCAGAGACAGAGCAGCTAATTTTGAAAATAAAAACCAGCTTCCTGTCCTGTGGCTGAACAGATTATCAGCAGCAAACTGAGAGGCAGGAATTTGAATTTCTCCAGCTGTCACTGTTAATGTTGAAGCACCAAACTGCATTGTTTAGTAGGTTACTGATATGTTTCTTCATTGTGTTCAGTTAGCTATCATCAAAAATTTCAATGCAGAAGGAGGCCACCCAGTCCACTGTCTCTGTGTTGTTTGAAAAAGATTGTTAGGTTATACTGTATATGTCATTACAACAGAGAAACACTCAGTGACATTTCATATTCGGGATCATCACTCAGTAACTTCTGCTTAACATATAGCTTAGTCAGGCTCTTGAAACGCTACCTGTATGTGCTGCTGACTAATGCATTGATCATTCAGAATACTTGGCCAGTTGATATGCAGCTACAATATTGTGCTTGACTACAAATGGACTATTTTATCTTGCCACTTTATTCCCTGTCTCATCCTACTTCATAAATGCATGTCCTCTTTAGATAACTGAACTGAATTGTTCTGCAGGCTGACCTCTTCTCCATCACCAAAATCACCAGGTGATCTGGCACCTGGTAAATTCTATCATACGCTATTCTGTACATCTGTTCTATAGCTCTGAGTTGATGCCATCAGTTCTCTGTTGCTCAAGTATGTACTTTTCAGGGCTAGGTACTGTTAGTGTTTACAAACCCTTCTGTGGACTTGGTGCAGCCTTTATGCACACTTTTTGAAAATAGAGTGAAAAAAATGATTAGTACTCAGTTCTACTGGCTCTCACGATCTACAACATTGACAACACTGTATGTTTGTATTCACAGCTACACAATGGTTCCTGTGTGAATCATTGGAAAGCTGCTGATATCCAGGGAATCGACCTCAACGGATTCCATACGAAAGGAAGAAAATTAAGAAAAAAACGATCTTAGAAAGCGAAGCAAGCATTTTCACACCTCTTATATTAAGAAGAGCTGTTATGTAAAAGATAGCATTAAACAGTTTTCCATAGTGATATATTTATAATATAATTGTTCATGTATCAATGAGAAAACTCCTTCTGGAAGTTATAGACAAGACTTTTCTCTTTATTACATACGGCTGTATCTTGCAGGTGGAGTTTCTTTCAGTCAGGAAGTGCTAATGTATTCCTCGCCATAAAACCCTGGTGCAAAAACCATTTTGAAGGTTGGGCTATCTCTTCACTTTTATGGCCAGTGACCACCACCAGCTCAAGCAGAGGTGAGGATCTCATCCACACCTTTGTGCAGCCAAGCAGTGATAACATGTGCAGGGGGTGGGGTGGTGGTGGTGGATGGGAGTGATACAACAGGGAGACTAGTTGAGTCGGAAGAACAGCTTTAGCAGTGGGTCAGAAGTCTCTCGCTTCACAAGGACCTTTGAAATCATTGATTACTTGCTTTTGAATACCCCTGTGGCATCCCCTAAAAGAGCCACATTGGCACCAATGGGGAGTAGGTGAATACCACATTTATCTTCCTATTGGTATCTTATATTGCATCAGTATCTTAATGCTTGCTTTATATATAAGGTGATCTTATAAGTATTCCTCTATATCTAGAAGAGCTGTTGGCAGATTCTAACACCCAAGTAATAGGGATTTACCTGTACACTTTGGCAGTTTTACCGGGTTTTTACTTCTGAGTTGGTATCAGCTGTTGGACATCTCTGCACAAGAAGACGTCTCCTTGCCTGAACCACTCGAAATCTGCACTCACTGGTTTTCTTCCATTTAAAGGAGGAGATACAATTCAGCGACTCCCACTTCCCATGGGCATATTTAAACATAACCACCCAGCACAAATGTTGGTTTCAAGCTTTTGATTTTTATTCTTTTCCTGTAAGGAAGTGCCTGGCCCACATTTGGCAAACACCCAACAGCAACACGATACAAATCTGCATGTAGCTGCATTCCTACTGAGAGGGACTCTTGGGCAAGATACTATTCCGAGAAGATGAGAACAAAGGAAACTGGAACAGAAGTAGGCCACCCAGTCCCTTGAGTATGCCACACCATTCAATAGGACCATTGATGAACTTTGACCTCAGTTCAACTTTTCTACAAAATCCCCAAATCTCTTTTAATCTCAGCCTTGAATATAACTGGTAACTGATGTACTGAATGCTAAGCATATAAAACTCTCTGAGGGAATATTTTTTTTTCCAAAATTTCATCTTAATCCTTACTGGTGTTTTACTTGAAGACATGCCCCTTCCTCTACATCAACAATAAGCTACCTATCCTATCTGGATGCCCTTCAGGATCCAGTTCTGAGATAGGAGGGTAATTTTACATGTATTCCAAAAGCAGCCATGATCAGAATATTGGCTGCACCTGCTGCCTGAAAAGTGGCGTTGAGAATCGTCAACTATTTTTAAATTCAGGCTTCATTTCCAATCACCCAGTGAGTGTGGGAGAGAGAGAGAGTGGCAGCAGGTAGGCTGGACCTGGGAGGGGGCGGTGGCAGAGGACAGGGATAAGGTAAATGGGATAGCTATGCACTGAGATGAAAGGCGGTGTTGTCTTTTATATAGAAGCTACCAATGGTCTGAAACTTTGGAATGTCAATGGCCTTACAAGAGCAGAAAGGAGGAGCTTGGCTTCTTGCTACAAACAGCACCATATGAAAACACTTTCTCTTCTAAATTAATCAGAAGTTTCCTCCCTCTGTCACATAATTACAAAGGAAAATTGCAATCTTGTTTTCACATTCTAGGCACACTCACTGTTTCCTCTGACCTCTTTGCACCATATATCAACCAGTCTCTTTCCTCCGTTAACTGTTTAGATCATAAGACCATAAGACATAGGAGCAGAATTATGCCATTTGGCCCATCGAGTCTGCTCTGCCATTCTATCATAGCTGATTTATTATGCTGCTTAAAACCATTCTCCTGCCTTCTCTCCATAATCTTTGATGCCCTGTCTAATCAAGAACCTATCAAATTGCACTTTAAATATACTCAATGACTTGCACTCTACAGTAGTCTGTAACAATGACTTTCACAAATTCAGTACCCTTCCAACAGAGTCTTTTTATCCCTTGCAGTTTCTTAACTCTACCCACAAGGATTCTACATCTTCTGATCCCATGTCACCTCTTTTTAAGGATTTGATTTCAATTTTTATCAACAGAGCCATCCCACTCACTCTGCCTACCTGCCCGTCCTTTCAATAGAATGTGCATCCTTGGATGCTAAGCTCCCAGTTATGATCTTGTTTCAGCCATGACTCAGTGATGGCCACAATGTCATACCTACCAATCTCTAATTGTGCTACAAGATTATCTATCTTATTCCTTACACTATGCGGATTCAAATATATCATGTTCAGTCCTATATTCATCTCCTTTTTCAACTTTGCCCCCATTTTACACTTCAACTCATCCCACAGACTGCAATTTTGCCCTATCCAGTCCTTCCTCACAGTCTCCCTACACACCATATCTACTTGTACACCAAAAGCCCCATCTTCAGCCCTAACCTTCCATTTCCCATTCCTCTGCAAAATCAGTTTAAACCCTCCCAACATCTCCAGCAAACCTGCCTGCACGGATATTGGTCTCCCTCGGATTGAGATTGTAACTCACCCTTTTTGTACAGGTCATACTTCCCCAGAAGAGATTCCAATGATCCAGAAAGCTGAATTCCTCAGCTATGCATTCATCTGCCAAATCATCCTCTTCTGAATCTCACTGGCGCATGGTGTAGGCAGCAATTCCGAGATTTCTACAAAGCAGCTCCTGCTTTTCTGCTTTCCACTTAACTGCCCATATTCAAGACCTCCTCCCATTTCCTATCTATGTTGCTGGTATCAATATTTACCAAGGGTTCTGGCTGTTTGCCCTTCCTCTTTAACTTGCCATGGAACTGATCTGATTTATTCCTGACCCTGGTATCTGGGAGGTAAACAACCATCAGGTATCTTTATCACGTCCACAGTATCTCCTGTCTGCTCCCCACTACTGCATTCCGCATCTCCCTTTTTCCCTTCTGAGCCACAGAGCCAGAGACCTGCTCACTGCAGCTTCTCCCTACAATACATTATTGAGGGGAACGACCAGTGGGGTACTCTTCACAGGTTGCCTATTCCCTTCCCGCCCCTGTCAGTCACCCAGGTACCTGCCTCCTGCAACTTAGGGGTGATAGGAGCCACCTCCATGTAGCTGCTATCTATCAAAGTTCAAAGTTGAAAGTTTAGAATAATGTTTTTTTTATCAAAGTACATATCTGAAACCATATGCAACCCTGAGATTCATTGTC
The DNA here is from genome assembly GCF_963921235.1 of Mobula hypostoma. Classification (NCBI taxonomy): domain Eukaryota; kingdom Metazoa; phylum Chordata; class Chondrichthyes; order Myliobatiformes; family Myliobatidae; genus Mobula; species Mobula hypostoma. Next base: position 57,241,713 of record NC_086107.1, read on the forward strand.
TTGTGGGTATACTGAATAACTCCATAATGGAATAATAGGATCCTGGATTTCCTCACTTGCAGACCCAGTCTGTTCGGACTGGTAACAACATCTCCTCCAAGATTTCCATCCGCATATGTGCACCACAGGGCTGGGTGCTTAGCCCCTGCTCTACTCGTTTTACGGGTAGCGGCGGAAATTGAACCTGGCTTGCCTGTACTGTAAACCACTGTGTTAACCATTATGTTATTATGCCGCACACCCCCCCCCCCCCCAACGACTCCCGTTGAGGCTGGAGTTTCAAATAACTGCCATTCTGCACTCACTGGCTACTTCAAACAATGACTCACTCCTGATGAGATTTGGAGTTTTTGAAATGGCTCTTGCCTTACTCTCTCCCCCTCTCTCTCTCGCTACTTCAGATAATGACATCATGTTTTCTCTGGAGCATAGGAGGCAGAGGGATGATCTAATAGAATTTCACAGCGAGGTGGTTTCCTGAAGTGGGCTGCCAATGCGCCTGCTGCAATGTCAGTCAGAGGACATGATCCAGCTAATACCTTATCACAGTATTTTCCACATGATGTGTGGGTTCAGATTGAAAATATCAGACTGTACCTTCACGCGTTAGATTATCAAATCTTGCGTTTGCTATTTCCAATACTTGTTCTTTCAAAACCTTCATTAATATTGCAAGTATTGCCTCACAAATGACAGAACGTATTTATATGCTATACATACTCTTTGCACTTTCTCGTACTTCCATTAGTTGCCTCTCCCTTCTCCTTCACTATTCCCCATTCTTGTCTCCCTCTCTCACCTTATCTCCTTATCTGCCTATCACCTCCCTCTGGTGCTCCTCCCCCTTCCTTTTCTTCCATGGTCTTCTATCCTCTCTGATCAGATTCCCCCTTTTCCAGCCCTTTATCTCTTTCACCAATCAACTTCCCAGCTCTTTACTTCACCCCTCCCCTTCTGCTGGTTTCACCTATCACAAGCCACCTTACACTTCTTCCTTCCCTTTCCCCCCACCCCCCACATTCCGACTTTTCCCCTTCCTTTCCAGTCCTGATGAAGGGTCTCGGCCTGAAACGTCAACTGTTTAACTCTTTTCCGCAGATGCTGCCTGGCCTGCTGAGTTCCTCCAGCATTTTGTGTTTGTTGCTTTGGGTCTCCAGCATCTGCAGATTTCCTTGTGTTTGTGATTCTCTTTCCAAAATTATATCAGAATCAGAATCAGGTTTAATATCACCGGCATGTCTTGAGAAATTTGTTACCTTTGCGGCAGCAGTACAATGCTGTCCATAATAACAAAAAAAAACTGTGAACTACAGTAGGTATATATTTATATATAATATATAACATAATATACATATATTATAGTTATAGTCACGTTATATTTTGTGGTACAATATGTCACCTAATTTGAGCCTCAGGACACACCAGTATTTTAGTTTTGTTCTAGGTTCCGGCATCATCTGTCTCTTTCACATTCATACTTTTTAAAGTGGTTTGGTATAATGGCAAGAAGTTTCATAGGTACGCTGCTGATTGCCATTATAAAATAATAAGATAATGGCTTTATTAATTATAAATAGTCAAGAAATTGTGACACTTAGATAGAGTTCATTTTACAGATAAAATGATGCTCAGGAAATAATATTATTGATGGTACAACAAACAATTGGGAAGGCAAACAATAAGTTGGCCTCTATTGCAGAAGGATTTGATTTAAAGTGTAGAGCCATCTTATTATAACTTTGTAAGGAGGCTACATCCGGAATATTCCCAAAATAAGTGATTGCGTATAAAGGATTGAAATAAGAAGATTTTTGTTTCCACCCTGAAGGTAGTGAGCCTTTAGGATTAGAAGACAGAACATAGAACATGGAAAGGTTCAGCACAAGAACAGGCCATTTGGCCTACAATGTTGTGATGGACCAACTAAAAAGCAAGTCAAAAACACCTAAACATTAATCTCTCCTACCTACACCATGTCCATAACCCTCCATCTTCCTTAAATTCATGAGCCTAATCAAACATTTCTTAAAATGCTTCTAATGTATTTGCCTCTACCACCAGACCAGGCAATCCGTTCCAGGTGTACGCATTCTGAGTTGAAAAAAAATCTTTCCCTTCGCATCCACCTTGAACCTACCCCCTCTTGCCTTCAATGCATTCCCTCTGGTATTAGACATTTCAACCCTGGGAAACAGATAGACCCTGCCCACTTTATCTATGCCTGTCATAAAGCTCTATCATGTCTCCTCTCTAGTTCTCCAGGGAAAACAACTAAGGTTTATCCAACTTCTCATGATAGCACATGCCCTCTAAAGCAGGCAACATTCTGTAATCCTGTAAACCTCTTTGCACCCTCCCCAAAGCCTCAATATCCTTCCTATAGTGTGGTTATCTGAACCGTATGCAATACTCCAATTTTTTGCTCAAGATCATATGGAGGTTCTATCATTGAGCACGTACAGGAGAAAAATTGTTAAGATTTTTCCAGAAAATATTGGAATCCAAGATAGGTTAGTAAAGGAAAATGACATGGAGGTAAAAGATCGGATTTAATTTTATTAAATGGAGATGCAAGGCTTCCTCCTGCTTTGATTTCATATGTTCCTTATATTACATTCTTATGATTCAATATTTATGTATTTTTAACATCAGAACTGAGAAGTCATGGAGTCAAAAACAGAAAGCTTCAGACAGCACTGAAAATTAGACAATATAGACAATAGACAATAAGTGCAGGAGGAGGCCATTCAGCCCTTTGAGCCAGCACCACCATTCACTGTGATCATGGCTGATCATGCACAATCAGTACCCTTTTCCTGCCTTCTCCCCATATCCCTTCACTCCGCTATCTTTAAGAGCTCTATCTAACTCTTTTTTGAAAGTATCCAGAGAATTGGCCTCCACTGCCTTCTGAGGCAGAGCATTCTACAGAACCACAACCCTCTGTGTGAAAAAGTTTTTCCTCAACTCCGTTCTAAATTGTCTACCCCTTATTCTTAAACTGTGGCCTCTGGTTCTCACCATCAGTGCCACATGTGTACCAAAGACCAAGGACATCAAGTCAGTGCTGAAGTTCATCAGAAAGTATTAAAAGATAATCATGTCCAAAAGATTGTCCTTATGCCTTTCCAAATCGATCTCTATATCTCCATTGTGAGAGGTAGAAACGGGTAAGGCTGGCCAACAGGGCTCTGGAGAAGCTGTTATAGGCCAATCCACTGCGCATGGATACAATGGATTACGGAAACATTGATGAACTACAACCATACCATCTACTTTGGACGACGGAGATGGGAAGTCAACAATGGCCTATGCTCCATTGGGAGCTAAGGGCCCAAAAAGAAACTAAGGGAATGCAAGGATAAAAAGACCCTGATGAGACCCCCAAACAGTAGTAAGGATGTGGTCTACAAATTATAATGGGAGATAGGAAATTCATGCCAACAAGGCAATATTACAACACACTTGGGGGATTTCAATGTGCAGATAGATTTGATAAATCAGATTAGTGTTGGATCCCAAGAGGGGAAGCTTCTAGAATGCCTATGAAATGGCTTTTTAGAGAAGCTTCTGGTTGAGCCCATGAGGGGACCAACTATTCTGGATTGGGTGTTGTGCAATGAACCGGAATTGAATAGAGAACTTAAGGTAAAAGAACCCTTAGAGGAGGTGATCAAATTCACCGAAATTTGAGGAGAATCCGAAGTCAGATGTATCCGTATTACAGTAGAGTAAAGGGAATTACAGAGGTATGAGAGAGGAATTGGTCAAAATTGATTGGAAAAGGACATGGGGAGGGATGACAAGAGAGCAGAAGTGGCTGAAATTTCTGGAAGCAATTTGGAAGGCACAGGATATATACATCCCAAAGCGGAAGGAGTATTCTAAAGGCAAAATGACACAACTGTGGCTATCAAGAGAAGTCAAAGCCACCATAAAAGCCAAAGGGACGACATATAATACAGCAAAATTTGCTTTTAAAAAGCAATAGGAGGCAACCAGAAAATAATTAAGAAGAAAAAGATGGAATACAAAAGTAAGCTAGCCAGTTATATTAAAGAGGATACCAAAAGTTTCTTCAGATGCTTGAAGTGTAAAAGGGAGGTGAGAATGGATTTTGGACTACTGGAAAATGATGCTCAAGAGTTAGTAATGGGGGACAAGGAGATGGCGGATGAATTGAATAAATATTTTGCATCAGTTTTCACTGTGGAAGACACTAGCAGTATGGTAGAAGTTCGAGAGAGTCAGGGGTCAAAAGTGTGTGAAGTTGCCATTACTAGGGAGAAAGTTGTTGGGAAATGGAAAGGTCTGAAGGCAGATAGATTATCAGGACCAGATGGTATACATGCCAGGGTTCTGAAAGAGATGGCGGAAGAGATTGTGAAGGCATTAGTAATGATCTTTCAAGAATCACTGGATTCTGGAATGGTTCTGGAAAGCTGGAAGATTGCAAATGTCACTCCACTCTTCAAGAAAGGAGAGAGGCAAAAGAAAGGAAATTATAGGCCAGTGGTTGGGAAGATGTTGGAATCAATTGTTAAGGATGTGGTTTCAGGGTACTTGGATACACTTGATAAAATAGGCTGTAGTCCCCATGGTTTCCTCAAGGGAAAATCTTGCCTAATAAATCTGTTGGAATTGTTTGAAGAAATAACAAGCAGGATAGACAAAGGTCTACAGGTTGATGTTGTGTACTTGGATTTTTAGAAGGCCTTTGACAAGGTGCCACACATGAGGCTGCTTAACAAGTTAAGAGCCCATGGTGCTAAAGGAAATATATTAGCATGGATAAAGCAGTGGCTGATTGGCAAGAGGCAAAGAGTGGGAATAAAGGGAACCTTTTCTGGTTAGCTTCTGGTGCCTACTGATATTCCACAGGGGTCTGCTTAGGCAGATTAGGAGAATGGGCAAAGAAGTGGCAGATGGAATACAGAGCCGGTAAGTGTACGGTCATGCACTTTGGTAGATGAAATGAAAGGGTTGAATATTTTCTAAATGGAGAGAAAATTCAAAAATCTGAGGCATAAAGGGATTTGGGAGTCCTTTGACAGGATTCCCTAAAGGTTAATTTGCAGGTTGAGTTTGTGGTGAGGAAGGCAAATGTTATGTTAGCATTCATTTCAAGAGGACTAGAATATAAAAGCAAGGATGTAACGCTGAGGCTTCATAAGGCACTGGTGAGGCCTCACTTGGAGTATTGTGAGCAGTTTTTGGGTTCCTTTTCTTAGAAAGGATATGCTGATATGAGAGGGTTCAAAGGAGTTTCACAAAAATGATTCCAAGATTACATGGCTTGTCATATGAGGAGGATTTGATGGCTTTAGGCCTGTGCTCACTGGAATTTAGAAGAATGAGGGGGGAATCTCATTGAAACCTACTGAATATTGAAAGGCCTAGATAGCGTGGATCTGGAGAGGATGTTGCATATAGTGGGGAAGTCTAGGACCAGAGGGCACATTCTCAGAATGGTGGGACAACCATTTAGAATGGAGATGAGGAGAAATTCCTTTGACTAGAGAGTGGTGAATCTGTGGAATGCTTTGCCACAGGCAGCTGTTGAGGCCAACTCATTACAAATATTTAAGGTAGAGGTTGATAGGTTCTTGCTTGGTCAAGGCATGAAGGGATACAGTGAGAAGGCAGGAGACTGGGGCTGAGATGAAAATTGGATCAGCCATGATGAAATGTTGAAGCAGACATGATGGACCAAATGGCTTAATTCTGCTGCTATATCTTATGGTCTTATGGTCTAAGATGAAATTTGTTCTTTCAGTTTTGTCAGAATCTTTTCTTTGTTTTTATGGGTATTTTCAGGCTTCCATCAGAATCCTCCTGTGGAGTCCATGTCCAATCAGATGTACATTTAGATGGATTATAATTAAGTACCCTGTTTACAAGTAAGCTTACACAGGAAGTTTACTTAAGAATTTGTTGGTAGGCTGATAGGCTATTGAAGATTCATTCCAACATTGTTTTTCCATGATCCTGCAGGACAATTTAAACTGATTTCAATTTTTGTTTTATCTAATCATCTGCAATTTGCTCCACTGTCACCTTGGTAACATTCAAAAATTTCTCCAGCTTGAACATCTGATATGTAAATTGAAACACAGAATACCTAATCCACTGAGAAAATATTAGATTAGCTTTTCTTTGTTGCATGTGAATCAAAACAGACAGTGAAATGTGTCATTTGTATCAATGGCTAACACAGTCAAAATATGTGTTGGAGGCAATCCGAAGCTGTTGCCATACCTCTGGTACAAATATAGCATACTGAATTTTACACTTTTTCTGGCAAATGGTCACTACATACAATAGGTTGTAACTTCCCTGTCAGGTTTGAGCTTTTGAACTGCCTGGCATTTTTGTAGTGTGAACTGAAGTCTCAAAGGTGCAGGATGGCTGTGGTGTGGTCAAACTGAGGTGGTGGGGTCCAGGCCATTCAGTGGGGAATCAGCTAATGTATGGTCATTGCTGGAACAGACTTGGAGGCAATTCGAATCAGCAGAACCTAGGTGAGTCGATGTGGAGCCCAAGTCTGAGAGCGAGGAAGTTTGATCGATTTAAGCGCCAGGTCAAATTGGAAAGATCAGAGTAGGCCAAATCGAGGCTGTGGGGCCAGGTCCGAGAGCAAGGAACAACCCACGGTTTGGACAATTTAAGCACCAGGCCAGTTTGAAAAGGAAAGGGTTTCGGGGCCAGAGGTTCTGGCCAGGCCAGTTCAAATCGCTGCTCCTCGAGGTTTGCTCGTCTGTGCACCAAACTTCAGCTCGATGCTCTGTGAGGTTCACTCATCCCTGTACTGAGCTGAGGCTTTGACCTGCAACTAACCGGCTTCTGAATCATGAACTTCATTTCTGAATGCTATTTACTTACTTTTATTCTTTGCATGATCTGTTTTTTTTCTGTCTGCACGTTGGTTGTTTGACGGGTTTTTTTTGTTTTAATGGGTTTCTTTGTTTTGTGGCTGCCTGTAAGGAGACGAATCTCAAGGTTGTATAAAGTATACAAACTTCGATATTAAGTGTACTTTGAACTTTGAACTTTAATCTGTCTGTCTTTGAGAATAAGAGAGGGTACCAGAACACGCAGAGGAAAGACGGTTACGGGGAGAACGTACAAATGAGGCAAGAATTACACCCCAATTGCTGGCGATGTAAAACGTTATTCTAGCTGTTGTAGCATGGATGAAGTCACCGGACAGACAGAGTCACTGGTAGATACAAAGCAGCTTCTTTATTCGACACAACAAGGTACAGCAGGCATCTTACGGACGGAGACGCTTTCGGTAGAAAGGTCTGCTAGCTCAATGTGGGCTCGATATTTATATACTAAACACAAAGGCAATCGCTACTTAAAAAGTTATAGACAATGCATAGACAATGCTTCCTCTTGAAGCTACATACAAAATACCACACCATCCTTTCCTTCCGACGCCAACATGTCTGGGTTGGTATCCACAGCCTTTAGGAATTCAAGTTAAATCCACAATACATTTATTTTGCATTTTTATGTGCTAACATAGAAGACAATTAATATTTATAAAGTATAGATAATACTGTCTTCGAAACTACTGCAACTGGTCAAACCACAGCGCCAGAAGCATCTGGTATTCACACCTTTTTAGGAAGCGCATTGTTGTGGACTCAATCCACAGTACTTTGTCAAATAGAAGTCTGATGGCTAAAGTCATTTAAGTGTAAACAAATCACCTACCCAAAAAAACTCACTCTAACACTAGCCATTACACTACCATGGCAACTGGAAAATAAAGAAAGCCTGAAGGTAAATGATGGCTGCTTCACTGAATGCTGGTCTAGCTGAGCACTCAAGGAGGACATGTATAGGCTGGCTACATGTATTGGTCTATAGCTAATGAGGTAATGCACTGAGGTATATCTCCCCTTTTGCAACAGGGAGATGAAGGGTAACTGCTTAAGTAGAGCTTCAATACATGTCCTTGCAATAAAGAGGTCCTTGAAATTACAGCATATAGCAGAATAGACACACAGGGAAAAACAGGAACAGACAGTCGTATTTCAAAACCAGAGGATTCCAACATCCAATGAATTTCTATTCTGATACCATTGATTACAACTTAAGAAGAAAACTGCACCTCTCAATCAAAATTAATCACATTGAAAGTTCCCTTCCTTTCAGAAACAATGAGAATTGTTATTTCCAAATGCAGATGAAATACTTACTTCAATTTATTTCTGTTACTGGTAATCTCGTGTTCTGTAAATAACCATGACAACAATGCAATGCCCTTTTATCTGCATGAAAACTTGCTCTGAAACACAGTATGATGGAGGGGGGAAGGGTGGTATCCAGAGGCAATACAGTTTGCTCACTATACAGTACACTGTTGGCTTCTTGCACCCAGTTTCATATTGGAACGACAAAGAATTCTAACGCTCATTTCAATACCTGAGGGAAACATGTAACTGCAACATGCATAGTAGCTCTGGGTTTTCAGCAGCGGAGTCATTTGATCCAATGGTCATCTGCATATGCAGACCTGCTCCATTCTAATGTAACTTCAGCAACCATTAGGAGCTTTCAATTGTATTATAATGCTGTCAATACATTTGACTTTCAGAAGAAGTGAAAAGTTGTAGAATTGTCCAAATCTTGAAAGTTGAGGTCAAAGTTCTTACAGACCTCATGCTTGTTAAAAAAAACTTGGTTTATCTGTCCAAATCTATGAAGGACAGATTACCTGCTTTGAAACAGAGGACCAATATTGTTACCAAACAGTCGTACACACTGTAATGTCAAGCAGATGTAAAGGGTTAAGGTGGTCCCTGCAGTTTGCTGGAAATGGGACAAGTTGAAGAATTAGTGATTGTCACATGATGAAAGACTGTCAAATTGAGACTGGTCTGCTTGCATCCATGCAAAGTGAGTCATTTTTAACTTTTTCTCTTGGGCAGTAACTTGAATAGGCAGATTGGTCATCCAATGTGGAACCTATCCGATTTACCATTCATCGATATAAATAGGATCTTAACTCACAACATGAAAATTTAGTGAAGTTGAAAATGACCCTCATTTCTTTCAGAACGGAGGAGTGGCTCTTAAAATAACGTGCAAACTATTCTTAAAGACTTGAGATTTTTCAAACTTCTGTGTGAAACCTGCTCTGCCAGAAATTACTAGCAATGCATGTTGTTCCCACAAACCTGTGTATGTGGTTCCTGCTCGCTGTTACACCAGCAAGTTGAAAGAGATGAAGAACACTTAAATTCTCTTCGAACTTTGAAGATATCTGCACTATTCGACTGTTTGTCGGGCAATGTGATGAACAACTGGCATTTGCAAAAGGGCAAGGAAAGCACTGTAATTTTCTGCTCTTGATAAACTGACATAAACCTCAAAAGATTAAGGCTGGTGTAGCAGTTACTCAGCAATTTGACTGCAGTGGCTAGAATTTCTTTTATCTGAATTTTAGAGTGTGGAACAAGGGGAAAAAAATCAATGCCTCGCCCTTGAAATGTTAGGCTGAAAAACTTCGCTCTAAATGATCGTTAATCAATTTCCCCCGGGATCAATAAAGTATGACTATGACTATCTATAAAATGAGTAGAAGGCTTTTGATAATTTCTGACACTGTAACTAGAAATATTCACAGAAATTCACAGGAAACCTCACTCAATTTCAGTAAAAGATAAGCAGAGGTGTCTTTGGTATGGCATGTTTCTTGACAGTTCCACCTATGCTCTATTTCAATAGAGATAGTCATAGTCATAATTATAGTCATACTTTATTGATCCTGGGGGAAATTGGTTACATTGATTGGGAAGAAAGATCAAATATTGGAAAATTACACAAGGGCCCGGTGACACTAATTTAATGTTGTAGCCTTGTATATTGGTCACATTAACTTTAGAAAACTCTTAAATTCCAGATCAGAAAATCTGGCATTTAAAAGCCAAAAATGTAAAAAATGTTAATGGTCTGCAAGATCTGGGAAATTAAAGGCCATTCATCTACATGGTCACCAAAGCATGACCAATCTGGCATGAAAACATCAGCATCAACAGAAGAAATTCCACATGAAGATCAAAGTTCAAAATAAGGGTATTACTGAAGTACACATATGTCACCATTGAGATTCATTTTCTTGTAGGCATACTCTATAAATCTATGGAATAATAACCATTACAGCATCAATGAATGATCACCCAACTTGGGCATTCAACCAGAGAGCAGAGGACAACAAACTGTACAAATAGAAAAATAGGAAATAACAATAAGAAATAAATAAGCAATAAATATTGAGAACATGAGATGAAGAGTCCTTGAAAGTGAGTCCATTGGTTGTGGGAACATTACAATGATAAGGAAAGTGAAGGTGAGTGAAGTTATCCCCTTTGGTCCAAGAGCCAGATGGTTGATGGGTAATAACTGTTCCTGAACCTTGTGGTGTGAATCCTGAGGCTCCTGTGCCTTCTTCCTGATGGCAGCAGTGAGAAGAGAGCATGACCTGGGTGGTGGGGTCCCTGATGGTGGATGCTGCCATTCTCCAATAGTGTTCCAGGTAGATGTGCTCAATTGTTGGGTGGGTTTTACAAGTGATAGACTGAGCCGTACTCATTATATTTTGCATGATTTTCTGTTCAAGGGCATTAGTGTTTCCATAGCAGGCTGTGATGCAGCCAGTTAATATATTCTCCACTATATATCTATAGAAATTTGCAAAGTTTTAAATGTCATGCCAAATCTCCGCAAATACCTAAAATGTGGACCCATGACAGGTCCTCTGAAATAATAACTCCAAGGGATTTAAAGTTACTGTCCCTCTCTGCTTCTAATTCCTCTGAAGGGAACTGGTCCGTGGACCTCCGGTTTCTTCTCCTGAAGCCTATAATCAGCTCCTTGGTAGGTCGGCTGGTGGCGCAGTGAGATCAGCGCCAGACTCCGGAGCGAAGGTTCCTGAGTTCGAATCCAGTTCGGGCCACCCCCGAGCACGCTTTCCATCCGTGCCGGGTTGAGTGTCGAGCTAGCCACTCGGCCTCGTAAAAAATACAATGGTCAAGTCAGGAACGTTCACAACGTGACCCAATTAATCCTGACACCACGAGTCAGACAAGAATGACTGAATGTCTGGTACAACATGCTTAAAAAAAAGCTCCTTGGTCTCGCTGACATTGAGTGAGATGTTGTTGTTGTGGCACCACTCAGCCAGATTTTCAATTTTTCTCCTATATGCTGATTCATCACCACCTTTGATTTGGCCAATGACAGTGGTGTCATCAGCAAACATAAATATGGCTCTGGAGCTGTGCTTAGCCGCACAGTCATAAGAATAAAGTGAGTAGAGCAGGAGCTAATCATGCTGCCTTGTGGTGCACCTCAGCTGATGGAGATTGTGGAGAAGATGTTGTTGCCAATCTGAACTGACTGGGATCTGCAAGTGAGGAAATAGGGGATCTAAATTTCTCAAGGAGGTATTGTGGCCAAGATTTAGAGCTTATTGAATTGTTTTGAGGTGATGATGGTATTGAATGCTGAGCTGTAGTCGATAAAGAACATCCTGATGTCTGCGTCTTTGCTGTCCAGATGTTCCAGGGTTGAGTGAAGAATCAATAAGATGGGCCTGTTGCTCCGGTAGGCAAATTGGAGCAGATATAACCTGCTTCTCAGACGGGAATTGATATGTTTCGGCACCAGCTTCTCAAAACACTACATCAATGGTAGAATTCTCAAGCTCTGTCAAACAGCAACTCACAATCTGCTATTCCGTATATCTACAAGAACCACAAATTATGTATTGACTTGAAATCTGCCGTAACTGGGATTAATTAAGTGCAAATGTAAGATCTTCCTGGTGGAAGCTCCACCATTCCTCAAGGAAAAGAAGCAGCTCTACAGATACTAAAAAGCAGAATTCCTGCAGGAAAACTGTTCCTTCTCCAACCTTGTATCCCTTTTGCCAATCAACTTTCTAGCCCTTAGCTCTATCCCCCCCCTCCTATCTTCTCCTATCATTTTGATCTCCCCCTCTCCCTCCCACTTTCAAATCTCTTACTATCTCTTCTTTCAGTTAATCCTGATGAAGGGTCTCGGCCAGAAATGTCGGCTGTACCTCTTCCCATAGATGCTGCCTGGCCTGCTGCCTTCACTGGCATTTTTTATGTGTGTTGCAGCAATTTTTTTAAGAAGATAACCAAGAGCATCAATTAAGACAGGATAGTGAACATTGTCTTTGAGGACTTCAGCAACGTCTTTCACAAGGTCCCACATGGAAAGTTAATTGGATGGTGTCCAGTGAGATTGGTGAAGTGGATATATAATTGATCTGATGGTGACAAGCAAGCAGTGATGGTGGAAGGCTGGTTTTTGGTCTAGAAGTCCATGACTGGTGGTGTGTTACAGGAATTAGTGCTGGAACTTTGTTAGTTGACATTCATATAAATGATTTAGATGAGAATGAACAAAGCATAGTTAATTAGTTTGCAAATGACATTAAAATCAGTGACATTGATCTTGACCACCTAGGCAAGTGGGCCGAGGAATGGCAAATGGTGTTCAAATCAGATAAGTGTGAGGCATTGCATTTTGGGAAGTCAAACCAAGGTGAAGAGTGTAGTCAAGTAAAGGGACCAAGGGATACAAGTACGAATTCCCCGAAAGTGGTGTCAAAGGGGAACAGGATGGTGAAGAAGGCCTTGTCACACAGGCCTTTGTCATTCATGACACTGAGTACAGGCCATTACATCGCAATTTTATAAGATTTTAGTGATGCCACACCTGGACTACTACAGGAAGGAAAAAATCACATTAAGCCGGAGACAGTGCAAAGAATATTTACAAAAATGTTGCTAGGGCCAGAGGGCCTGAGTTACAGGAAGAGTTTGGGTAGACTAGAACTTTCTTTGGAGTGTAGGAGACAGAAGGTGACCTTACAGAGGAGTGTACCATCATGAGGTGTATAAATAGATGAACACAGTCTTTTTCCTAGAGTTGAGGTATCAAGAACTAGAGGTCACAGGTTTAAGGTGAGAGAGTGGAAATTTAATAGGAACCTGAAGGGCCTTGTTTTTTATCAAGAGGCACAATAACAACATTTAAGAGACATATGGACAAGTACAGACGTGGATAGGAAAGGTTAAGAACAATATAGGTCTAGCTTGGATGGACGTTTCGGTCAGCAAGGATAGAATGGTCTACTTTCTATGATTCTAAAACCAATAACTGAAAGAACAAAGTAGGTGGTGAGATGGAGACCATAACTCAATTCAAAAGCAATTAAGCCTTTGGAGTAGATGGCATTTGGCTGAAATTCTAAAACTCAGTGGTTCTAAACTTTCAGTCACAACCCACAATCTCCTCATCCTCACCTTGGGAAGAGGAAAATATTGCAAGGGACATGAGAGAAGAAATATGCAACACCAATCACTCACACATGGCTTTCTGTAATTTCATTGAAGCCTTTGTCTCCAAACTACAACTGTAGGATCCTTCATAATTTCAACCTCCCAAGAAATTCATCTCGACTTTTACAATTGCTTCATGGCAAACTGTAAGGCATAATATTAATCAACAGGACTGCATCAAACCCTGTTTCAGTGAACATCAATGCAAGCAAAATTGACACTTTTCTCAATCTTCCTTACTGCAACATTACACTGGACTTGCAGTAAACTTCCCATAGGATTGGAACTCCTCTTCAGAACCAGTCACTGTATTCCAAAACCAAGCTCACTCAACCTTTAGTAGTCAAGCAACAAAGTTCAAAGTAAATTTATTATCAAAGTACATATACATCACTATACACAACCCCGAAATTCAATTTCTTGCAGATGTACTCAGTAAATCCACTAAACATAATAGTGTCAATGAAAGCCTGCACCCATCAGGAAGACAACTAGAGTGCAAAAGATAACAAACTGTACAAATTCAAAATAAGAAAACAGAAATAATAACAAAAATAAATAAATAAGCAATAAATATTGAGAACATGAGATGAAGAGTTCTTGAAAGTGAGTCCATAGGTTGTGGGAACAGTTTGGTGATCGAGCAAGTGAAGTTGAGTGATGTTATCCCTTTCAGTTCAAGAGCCTGAATATTGTGGTGTATAACTATTCCTGAACCTGGTGGTGTGAATCCTGAGGCTCCTGTACTTTCCTCCTGATAGCAGCAGCAAGAAGAGAGCATAATCTGGGTAGTTTGGATCCCTGATGATGGATGCTGATTTTCTGCAACAATGCTCCATGTAGATGTACTCAATGGTGGGGAGGGCTTTACCTGTGATGGACTGGGTCATATCCATTACTTTTTGTAGGATTTTCTATTCAAGAGCATTGGTATTTCAATATCAGGCTGTGATGCAGCCAGTCAATATACTCTCCACCACACATCTATAGAGGTTTGTCAAAGTTTTAGATGTCATGCTGAATCATCACAAGCTTCTAATGAAGTAGAGCCACTGCCATGTTTTCTTTATAATTGCACTTATGTGCTGGGCCCAGGACAGGTCCTCTGAAATAATAACATGCAGGAATTTAAAGTTGCTGATTCTCTACACCTCTGATCCCCCAATGAGGATTAGCTCGCAGACCTCTGGTTTCTTCCTCCGGAGGTCAATTACCAGCTCCTTGGCCTTGCTGACATTGAGTAAGAGGTTGTTGTTGTGGCACCCCTCAGCTAGGTTTTCAATCTCTCTCATATATGCTGATTCATCACCACCTTTGACTTGGCCAACAACAGTGGTGTTGTCAGCAAACTTAAATATGGCATTAGAGCTTTGCTTAGCCGCACAGACATAAGTGTAAAGCGAGTAGAGCAGGGGGCTAAGCACACAGCCTTGTGGTGCACATGTACTGATGGAGATTGTGGAGGAGGTGTTGTTGCCAACACGTTGACTGGGATCTGCAAGTGAGGAAATTGGGCATCCAATTGGAAAAGGTATTAAAGCCAAGGTCTTGAAGCATATTGATTAGTTTACAGATGTTACAGAGTACAGAAGTTTGCGTTAACACTTACTTGCAGGTTGTTCTGCTGGCCTTCGTTGATTCATTTACTGAAACAAGGCATTAACTCAGCAACTGCAAAGCAGCAGTCCTCCACCAACCTGCCCCTGCTGCATCACAGTGCCCTCCACCCAAAAAAGGTTTGGTGCAAAATCTTGGAAAACATGGTCCACTTCCCAAATTCAAGCACTACTTCAATACATTATCACAGCCTTTGGTTGATTGAGGAAAAGGGTATGAAAGTCATGGTCTTCAGGGCAGTGGTCACTTCTGCCCTCCTCTATGTTTCTGAGACCTGCCCTACCTATAGCAAACCCCTCAAGGCATGGGAAAGATATCATCAATGCAGTCTCTGCAAAATTTTCCAAATTCCCTGGAAAGTTCAGCAAACCAATGCCAGAGCCCTCTTCTGAGCCAAATATCACGGTATTTATTTGGTTACATCTAGCACACTTTCAGATGATCAGCCTTGCTCATTCAAGTAGACACTCGATTATGAGATGTCTTAGGAAGAGATTACATAAGTGGACAGAGGAAAAAATTCAAAGGTATGCTCAAAGACTCCTTAAAGGAATCCCAAAACCCCACAGATTCCCGGAAATCTCTGGCCTGTGACAATTCAGAGTTGAGAAGGTTCATTCAGAACGATATTGAGAACTGTAGAGCAAACCCTACAGCACACATCAGCACACAGAACGTGAATGGTGGAAGCAGGACACCACCTCATGATCAACCCAGCCACTCATTGTCAGTGGAAACACAATACCGTCTCAGGGATCTGTGCAATTTCTTTCCTTCCACAGACACCGCTCAACCTGCTGATTTCCTTCACCAGATTGTTGCTACCATTTTGAATGAGATTCTCAAATACGAGAATCTAAGTTGACATTCCAGTGTTGTACTGTGAACCTCAACTCTGTGAGAAAAGCTTTCTCTTCTGTGAGATGTTAAAGGAAAACTCTGCTTACTTGCTTGGGTGCAATAAAGAGTCTAAAGACACTTTTGTGAAAAAGTTAAGGTGCATTGTACCCAGTTGTCCTCCCAATGCTTATCCATCAGTCAAAATAAATGAAATAGATACAATGGTTGTTGTGTCAACTGCCACTCAATAAGTGGCAAACATCAGCATCCTCAAGAGGAAAGATAAAAAGAAGGAAACTGGAAAATAAGTAAAAAGGCAAAGTATGAAACAAGATGCATAAAACGCCGGAGGAACTCAGCAGGTCAGGCAGTATCTATGGAAAAGAGTACACAGTCGATGTTTCAGGCCGAGAATGAGACCCTTCTTCAGGACTGAAAAGGAAAGGAGATGAGGTCAGAATGAAAAGGTGATGGGAGGAGAAGGAGGCAAGCTGGAAAGTGATAGGTGAAGCCATGTGGGTGGGAAAGGTCAAGGGCTGGAGAAGAAAAAGTCTGATAGGAGAGGAGAGTGGACAATAGGAGAAAGGGAAGGAGGAGGCAACCCAGGGGGAAGTAATGGGCAGTTGAGAAGAAGTGAAAGGTCAAAGTGGGAAATAGAGGTGGGGGGAAGGGGAATTTGTTTACCTGAAGGAGAAATCGATGTTCATGCCATCAGGTTAGACGGTACCTAGAGAGAATATAAGGTGTTGCTCCTCCATCGTGAGGGAGCCTTCCTCTTGGCACAAGAAGAGGCCATGGATCGACATATCAGAATGGGAATGGGAATGGGAATTAAAATGTTTGGCCATCAGGAAGCCCCGCTTGTGGCAGATGGCGTGGAGGTGCTTGACAAAGCAGTCCCCCATTTTATGATGGGTCTCAGCAATGTAGAGGAAGTTGCACTGGGAGCACCACACCAGTGTAGTGGAATGTATAATTTAGCAGCCACTGTGTTGGAACAGAGAGCAGAAGAATGTATCATAGATTTGTTTCTTCCTTTATTTTAGTAGTAGATCTGATCACCCTTTCTAAACAAGTACTGAAGACATCAGGCAAAATTCCAGCATCCGCAGATTTCCTCATGTTTGCATTTCTGAAGACATCAGCAATGGTTTCTGTGGTGCAACGAAATCTCTTCCTAACCTATTATGTGAGTTTGCTGAGCAGTCAATTTTGATGACCTTGAATATCTTCCCTTATTTTAGAATGTGCACATACAACACCCGTAAAAGAAACATTGCTCAACCACAACTGCTTTAAAAACAATTAACCAGTCAGCATTCTGTTTTATGATTTTCATTTTAGAAATTGTGTGCTTCACATCATGAAGGATATTAGCTTTATGTACTAGTTTCATATTTGCAATACAGAAGCCTCACTGAGTGGGTTCACTAATGGCTGCTAAAAAAAGCCCACAAAACTTGGCACCACGGCACCAGTTATTTGAACATCGGTGGAGCTGTTTCCCTTTGGATATTCAGCACAGTGAACACTTATACTGCAATTGTGTGGGAAAGGAATATTTTGCTTACACCAAACAGGCAAGTCCAAGTGTTAACAAGCGTGCAGAACTGATTTGATATGTGCATCATGTGGATTTGTCAGAATTGGAGGCTTCCTAATAGTGCATTCTCAGAGGAGGTAGGACTTGCTATATTTGAATTCTGAATTGGTTTACAAAGTTGTGGTGTTATTTTCCCTATGAACAACAACTGTTCTCAAAGGATCAGGATGTTCACTGTCCGATAACCAAAACTTGATGCTGGCTTTATTCAGTGGCTCTGCATTCAATCCATGAAGCACTCGACCAGACTGAAGGATCCTATCTGTTCTGATGCATGACTGCTGCATTGATGTGACCTTGGGGATATTGACGGATTTGATCTGAACTTCGGTGGCTCTGTACAGACACATCTGCTTGCTTGGCAAGAATTTGCAAAGGCTTTGTTTGTGGCGAGACCACGAATGCTGTCACCATGGGGATGAAGTCACCTGCCAAATCCCAGAATAACAATAGAGGAAGTTGATCGTTTCTTCATCGGTCAGGGCATTAAAGGATATGGGGAGAAGGCAGGTGTGCGGGGTTGAGTGGGATCCAGGATCAGCCATGATGGAATGGCAGAGCAGACTCAAGGGGATGAATGGCGTAAATCTGCTCCTATGTCTTATGGTCTTATGAATCATAGAGTCATGAAGATGAAAACAGGCTGTATGACTCAGATGATTATCAAAGCTATTCTCATTTGCCCACATTTGGTCCGTATCCCTCCAAACCTTTCCTATCCATGTACCTGTCCAAATGCCTTTTAAATATTGTTAATGTACATGCTTCAACCATTTCCATATATGTAACAACCTTTGGTTAAAAAAGTACCCCTCAGGCTCCCCTTTAACTTTAAATCTACAGCCTCTAGGTTTTGATTCCCCAACTCTGGAAAAAAGACTGTGTATTCACTCACCCACATGATTTTGTACACCTCTGTAAGATCAGCCCTCATTCTCCTCCACTCTAATGAAAAAAGTCAGACCCTGCTCAACCTCTCATAAATCTCCGCTGCACTTCTTCCAGTTTACTGCCATCTTTCCTGTAGCAGTGTGAATGAATCTGAACCCAATTCTCCATATGCGGTCTCACCAATGTCTTGGCCAACTGCAACATAACATCCCATCTTTATAGTCAATGTCGTGACTGATGAAGGCCAGCATGCAGAATACCTTCACCACTCTGTCTACCTGTGACGCCACTTTCATGAAGCCAAGTACGCCTGCTCCAAGGTCACTCTGTTCCACGACACTCTCCAGCTCCCTATCATAACTCCTACTGACTTATCTTCCCAATAAGTAATACCTCACACTTCTCTGAGGGGGTTGAGGGAGTGAGGTGGGCCTAGGAGAAAGAGGGCACCTCAGTAGTACTTGTAATCTATTGGTGAATAAAAACACAGGAGTGCCATATTTTCATAATCCCACTAAGTGTGTTAACAGAACCATATTATCAGTCTGAGCTTTCTTCACTTCAAGCTGACTTTGCATGAGAGCAGTCTGAACTTGCATTGAAGGGCACGTCTTATGAAGAGCATTTAATGGCTCTGGGGCTGTATTCACTGGAATTCTGAAGAATGAGGGGTGACCTCATTAAAACCTATAGAATGTGGAAGGGACAATATAGTGTTTGTAGAGAGGATGTTTTATATGGTGGGGGGAGTCTAAGCCCAGAGGACACAGCCTCAGAAAAGAGGGACATCCTTTTAGAACGGAGATGATGAGGAATTTCTTTAATCAAAGCTTGGTGAATCTGTGGAATTCGTTGCCACAGGCGGTTCTGGAGGCCAAGTCATAGGATACATTTGAGGCAGAGTTTGATAGATTCTTGATTAGTCAGGGTTTGAAAGGATATGAAAAGAAGGCAGGAGATTGGGGCTGAGAAGGAAATAAGACCAGCCATGATGAAGATGGTGGGGCAAATGGCCTGATGGTTTGAGTTGCAGTTGAATATGGAACTGCCGTTGGATGCTGCATGATAAATCAGTCCACAGGTAGAAATGAATTTGCCAATCATTTCTAATTGTGTGGACTCCAAATTCAGTAAAACCATAGAGTACTTGACTCCAGACAATGCACAAATGCCTTCCAACATCAAACTTAAGCAACTGCTCAGGGGGACGCTGTATACCCCTCAATCCAGGTCTGCTATTCAATAAGATCACCTACAGTATTTCATCCATCTGCAAGTTAATCTTGAAGGTCCTTCTCCTGGCCTAAATGAAGCCTCTCAAGCCAGAAGTTTCCATTTCACAAGCCCTCATATAGGGATAGATGTGGCAGAAATGGAGAAATTGAGAAAAGGTGCACAGGGGTACATTCAGCCAGAGACTCATTCCACCGAGATGCAGCACAGAGTGTCATAGGAAGTCATTCCTGCCTGTGGCCATCAAACTTTACAACTCCTCCCTTGGAGGGTCAGACACCCTGAGCCGATAGGCTGATCCTAGACTTATGTCATAATTTATTGACGTAATTTACATATTACTATTTAACTATTTATGGTTCTATTACTATTTATTATTTGTGGTGCAACTGTAACGAAAACCAATTTCGCCTGGGATCAATAAAGTATGACTATGACTATGACTAAATCTGAGAGGAGACAGAGAAATCCATAAAAAGAAGTGTTGCAGACAGTCCAAGTGAATATGGACTTGAAAGAAGGACTTACATCAAAGTTGCTGGTGAACGCAGCAGGCCAGGCAGCATCTATAGGCCTGACGAAGGGTCTCGGTCTGAAACGTCGACTGCGCCTCTTCCTATAGATGCTGCCTGGCCTGCTGCGTTCACCAGCAACTTTGATGTATGTTGCTTGAATTTCCAGCATCTGCAGAATTCCTGTTGAAAGAAGGACTATTCCCTCTAGTCAACCAAAAGATTGGAGTATCTAGACTTCACGTGAGTGCCCGGGGTTTCACCTTTTATTTACAGAATGTGAGAGGGATCAAAGGAGAAGCCATTTAAGGTTAGAAAAAGTTCAGCCACATGGATATGAGTGTTATTGGAGGGCAACTGGTTGAATCTTTGTTCAAGAAAGAAATAGACAATTCAAAAACCTTGCTGATGGAAGTGCATAGAAAATGGACACCTCTGGTAAAGGTGAGCCAGCTGGTTCTAGGGAAATAGAAACTATTAAAATGGTGGAGGGCATGAGATATGTCCTAGGTGTAGATGGGAAGGAACTGGACAAGGAGAAACAAGATGGAGTCCAGGTATGGAGAAATGAATTCAATAGAGCAAGAACAAGCAGAAACAATGGGTCTACTGGGGCAGTCCTGTTTATGGATCTTGGGTAAGAGATAGAAGTGAGTTGGATTGGGGTAATTTGAGGTTGGTAATTTGAGGGAAGATTTGTGATGGGATTGGAAACAGTCTGGAACACAATGGCCTGATGTTCATGCAACACACATCAAAGTTGCTGGTGAACACAGCAGGCCAGGCAGCATCTCTAGGAAGAGGTACAGTCGACATTTCGGGCCGAGACCCTTCGTCAGGTTGTTTGCGGCCTGATGTTCATTATTGGCGTCAGAGGAAGGGATGCCAGGTATGAGGAGGCATCAGAAAGCTGGCATCCAGCCTCTGTAAGATAGAGGTCAGTGCACCAGAATACAATGGTAACTCTCGTGTCTGAAGGCTTCAGTACAAGGCTGGGATTGATCTGAAGTGCTTGAAGTTCAGAGTGAGGTTGGAATGGTTGAGGGGAATGGAGAAGTCAAGGTGGTTCAGTTGGAGCTGTGAAAGGATTTCATCAAGCCATGAGAATGGATTGCAGAAGGACTGTGATCCACATTACAATAGGGTTATCAACAGAGGTTAGAGCCACAAGTAAAGTTTGGAACAGAACTGTGGCATTATGTTGAAGTACTACGTAAGATTTAATTGGGACAGAGCTGTTAGAATAAATTGGGCAAAGCAGTGAGATGGCGATGGGATATTACTGACAGTTTATATTAGTAAAGAGAGAATGAATAACAACAGAGCCGAGGGAATCTTGTAGATACAACAGAGCCAGTGGTAGTTTGCTGATCGTGTCTTTTGTTGATGTTAAAATGGCAAGAACCAAATCAGGTTTATTCCAGCAGTTTGTTTTACAAAAGCAGAACTGAAAATTCATTTTTAAATTGCTCTTGCACATTCTAACTTATATTTCTGGTGTTATTTATACAATTGATGCTTCCAAACATAAAAAGAATTTCCTTATTAATAAATTTCCTTTTTTAGCACACCTCTCACTGTACAGTTGAAAGTTTGCTTTACTTGTTGAAAGGGGCATACCCCAGGAGTTTCCACAGGCATCACTATTTTTCTTGAAAAACTAATTAATTTGAATTTGGGCGTACAGAACAGGTTTTGCAGGTGACACGACTTGTGTTGGTGCACAGATAGGTTTGTCAAAGCATAAAATAAAACGGATGTTATTAAGTGAGAGGATAATTGAGGAGAATGTAATGTAAGTACAGGTATATCGGCACTATTTTGGCAATGATTCAAGAGCATGTAGAAATCTTCGAAGACAGATGGGCAGAGTTAGGGTTAAAAAAGGCATTAGGGTTTTGAGTTCGAAATATCAAAGAAGAACACAGATTTTGGTTATTTTGAACTTTAGTTCAGCAGTGACTACAGTGGTGTCTGCTCCTGGACACTTAGTTTCAGAAAGGAATGGAACGCCTCAGAGAGGAAACAAACAGGAATTATCAGATTGGTCTGAGAGATGGGAGCCTGTGGAGTTTGTCGGCGTCATGCCCAAAGCAAGACAAGTCACATCCGTAAAGCACAAACACAAGAAGTCCCACCCAGAGCCAGCTCCTCACTATCAAAGTACGTTGTTGACAATCCTTCTGTACTCTGTTAAAGAGATGGCTACCAAGATTATGGTTCATGGACTTTTCTAAATTGCTGTCATTCAAGAAGAGATATAAAGGTAAAGTACAACAACTCTTTGAGAAAGGAAGGAGAAACAGGATTTTGTAGTCAGTGAGCCCAATACCAGCAGTGATAAAACTTGGTTCTTTGGCATTTGGAAAATTGTGTGATTAGACAGAATCAACACTTTATGAAATGAAAACTGTGCTTGATGAATCTATTAGAGGTTTTTTTTTTGTAACAGGCTGGTTGAGAGGGAACCTTTGGCTGCACCACATTGAGATTTTAAGGAAATTCTCAACAAAGTGTTGGTCAAAAAAGTTGATTCTTAGAGTCAGAATTTAACAGCACAGAAATAGGCCCTTCAGCCTGTCATGACCTTGCTAACACTTTTGGCCATCTACAGTCATCTCAATTGCCAGCATTAGTTCTGGATCTTTCCATGCTTTCCCTATTTATATTCTGCCTAAATGTATCTTAAATGTAGGTACTGTACTTGACTTCACGACCTCTTCTGGCAGCTCATTCCGGATATCAACTACTTTTTGTGTGAAACATTTACTCCTCAGATCCCTGTGAAGCTCCTTCCCTCACACTTTAAGCCTCTAGTTTTAGACATCCACACTCTGACGAATAGACACTGGCTACTTTCCCTGTCTATGTCTCTTATAATTTTATGTAGCTCATCCAGGTTATCCCTAAGCTTCCTTTCCTTCAAGGAAAACAAACCCAGCCTATTCCATATCTCCACAACTGAAGTTCTCCAATCCAGGCAACATCCTGTTGAATCTTCTTGGCATTCTCTCCAGTGTAACCACATTCTTCCTACAGAATGGTGATTAGAACTGCACACAATGCACCAAGTGTGGCCTAACCACTGTATTGCAGACTCTCTCTTTCGCTCCCTCTCGCAATGGCTCCCTTTTGCTCTCTTAATTTCCTTCTTAAGTTTTCTTCTGAACCCTTTTTATTCTGCGTTCAAAACTGTAATTCCAAGCAAATTCATCAGTAAACTCTAATACTGGGAATCAACATCTCTCTGCAACTGGATCCTTGAATTCCTGACTAATTGTCCTCAATCCATAAGGATATGCAGCAAGCCGTCTGCCATGGTTATTCCCAACATTGTGTTCTCAGCCCCCTACGCACATCATAGTACACACATCATAGTATTTTGTACATTATTATTGCACATTATTGCATGTTAGTAAATTATTTTTGTGCATATTATTATTAGTTATTATTATTATTTATTATTGCTAAGTATGTTTTTAAATGTTGCTGCTGTAATGAAATAATTCCCCACGGGATCAATAAAGTATTTATTATTATTATTACTGTTATTACACTACTCCCTGTACATTCATGACTACATAACCAGATTCTGCATTAACTCCTTCTACAAGCTGGCAGATAATACCACCGAAGTGGGCCATATCTCCAATAACATTGAGTGCAGGAAGCAGATAGAGAGCTTGGTACATGGAGTCATGACAACAATCTTTCCCTCATTGTTAGCACAAACAAAAGAGCTGGTCATTAACTTCAGGAAGAAGGCTGCTGTCCAAGTTGCATGCCATCTTGGACAATGTCTCCTATCCACTACATAATGTACTGGGTGGGCACAGGGGTACATTCAGCCAGAGACTCATTCCACCGAGATGCAACACAGAGCATCATAGGAAGTCATTTCTGCCTGTGGCCATCAAACTTTACAACTCCTCCCTTGGAGGGTCCGACACCTTGAGCCAATAGGCTGGTCCTGGACTTATTTCCATCTGGCATAATTTACATATTATTATTTAATTATTTATGGTTTTATATTGCTATATTTATACTCTATTCTTGGTTGGTGCAACTGTAATGAAACCCAATTTCTCTCAGGATCAATAAAGTATGATTATGACTATGACTATGACTATTGCCCCTGTCTTGATGGATGCTGCTGATGTTGAGAACAAGCTCCTAAGGGTGAACATCATCAACAGCCTGCCCTGGTCCAACCACATAGACACCATGGTCAAGAAAGTTCAGAATACCTCTACTTCTTCAGGAAGCTAATTAAATTTGGTATTCCCTTAATGACCTTTGCCAATTTTTATCAATGCACCATATGCAGATGCATCACAGCTTGGTCTGTAACTGCAAAAGAAACTACAAAGAATTGGGGACACATCTCCATGCTGGCATCATAGAAACCAGCCGCACCTACATGGACTCTGCCTGTGTTTCTTGCTGCCTTAGTAAAGCAGCCAACATAATCAAAGATCCACCCACCCTTGACATTTTATCCTCTCCCCTCCGCAGTGAGATCTTCGTGCCTGTGTGGGCTGCTGGAGAGTGTGGAGCTCCAGGGGTTTTAGAGGACTTGAATTGTTTAAGTGTCATTTGATGACAGTCATTGATCATTTGAAGTTTCTTGTGTTTTTCTCAAGTTACTCACTCTTTGTAATTTAGTCTATTGATGTCCTCTGTTTAAGCTTGATAAGTTTATTGTGATAGGCTCAGGGATTCCATGTCACTTGTATTATTTAAGTGGATGCCTGATTAGCACTAATCACAGGGTTCTAGTTTTGAGAACTTTACTTCTCACAGTGTCGTTCGACCGAGCCACTGAGGGTCTTTATGAATTATTATGAATAAACTCTCGTCACCATCTTTACATCTTTGCCTTTTACTTTTAGCAGTACATGCTAGAATTTGCTCCCTGACTTCTAAACTCTGTTATACTATTGAAATTAATCTTCCTTCAGTTCAAAACATTATCTTGAGGATCAAAAGATGTAAAGATTCAATTTACATTTATTAACAAATTACAACCCTGAGATTCGACATCTCTGTGGACAGGCTCAAAGTAAAGAATCAATTATGGAACCCATTAAAGAATAAAACATCAAAACCACCCACTACGTGCAAACAAAAAACTAAATCACACAAACAGCAACAAAAAAATGAGCGAAAAACGCAGAATATAAAACATAAAATTTAAAGAGTCCAGGCATATCCAGTTCAGCTCAGTATATGATACTTGCAGGCTGCCATGATTCAAAATAGCCCAAAATTGAAACTTAAGAATTATCGTGACTGCTCCTGCTCCTAATGTGCTCTTCCATCAACAGTCTCACCATGTTCCCTGTTTCTTTCCTAAGATGAAGTCAAGCACTGCCCCAACTCTCTACAATTAAGTGGGAAAACAGACTAAAGAGAATATTCTGATGGTCAACATTGACACAGGCCAAATGGCTCTTCTTATGCTGTAAGACAATCTGACAAAAGAACCATGCATACTGAACTTTATTAAGCTACAGAACTGTGCAAAAGTCTTAGGTACTTATATTATATATATTGTTACGTACCCCGTAACTGGGTTGCCAAACCAGCAGAAATGGAACGCTCGTTGGAGTCTGTGATTACTAGGAACTAATAAAGTTTTATTAAAGAAATAAGTAATACAGTACACTAATCACAAGGATATAAGTGTAACAGGTTAGCAATGATAATACACACATATACACAGAAATAGGGTAATAGGAATCAACCAAGCTCTATCGCAGTCTAGGGGTAAAATGATCAGTCTTAAGTGAAGCAGAGTTCAGTTCAGTGCAGTTCGAAGTAATCGCTGTTGTTGTACCATTGGAGAGAGAGAGAGGGAGAGAGAGAGAGAGAGAGAGAGAGAGAGCGCGAGGGAGAGAGAGAGAGAGATCAGTTGGTTTCCGGCAGACCTTTTGATGTCTTCTGATCCCGCTGTGGTCACCGACTGTGACCCCTCCGTTCCGGATATGATTGTTCTTCCGTGGTGAACCCGGCACCCAGGCAAGGGCGGACACACACCCCAGGTTCCCATCGATTGTACCTTTTCACCCTGTGAGCCTCTGACCAATTCCCGCGAACCGGTCCTCCAAACTCCCACCAACTTTTGGGGGCACACTGCTCTTTCCAGGGTCTCGGGGCATGTCGTGCCTTAACAAACCTGCTCTTTTTATCCTTCTGCTGGGGTATCACCTGTCCATCAAACTTCAAACAGTTCAGGTTCAAAGCAAACAGTCTGTCATTATCTGAATTGTGTTTCTTTCTCGTTAATCTCTCTCTTCTCTCTTATTAGCATTTTGAATGTTTCTCCATTGTCTTCCATTATCTCTCTCATTAGCATCATCCGTCCGGTAGCTCTGCTTGGCATCACACATGACTATATATATATATATATATATATATAGCTGGGGTGTCAAAGACTTTTGCACAGTACTTTATTTATCAACATGGAGTAGAGAGCTAGTTTATAAATCTGGCGGCAGCAAAGGAAGTTGGGAATTGTAAAGGTAGAGCACTGCAGAAGGGGTGTGGGACAGGTGGCAGAGAAGGAGTGCCAGGGGTGGGGGTTGGCGCAGGCTCAGACACATGGCAAGGCCATTTGATTACAAAAACGATTGGTTTAATGATCATTGCAGAATGTCTCTCTGATGTTTCTGCTCCTTCCCTTTCCCCTTTTACCAACCATGATTCCCCTTTCACTGACCCCTTTCCATTCTCTATCCACAATAGAGACCCATATCAGAATTCAGTTTATCATCACTCACGTATGTCATGAAATTTGTTGTATTGTCTTGTGGCAGCACTACAGTGCAATACATAAAATTACAATAATATTGTGCAAAAGTCAGCCTGGAAAAGTTACCCTATCCATTTTCTATGGCAATACTAAGATACATTACCTGAGGCTTGTCCAAAACGAGTGCAGTTTTATTACTCTTTTATATTCATTCACTGAGCTTTTAATCCAGCCTCCTCCCACCACCACCACCACATTAATCAAGGAAGAGCCGAATGGGGTGATCAGTGTGTAAAACATGAAGCCCAATTATAATACTCTTAGAAGGTACTGACTCTCAGATTAGTAATGGGCATTTGGGAGCAAATATAATTTCTGAACTATGATGGGACTTCTTAAATAAGATTTCATTTTTTGGATTTTGAGAACAGTTTTCATTGAGCTGCTGTGAATGTAGGTCAGATTTGGCAGGCGTCAGGGATTCTAGTAATTGAAGCAGTCTGAAACTGATAGTGTAGCATAAAGGTTTTAGGGATCTGC
Organism: Mobula hypostoma; assembly: GCF_963921235.1. NCBI lineage: Eukaryota > Metazoa > Chordata > Chondrichthyes > Myliobatiformes > Myliobatidae > Mobula > Mobula hypostoma. The sequence continues at coordinate 57,269,091 of NC_086107.1, forward strand.
TTGCTTGCTCAGAAGTCTGCTGAGATTCTTTATTTGAAGAGGGAGTTACCAGTATCTTAAAAATTCTTATGGTAGTGTTTGGATTCCTCTGCTCCTAGAAAAGCAGCAACAATACAAGGCACTTAACGATTTCTTTTTATCAAAAACTTATCCTAAAAAAACGCAAGAGACTTGAAGAGTAAATACCTATTTGTGAAGTCCAGCAAAATGTAAATGATTGTGAAGTACTACACTTTGCAAATACAAATAATAAATTGAGATACAAACTGGAGACTAAAATTCTAAAAGTCATGGAGGATCTGGAAGTTGGAAACACAGGAATATTAAAAATACTACAGGTATAAAAACATTAAAATGTAAATAAAGTTTGTTGCTCTGCATTGAATATGAAAGCAAGAATCTGTGAAAGACTTATGTAGCTAGGCCATGGTTGTATGCAGTTCCAGGCATCCCACAGAATTTAAGTAGACTAAGATCACACAAGGCATGAGTCATACTGACACTTGGACAAAATACTTGGAAAAACCAGCAGTGTATTAACTGCATTATCAAAGGTTAAGAAAGGTTCTGTTAAAGTGTTCTAAATAATGAAAGACCATGAGAGGGAATAAGCAATAAAAGACCATTTCCACTGAAACAATGAAGCAATCCAGACACCCAAGATTTTAAAATGGGGAAGTATTTAATTGGAGGAGGAGGAATTATGATGCTATTAGGCAGAAACTTGGGAGCATAAATTGGGAACGGATGTACTCAGTGAAATGCAATGAAAATATATAATGAGGAGGACTGAAAATGCTTTATGAAAGTAATGCAACTAAATGCAGGCTCAGAGAGATAATTGGATAATGGTAAAGCTGCAGATGAAAACACAGGAAGCTGACACATAAGATAGCTGTATCTGCCCTGTATATAACTCTGGAACCACAGTCTGGCAAAGATCACCCTGGGTTTGTTTTATGATGGGATAACTGCATACTCTTGCCTTTGTATGGATGAGGTTGAGAGGCACATAGGGACAATGTTAGGAAGGCTTTTGCTAAATGCCAGATGTACTTTTTTCCTTTGTGAATAGTCAAATATTGAGATCCCACAGACACAATTTGGTTTGAAAAAATCTTTATGATCTATACAGGACATGAGAGAGAGGAATAATAACAATAAACTAAATAATTGTTCAACACAGAAACTCGTTAAATTGGTCTCAAGTTACAGTTTCAGGGTTTTCCAAGCCTTTTGATATCTTTGACAAGATGCAGCCAATTCTGGCCAGCAAGTATGCAAATAAGCAAGTTGCTATCTGCTTCACAAATCTAAATTGTGTACACCTGCTCATGGAATATCCTGAATCCCACACACATCTGGGACAAGCTAACTTGGGAAACTCTGGGTCTATATTTTGGAGTTACTTACTTACTGCCTGTTACATTGCTGGTGTTCAGGGCAGCAATAAAGGTCCTCCATCTCTGGTAGTGTTCAAGGAATACCATTGCAACTAGGTGTGGAAGGCTGCTTCATTGCTTTTTCCGTAACAATTTTGTTTTATCAGTCAGTGTTGTTAGCCCCGAGCTGGACCCATGAACCTGTAGGTGTGGTGGATCACTCTTAGTCTGGTCTCTTCCCTTTGACCTGTTTGGCATGGGTGACCGACCAAGAACCAAAGCAGAAAGCCCTGGCTCTAACTAGGACAGCTCTCCGGGTCATTGAGGCATGCAAGCCTCCAAACCCTACTCTTGGAGGATATTTTGTAGTTACCAGATGCAACTTAGTCATCTAAGGAGATCAGTGCACTTACAGAAATGGCAGTCAACTTATTCAAGTTCCATTGTTCTGGTATATGTTACCAGAACAAAATCTCTTGAATGTGGAATGTGTGAGTTTCAAACTAAACTGGTACATTCAGTGGTTAGGTTTGTAATCTTCAAGTGGTTCTGAGCGTTATGGAACCATTTGTGGACGCCAGGCTCATTAACAGTTCTGCATTCTCAGAACCAAATGTAATCCAATGTTCTATGTGAAATCTGTCAGTAACTTCTGTGTGTTATTTACAGAGTTCAAAAATGGACAAGGAAGCCTGGGCCTCAGGCACTGAAGAGTTCTTTCATCTTATGCAGAAACACTGTCACCTAGTGTGGATAATTAGATTGCCTCTAATTGCAGATTTTCTAACTGCAAATGAAGGCACCAAGTATAAAGGGTTGTATTATTTCCAGGAATAACTGATATTCACTCTCTACTTTTATAGAAATTCATCCTTAAAAAGTGAATTATTGATTGCAATGATCATTTAGATACTCACTACCACTGGGAATCGCTTTGGACTCTGACTATCAGCTACACTGATTATGGTCCCATACAGAGTTTTTATCACTTTGTATCATAATACTGAGTGTTAAATACTCAGTAACCTTGCACAGAAATATTGTTCAGTCAAGAAACTTGGAAGATTGAGGATGTTAAGCCACTGGAGGAGGGAGATAAACCCAGCACCAATAGTCCATATAGTTTATCTGTCACGGTTCAGATCAGGGTCCCTTTAAATTTACTTTATTTATGTTATGATCCGGACCGTTGACTCCCTGTGTCCCATTGGTTCCCTGTTTTCCCATGTCCCTCGGCCTTGGTGATTAGAGGCAATTTACTCTTGGCTGAACAGGTAGTTTATAGTCTCTGGCTTTCAGCTGTTTGGCGCGGGAACGTTTGCAAAGTCACTAAAGGTACGGCATGCCAATGTCATCTGGCTGGAGCAAGCCTAGTCTCCGCCTGAAGTGAGTGCCGGTAATTCACCTTTCCTCACTGGAGCAACCCTGTCAAGTTACCTCGCCAAAGCGAGCCTGCAAAGTTTCCTCACCTAGGTGGGTCCATCCATTAACCCGCTGGAGGGAATCAAGAACCGTTGTCTACTGTTTCCGGGCCTAGTTGAGAGCTCGCCACTACCCGAAGGCTCCAAGTCAAGTCCTGGCTCCGGCGGCATCCAAGTTTCGAGTCAAGTCCTGGCCCTGGCGGTCTGTCCTACCCCCCTGTCTGAATCCCTTTTCTGCCCCTCTCGCCTCTAGCCCTCGTCTGCAGCCCTCACCTGCACTTCGGTGTAGTTCCATCGCTGGAGCTAGATAGGTACTGTCTGGTGTTCTTTCATGTTGGTCTTGTCTTGTCCTCGCCTCCATGGGGTAAGTCTGGCCATCTTGCCGTTGCCCCGCAGGGGCTCATGTCTTGTCTTGTCTTGTCCTCGCCTCTGTGGGGTAAGTCAGGCCATCTTGCTGTTGTCCCGCGGGGGGGCATGTCTTGTCTTGTCCCGTCCTCGCCTCTGTGGGGTAAGTCAGGCCATCTTGCTGTTGTCCCGCGGGGGGTCATGTCTTGTCTTGACTTGTCCTCAGCTTCGTGGGGTAAGCCAGGCTGCCTTGCCGTTGCCCCGCGGGGGGTCATGAGTCCCGGCCCTATGTCCTGTACCCAAGGAGGGGTCCCAGCTCTCTGCTCTGTGTGTGAGTCCTGACCCTATGTCCTGTACCCAAGGAGGGGTCCCGGCTCTCTGTTCTGTGTGTGAGTCCCGGCCCTATGTTCTGTACCCAAGGAGGGGTCCCGACTCTGTGTTCTGTGTATGTGTCCATTGTTCCAGGTACCTGCTCCCCGAGACTGAGGCTTGGTGTTCCCATGTTCCTCCTCTCCCTAGCCCATGTGATGTCCATGCCTGGTTCTGGGGTCTGAGCCCGAGGCAAGACCCAGGTACTGGGTCCTTGCCCAGTCTCTGGCTCGGAGTCTATACCCTAGCCACTTCATCTCTCCTCTAGTTCTAGGGATCTGATTCCGAGTCCTAGCCCAGACCCTTAGTCCCAGCCTAATCGTAGTCCTGAGTCCTTGCCCAGTTCGCTATTCCTGCTTCTGCTTTGCTCTCCTGGTATCAAACAATAAACTCAATTGAATTAACCTCACAAGATGTGTCTTGCATTTGGGTTCACCCTTGCTCCCAATGCCCTCATCATTGTAACATTATCACTGGTTAAAGGGGAACATAGGACACAGAACATAGAAATTTACAGCACATTATGGGCCCTTTGGCTCATAATGTTGTCTCGACCATGTGACCTACTCTAGAGACTGCCTAGAAACCTTTAGAGTTGAAATTAATTTGCTGTTGAAAAATGTTCAGCTCAGAGAATAAATTGTAATTGACAAATCTTGAATTAATTGATAAATAAGATAGTTGGTTAAGGCATTGTGGTATATATGGGCTTTTAAGGAATTGAGCTATATTTTAGCAAAGATATAGACTAAAGAAAAAGTGGAAGTGTAGATATGAAATTAGTTAAGGTTCAAAATCAGATCCTTGTTGTGAATGGCCATTTCATTATCTGAACAGAAGTACATAATGACACTCACAAGATGTGGGATCAGCACCATGCCTCTTTTTCATACATTCAAATGATGTGGCTTTGAAAATCCAGGATTGGGCCTTTGTAGTTTCCAAAAGCCATGGAACAGATGTAAGGATAGGATCAGATTTCAGGACATGAAGTGGAAAGGTGAATGCGTTCATCACAAATGAAATGTACAAAAGGCAAATGTAAAGTGATTATCTTGTTTGGTAAGAATCAAAATACGTTGAGTTTTAAAAGGATATAGGAACAGAGGGACATGTGTGTGGAAGCTCACGAAATGTATGACAAGGGAAGAATATGCTAAAAGGCCTGTTCTAAAAAACATATTGGATCAGAGTCTTTGTTCATAACCACGTTAGTTATGCTAAACTTTACAAAACATAATTATATTTCTTTTGGTGCTTGGTGTCCATTCCTGAGCTTTCAAATTAATGCAAAGATTTCCTAGAATAGTAATCATAAAGAAAAATATTTTCTGTTATGTGAAGAGAGGAAACAAATTGTTTATTCACATTAGTAAATAAGATATTAAGTAGCAATTGGTAAAATTGGATATGGGTAATCTTGAGTAAGTAAATAAGGATAAGAAGTTCCTTATTGCATATGTGCTGGTAACCAGGGCACACAGATTTGCAGAACAAAACAGATAATGCTGGAACTATACAGTACATCAAGCTACACTACAGAGTAAGAAATGAAGTTAATGTTTCAGACAGGAGGCCCTTTATCAGAACCAGGAAAGAGGGACAACAAGTTTGTTTCAAGTTGCAGTAGGATGGAGGAGAGATGGATACAACAAAGGGAATATCTTTGTTGGGGGAGGCCAGAGCAGCTGAGGTGATATTGCTCTTTATAATAGAAATATCATTAATGTTTCTGACTTAATTGTTTCTCTTTCATGTTGTGACTGAAATTAACACCATTATCAGAGTTAAGGAAGTTACCAGAGCTGTAGAATGGTGCAGTTATACAGGAAGAACTTAGAATGCAGCTTTGACAACTACCATACTTCCCAAAGTGATTTCTATCTTATCAAATATTTTGTTTGTATTTTAGGAGGAAACAAGGCAAGCTGGTGGCATCTCTGTCTGCCTAACCTGGGTCAGTTAGAGAGATCAGGATTAAGGCCTCTTTCTGAGGTCCTTCTGATATGTTCTGGACTTTAACATCACTAGATGCTGATGTCATTACCCACACCTATTGATGAAGGTGTGAAGAGGAAGATATTAGTGTTTGGTTTATTCTCAAAAGCTTGCTAATATAGAATGTCATGCTGCATGCATCTAGGAAGCAAAGTAAGACAGCTACTATTCCTGATGAAAGATCTTCAATTAAGTAGGTTAGGTTCTATGGTCTGCATGAAACATACAGATTGTCTAGCAGAAAGTATCTCTAAGCAAGTGATGCCAACTTGCACACAGCATGGTCCAAGAGCTTGTGCTCGGAGTGTAGCAATCCAGTAGTCCATAGGAGAAGCCTATATCAGAATCAGGTTCATGTGTCGTGAAATCTGTTAACTTAGAAACAGCAGTTCAATGCAATAAATCGTATAGAAGAAAAATCTCTGTCTGTCTGTATCTTGTTTACGGCGGTTGGCATCCAGCTTAATGGTGCATTACCGCCACCCTCTGCTCCAGAATGTGCACTAGACATACATTCTAAATCCCTTCACCCAATCACGCACACACACACACACACACACACACACACACACACACACACATACAAACCTACACTTCACCCTCCCATCTTTGACCATCCTAGTATCATATTCCTGTTTATTCGTCATATTCTATAAAAAACCCCTGTACCCCTTAAAAACGCTAAAAATACCCGGACTTGTGCTCTCTCACCCATGACCAGCAACCCTTTTAATGTGAATTCCTGCATCCCCCACTCCCTTAATTTATTTCTCATCATCTCTCTCTGTATCCCATACTTCCTGCAACACAAAACTACATGTTCTACTGACTCCTCTTCCTGACATTCCTCACACAATCCTGTCTGGTGTTTCCCTATCATTTTCAATGTTTTGTTTAATGCACAATGCCCCAGCCTTAACCTAGTCCACACAATTTCCTCTCTTCTGTTTCCAAGAAGAAAAATCAATCAATCAATCAATTACAGTATATCTATATTGAGTAGATTTCAAATCATGCAAGAACAGAAATAATATACATTGAAAAAGGTGCGGTAGTGCTCAAGGTTCAATATCCATTTAGGGATCGGATGGCAGAGAGGAAAAAGCTGTTTCTGAATCGCTGAGTGTGAACATTCAGGCTTTGCTTCCTCCTACCTGATGGTAACAATAAGAAGAGGGCATGCCCTGGGTAATGGGGGTCTTCAATAATGGACGTCACCTTTCTGATGCACCACTCCTTGAAGATGTGTTGGATACTTCTTCTTCTCCATAGCCGCTGCCTCATTTGCTGAGTTCCTCCAAGGTTCTGAGAGAGGAGGATTATGTTAGCCCAAATCTTAGGGAAAAAAAAAGAGTTATCTTTAGCTTACTTCACTCAGTGCACAGGAGTGAGATAGATCAGCTGGTTGAGTGATATTGCAGCAACAACCTTGCACACAACATCAGTAAGGCCAAGAAATTGATTGTGGACTTCAGGCTGAGAAGTCAAGGGAACACACACTGGTCCTCATCGAGGGATCAGAATCAGGTATATTGTCACCGGCATGTGACATGAAATGTGTTAACTCAGCAGCAGCAGTTCAATGCAATACATAACATAGAAAGGAAATAAATAAGTAGATCAATTACAGTAAGTATACGTAGGTAATTAAATAATTAGATTTAAAATAGTGCAAAACAGAAATTATATATATATATTAAAAAAGTGATGCAGTCAACATGGGTTCAATGTCCACTTAGAAATCAGATGGCAGAGGGGAAGTAGCTATTCCTGAACCTCTGAGGGTGTGCCTTCAGGCTTCTGTACCTTCTTCCTGATGGTAACAGTGAGAAAAGGGCATGCCCTGGGTGTTGGAGGTCCTTCAAAATGGACGCTGCCTTTCTGAGACACAACTCCTTTAAGATGTCCTGAGTACTTTGTAGGCTAGTGCTCAAGATGGAACTGACTAAATTTACAACCCTCTGCAGCTTCTTTTGGTCCTGTGCAGTAGCCCCCCCACCCCCATATTCCATATCAGACAGTGATGCAGCCTGTCAGAATGCTCACCATGGTACATCTATAGAAGTTTTTGACTGTTTTTGTTGACATACCGAATCTCTTCAAACTCCTAATGAAATATATCTGCTGTCATCCCTTTTTTATAACTACATCGATATGTTGGGACCAGGTTAGGTCCTCAGAGATCTTGACACTCAGGAACTTGAAACTGCTCACTCTCTGCACGTCTGATCCCTCTATGAGGATTGGTGTGCGTTCCTTTGTCTTACCCTTCCTGAAGTCCACAATCAGCTCTTTCGTCCTGCTGATGTTGAGTGCCAGGTTGTTGCTGCGACTCCACTCCACTAGTTGGCATATCTCACTCCTGTACATCCTCTCAACTCCATCTGAGATTCTACCAGCAATGGTTGTATCATCAGCAAATTTATAGATGACATTTGAGCTATACTTAGCCTGACAGTCATGGGTAATGAGTATAGAGAAAGAGTAGAGCAGTGGGCTAAGCACATACCCCTGAGGTGCACCAGAGTCAATCATCAATGAGGAGGGGATATTATCACCAGTCTGCACAGAATATGGATCATGCCATCTCTCTTTCTTCTTGCATGCAAAACCTGCAGGAGGACATAAGCCTTGTGGTCTGCTTTCTAAAAAAGAAACATATGATTGTAATAGACATGACAGATAATGTGAAAATACATTGTTCACCATTGCAAGAGTTATACATATAAAACTTGCAAAAATATACAGGAGTTAGGAACAACGGTTTTGTAATGTAAATGATGTAACACAAGCTAAGTGAATCAAGACTTTCTCAACATTGTTAGATCTTAGTTTATGAACCTCAACCTCTGACATCAATACATTCAGAAGCTATTGTCAATCATGTTATCTGAAGTCTTCAGTATCTCTCGTCAATCTGTACCCATGAGCCGTTTGGCATCAAACCAGCTCCATGCAATTAACTATAAACATAGAACTTAGACCTTCAATCGCAATTGTACACTCCTCCCTATGTCTAGACAGGTTTGCTTGCATTCCAAAATTCTGGTACACTGGAGTCAGATTGTGGACATCATAAGGATGTATAAGTATGGAATGTGGTCTGATGAAACACACTGAGATTCAAGACTATAATTATGAAGTTCGACCTGAGACACAGAACATGAATAAAGTGTGACTCAGGATTATCTAGCCTTAAAATAACTCAGATACTGACCTTATTCAAAGAAAGTCACATCTTATTGCAATATTTTAATCCTTTTCAAAGATCACACTTTCTTTTTAAAGTCAAGGAATAGAGTGATATACTAGTTTAGACTGAAATGAACGTTTGAAATAATATTACACTAAATAAACAGACAAGACATACAATATTAAGAGAAAAGAAGTTAAGGTGGCTTTCTTACAGCAAGCAAACCCCAGCCAGAGCACATCGCTTTACGTCTCAGTCTCAAATTAAGGGCATTTGGTTAAGTAAATAGGTCTTATGTAGCACCATTTCTTATCCTTTATCCTTCTTTATAATTTCAAAAATATATTTTATTTATGTAAATACCATATAAGAAATGCAAAACTGCTTTCTTTACATTCATAATATTATTTTGGCTGTTGCTGGGTGTATACATTTGTAGTGTTGGTACATTCTGTGTACAAGGCCCTCATGTGGCCCCTTTAGGCAAAACAAACTTCATGTGTTTGAGTGGCCTTTATATAGCCCACAGCTCCTTAATGTCTAGTGTCAGCAGGACCTTCAGTTGCAGCCCCTGTATACAAAGCCTTCACACTGCTTCAGTGCATCCCTTAGCATATACTCCTGTAGCTTGGAATTTGTCAGGTGGTAGCATTTCCCCATGGATATTACCTTGGCTATCCACTCCATCCAATTGTTGTTACACTTCTCAGCCCCCTTGAACCAGATCCTAGCACCTTCGAGTAGTCAGTCTTGATGCTGAAAGAGATGGTGGTCGGGTGAGTTGTTGAAGAGCATGGCTTCACTCTTCAAGTGGTTGACTCTAGTCCCTGATGCCAACTTAAACTGGTTGCAGCTGAGAATCAATCTGTGGACTGACTTTGAATCCAAGCAGAAGACCGTGATGTCATCCATGTACAGCCAGGTTTTGATTAGGGTGTCCTGATGCCTAGCATTGTCACTCTACTCGTGTCTATTTCTTTCCTGATGGATTTTGGCAAAGGACTCTATGCAACCCTTTATTCTTCCACTCTGGTACACAAAGAGCTGTTTTCTGGCCCACATGCCAGTCTTCACTCTTAACATCTGAATTTCAGCTCTACCTTCAGGGCGATGTGGAAAACACTAAGGTATTTTGTTAGCCCCTACAGGTTACTTGGACAAGTATTTAAAGGAAAACAGACCTAGTCACAAACAATGACCTCCATCAGTATCTAATATTTTGAAAATTTTACCATTTATAAAACTAATCACTCTTACTTGCATTGGTATTTCTTGCGATGAAACGTAGGAGCAGAATTAGGCCGTTTGGCCTATTGAGTCTGCTCTGTATCACATAATTGCTTCATCCTCTTTTATTTGTTTTAAATTTGTTATTTGTGTACTTTTATATCAGTATTTTGCTCCTCTCAGTTTTATTTTATTGCATTGGAAATTAATTCATTGCACGAAGCAATCATTAAGAATATCAAAGCGTACCCTGGGAGGTGAACTCTCAACTCAATTGTGTCAGAAGAACTGCATCTTACATAATGTTTACAACTAATTAAAACTATTGATTGTTAGAGTTGTTCCTACTTCCCCATGGATGATGACTGTTCTGTCAGTGCAGGATGTATTTCTGTTACTTTAGGACCACCAGCACATGTATAAATAAATTAAAAGGAAATATCTCTGTGGCCACAATTCAGGCCAATGTTAGGATTACACTATTTTGCATTATGTTGCAGAATATTTTATATAACATAACAGCCTTGTCCTATTCTTATTTAAAATAAGTAAAACCCAACACCCACTTATAACGCATACAGTATTTACCATCAGAGGTTAAATAGACGAGTGAAGTGAAAGTATTGTATAACGAGCAACAGTAATTGCACTAATGTCAGAGAACACTTTTCACATTCACCCCAAAAAGGAGTAAAAACTTGGAGAGAAAAGAAGTGTGTGTTGACATTTCTGTTTCAGACACTAAGCTAAACACTTGGTTCATTGATGGACATAACAATCAAAATGTATGTAGTCAATAAGCAGACAATTTAAAGAGATTTTTTTTATGAACAACTGGAAAAATAAAAATTTGAAATTGAGTACTTTAGCAATTAAAGGATAGCTGTTGGGTGTGCCAAATGTATAGTGCAGAGTTAATTATAGAGATGTAGGTATGTGAGATTCTTCTTCTTCTCCTCAATGACTGCCTATAGAGATCAGTATCTATTTCCAAATAAGCAAACAGATGACAGTATTCTACCTCTTTGTGGAGATTTCCCAAAGCTATTCTTGCCGTCAGGATCTATTGATGGTTACTTATGAAGAATGAGTCCATAAGCAAGAACTCAAAAAACTGAACCCACCAAACTGTGGAATCTGATTCTACTGTACAACCTGCGGCATTCGGACAATCATCCTGAGTAATGTCCACTTGCCAGTAAACAAAGGAAAGGAACATCACTTCGGTCTGGTAAAGTACGGTAGTGTAGTAGTTAACATGACGCTGGTACAGCTAGGGGTGTCACAATTTGAGTTCCATTCTGGTGTGCTCTGTAAGGAGTCTCTGTACGTTGTCACCATGGACTGCGTGTTTCTTCTGGGTGCACCGGTTTCCTCCCACAGTCCAAAGACATACTGGTTAGTAGGTTAATTGGTCATTGTAAATCGTCCCATGATTTGGTTAGAGTTAAACTGGGGTTCTCGGGGGTTGCTGGGGTGCCGTGCCTCGAAGGGCCGGAAGAGCCTACTGTACCTCTAAATGAATAAATAAAATAATAATATTAACAATCGACATACTCAAACCACTCATAGTTACATTACTGATGGAATAAAACCAGCATACATGTCGGTGGTATTTGTCATTTATCAGCAAGGTGCCTGCAGGCTCCTTGTATCTTCATTCCTGACAAGAATGCAGTTGTGCCACTTAACACCAGTGCTGAACTTAGCCAAACTGTTTGTGACAGATTTTTCCAACTCCCTTATATTTTGGACTCTCTTCTCTGAAGAACAAATAATCAGATTGGGAAGCCAACGAGAGCAAACTATCCGCGATTAAAGAAATGCATTCGTTCATTGTGAGGCAGATGCCTCACATCACAAATAAGATTAGGGTGAGGGGCTGAAGTGGGTGGATAATGGGGAGCTAATGTAGCACGCGGAAAGTAAAGCGCCGATAAATGAGTAGCAGTAAACTGGTAGAGTACGCTTGCCAAGCTAGAACAACAGAACTCAGGAACATAGGATTTAAATCACAAGAAATTGCTAAAGCATCAACTGCAATTATTTGAAATCCTGAGGATTCAAAACGTATTGCTCATCTCTTCAGCTACTGCCAGCAACACTTTCTTATTAAGAGCCACAGATTTCTTCCTCAAAAATGGTGGGGGGTCCAGGGAAAGAAATTCCGCTGCTCTTATACCCTAATTCTAGATATGTGTCATTGGCTCTAGGGGCTACTCTAACTCTGGGGATGCCATCATCTCAATCAAGATTAATGCCTCTAACTGAACGTCAATTGCAAATTCCAAAGTGATGAGTTGACTTCCAGCGTTTATATATGCAATTCAACTTATCTTCCCACCAGGCTTCGGCAAATTATCAGTACCTAACCACATATGACGTGGGGCAAAAATAGATATCACGTTAAACAGTCCATCTCACAACATTGATGAAAACAAGCTTAACCCAGAGGAGAACAAAATTGCATCCATTAATGGACCTCTTAGTGTTTTGCCTGAAATTCAGCCCCTGGCTTCTAGCAGGATTGCTAGTAGCACTAGGAACATGGTTTCAGTGCAAAATTCCTGCAAATTATATCAACAAAGGTGTACAAAACCACTTTTTCTTACCCTGTTTCATTGAAAACCATGTTATAGAATGACCACGACTCAAACTGTCTTCTCACCATGTAATACACTGCAGTATTATCAGCACATCATACTGCTCACACCTAACACCTGGCATGACTTACAGTTTTAACAATTTTATTGTAATTAAAGTGCATTTCCAACAGGTATATGTTTACAATTCTCCTGTAGGATGTCATGGAGACAGACCACAGGGTGTCAAAGACATTCAGACAGCCATGGGGACTTTGTAGGAGGAAGCAGGAAAAGACTCATCTCCCAAGTCTTCATAAATACTTAGTGCAGACCAGTTCATTAGCTGAGGAGGAGCAAATGGAATTGAACACTGTGTGATTATCAGCAATCGTTCCAATTTCTCATCTTATGGCAGAAGGAAGGATGTTGATGAAGAAGCTGAAAAGGAGAAGACTAAGTAACTACCTGCAGTGCTGTCCAGAGCTGGCCTAGGCCAACCTACATATCCTCTTATGCAGGGTGTGACTTCAACACAGTAGATTTTCCCCTTGATGTCCATTAACATCGGTTTTACCAGGGCTTCCTGATGTCTTACTCAGCAAATGCTGACTTCATGTCAAGGGCAAGCACTCTAATCTCACCAACGTACGTGTGGTTGGGTTATCGCTGAGCAAGTAAATCTGCTTGTCACTGTGTATGTGTATGTCATGTAGTGAATATATGCAGCAGTCTCACATTCACATATTTGATAAGTTCATAATACTTCATGCTCTTATTTCTTAGGGTGTTTTTGGAATTGAACTCTGCTTCCACTTGCTGCCAGAGTAGCTGTTGTACAAGATTGCCTCCTCCTTCAAGACCATCTCCCCCACCAAAATTCTGCCCTATCAGAATCTGGGCAGGGTGTTGATAGTGATGGATGATGACAGTGTCCTACCTCTGCCTCACTCTCTACCATTTTCTACGTAACATTAATGATAGCTTCAGTGCGTTCCTGATGTCTGTGGTTCCCTTTAAGGGCTACTCTGGTTTTATAGCTGTCTGATGGTCAGAAGTTGTGTGAAATTGCATTGACGGATTTTTGTAAGGGGTGCATCATTCCAAAATGGAAATATTGTGCCACAGCATAAGCATTGTGATTGAAGATCACCTTTTGCCTACTTTTCAAATGAGAACTGGGACGAAGAATTGCATGGAATTGATGCCTCAGCACCATGTTCCTTCCTGTGTAGTTGCAAGTATCAGAGTGCAATCTTGTTGATTTTCCTTAATATTGTCTCTGTGCATCTAGTATCTGGGATGGGATGGGGGAGGGCGGTAGGAACGAATGTGCTTGGAAATGTTGCCTCCGTGAAAGGCAGCAGAATAAGGATGCAATTTTGACAGTTACTTCTCCTGGTCAGTGATTGAATATTTGCACTGAAAAATGTTAGATTAAGTCTTACTAGGCATATCAGCCAATCGATGCAGGAGTTCAGCAATTCACTTTGCACCGATAGCTTTATAGAAGTCCAAGTAATCAACAGCACAGCACAGAAGAATTTAGTTAGCCCCTTATTTGTTAATAATTTTAAAATAAGCCTAGCTGAACTCTACTGATGGCTCAGTGTGTAAATGTGTCACCTCATGCTCTGGAATTCTATACCCGGTGAACAGTGAAGCTGAATCATTTGAAGTATTTAAAGTGGAAAAGGATAAATTATTTGACCAGCAATAGAGAAATGCGCAAAAGTGGCGTTGAGGCCAGCATAGATTTGTTATGGTCATATAAGGTGGCAGGGCAGGCAGGAAAGGCCTGATGGCTGCTCCTGCTCTGATTTTCTTCTTGTTGTGTTTCTGCTGTAGCAAGCTATGCAGATCAGAAACATGTCTGAATATTTCTTGGTATCCATTTTCAGCCGAAGCAATAGGAGAGGTGATATCCCCGGATAAGACCAGGAATGGCGAGTCCATGGGATACTCATCTGTCAGTATCAGACTGTGACACAGTCAGGATAGGGTTGATTCCTTTATGTTCAAAAAGCACAGGGTCATCACAGCTATCAGGTACATGGCATTCAGAACAGCTACTCAGCTGATGTAGTCAATTATGTGAGCAAACAGTGTAATTCACTGCCTGCAAGTAAAAGAATTGGAAGGCAAATTCTGTTCAAAACCTGAGCTAAAAGCACTTATTAGATAATCACTGTAATGCACTACACCACATCATGCAGTTTCTCATCTTGTTGTGTGCTTACAGTCTCTCTCCTTTGGTATGCACAATAGCTTACCTTTGCTGAAGCAACCTGCTCTTGATAGTTGAACATGGCATGCCGATATCACGGACATTTTAGGAAAAAAGCATGCTCCGAGAATGCTCTTCAAGTTTTGAAGAGGTACTTTGTGTGTTACCTTTAAGCAAAGGTGACTCCTCTCAGATTTTCAGGCTCTCTGGCTCACAGCACACCATGGGTCTGGTCAACAATTCCAGTCAGAGGAATCAAAAAATAAATAATGTATGCAGAGAGATACAGTGGAAGCAAATAGCTTAAAATGTAGTTGAAACAAAAGAATAAGAAATACTGAGGCAAGTAGAGTTTATGGGGGCTAAACTGGATGAGGAAATCATGTTTACTTTGCTGCCCTGCACCTGTATAACAGAGTCGTCAGTCTTCCGGATTAGTGCTGCCTGTTAATCATCCTGACTTCAGACAAGACTAACTAGACTGCTTTTCACTTTATTGTATCAGCAGGGATCCGATCTCTTGAGTGCCTGGCATTAGTTCACATTTAAAGGGAAAGTGCAATATAGCTGCAGCAGATAGTGGAATTACTGTAATTGTGGAGGTTATTGTATCTTGGTGAGGGCTCTGCAGTTTTGCAGATGGAGGCCTTAATAGAGGAGGTGGAGATGTGAGGCAAACTGTGTCCACGGAGGGTCAGGATCAGCGGCGGTTCTAGGGGTCCAGAGCATCTGTACCTGAAAGGAACAGGTTGTTGGAGAAGCTTGAGCTTATATTCATCTTATTCTTCTTCAGCTTATTGTATTCTTTAATAAGCATGAAGTCTGCAACACAGATTGTGGAAGTAAAATCAGTAGCAATCAGTCAATAACTACTGAACTAAAAGTGCACGATGATCTCTTTAAAGAATGCAGATCCAGGATGGGGTTAACCTTCCTGCTACTGATTGTTTGATTCACTGTGCATGTGGAATGAACGTTCAGGTCTAATTTGGCACTGCTGGTCTACAATCATGAGAAACAGACTCAGGAGGAGGCCACACAGATGTTGGAGGAAGTCTGGCACGTAGTGTGTATTATGTCAGATCCCAAGTCTTGCCCACCTTCCCTGATCTTTTTAGGGTTCGACAATTATTACTTAGCTTTGAATAACGTACCACACAAAGTTCATCAAAGCAGAGAATTCCAAAGATTGACAACCTTTTGCAAATAAAGTTCCAATCTTGTTCTAAAAGGCAAATGTAGTATTTTAATACTGTGATCCAGTTCTGAAATCCCAAATGAAAAGAAACGGCTACTGAGCAGTTCAAAATTGCACACTGATTTATGTCACAATTGTCTGCTCTGTATATTTATATACATTAACACCTTTCCAATATAGACAACAGTGCAGCAGGCATTACACATACAAACACTTGTATTAATCGGTAAGTCTCTGTAATGCCAAGACACACACTCAGCATTTCAGGAACAGCTGCTGTCCCTCAGACATCGGATTTGTGAACGGACACTACCTCACTATTTTTTCCCCTCTCTTTTTGCACTAATTATTTAATTTAATTTTTTTATATATGTACTTCTTATAGTAACTTATATTTCTTTGTTATGTATTGCACTATATTACTGCTGCAAAACAACAAATTTCACGACATTTGCCAGTGATATTAAACCCGATTCTGAGACACAGTTCAATTGAATTTTGTGACCTTCACCTTAACTGCATCCTGAAGTACAATGACACTTTCTTTCAAAGAATTTATCCAATCAGATTTTCCTCCAAACTATGACTCTTTCACAACCTAAATCAAACTGTGCTATTTACTGTTGTTATGGGAAATAATAATAGCCGTTTTGCGATTAAGTATAGACGTATAATATATGAGACTACAATAGAATATTCAACAATCAAAGAACATAATGTTCTTTCTATACATTTTTCAGAATGTGGACATCACTCATAAGGCCAACATTCATTGTCCATTTTGAGTTGCCCTGAAGGAAGTGGTGATGAGCCATTTTCATGTCCATGTAGTCCATTTGACAAAGATTCTGCCACCATGCTGATAGGTAGAGAGTTCCTGGATTTAGACCCTGCAATGATGAAGGATAAACTATATATTTCATATATACAGTATATGCACCATGGTGTGAGACTTGAAAGGAAATCGACAGGAGGTAGGGTATGGTGAGTCTTCCTATGTATTTCCTGCTCCTACTGATTTATTTTTTCCAAGGGAAGGACAGAGCTGTTCACACATGTGGAGATGTTAAGGTGAACACGAACCCAGTGCTGCGTACTGTGCAGTATGTCCTGCCACGAATAGAAGATGTTTTTTTCATCTTTGGCAGCTGGGGAGAGGTTTTCAAAGACTGACTTGTCACAAGCCTATCTGCAAATGGAGATTGAGGAGTCAAGTAGGAAGTTGCTCACAATCAACACTCACAAGGGACTGTTCTAGTATAATCATCTCGTCTTTGGTGTCGCGTCAGCTCCAGCAATTTGGCAAAGATCAATGGATGAAGTGCTCCAAGATTTCCCAGGAACACAATGTTACTTTGATGACATCATCGTGACTGGCAATAATGATGAAGAGCACCTGAGTGAGTATGGTCTGTGCACAGAGAGAGAGAAATGTGAGGTTTTCAAAAATGAAATGTGGACATGTCATTGACAATCGTAGCTTACTTAAGTCACAAAAGAAGATTGAAGCAGTGTTACAGGCACCTAAATTGGAAAATGTGGCACAACTCAGGTCATACTTGGGCTTTGTAAGCCATTATCACCACTTTCTCCTAAACATTGCTACAGTACTGCTTTCATTGAATGCACTGTTACAGACAGGAGCAAAGTGGGGATGGTCAGAAAGATGGGAAAAAAGACATTCTAAGAAACAAAGAGACTAATAACATAAGATGAACTGCTCACTCATTATGACCCATGGCTGCCCATCAGACTGGCATGGAATACATCCCCTTATGGCATTGGAGCTGTTTTGCCACACATTATGAAAGATGGATCTGAGTGCCTGATTGTGTTTGCTTCAAGATCACTGATGAGCGCAGAACACAACTAAGCAGAGATCTACCGAGAGGTCCATAGTCCAGCATGGGGAATAATGAAGTTCTACCACTACTGTGGACAAAAGTTTATGCTAATGACAGATCACCAACCCCTTGTGTCCATTTTCAACCCCTGGAAGAGAATTGCAGTGATGACTGCTACCCAGTTATGACATTGGGCATTATTCTTAGGAGCCCACTCTTATGACATAGAGTTCAAGGGTACCAAACAACACAGCAATGCTGACAGTTTATCACATCTTCCACGACTGGTAACTGAAAAAGAGAAATCCTCATACTCTGACCCAACAGAATTGTTCTACACCACATTGGTGGACCAGTTGCCGTAACAAATTTGGAAATACAAAGGGAAACAAAGAATGAACTGACATTACCAAAAGTCCATGAAATCGCCATGCAAGAATATTTTCAGAGTTCTCAGTGAGATGAGACTAACTCTCAGTATGTTAAGGAACATTGATGTGTGGATCTTGGGTTGTGGTACCAGGGTGCTAGAGAACCTGTATGAAGAACACCCAGGTACAGTCAAGATGAAAGGTCTTGCCTGGAGCTACATATGGTGGATGGGAATAGAATAAGAATCAGAATCAGAATTAGGTTGATTATCACCGGCATGTGACATGAAATTTGTTAACTTAGCAGCAGCAGTTCAATGCAATACATAATCTAGCAGAGAGAAAAAAAATAACGAATAAAATAAAACATAATAATAAATAAATTAATTAATTAATTGCCTATATTGAATAGAATAAAAAAGTGCAAAAACAGAAATACTGTCTATTAAAAAAAAGTAAGGGAGTGTCCAAAGCTTCAATGTCCATATAGGAATCGGATGGCAGAAGGGAAGATAGGAACAAACAAGTTAGACAAGCGTTTAATTGGAGTAAGTGGAATTATGAGGCTATCACGCAGGAAATTTGAAACAGATATTCTCAAGGGAAAGTACAGAAGAAATGTGGCAAATGTTCAGGGAATATTTGCGTCGAGTTCTGCATAGGTACGTTTCATTGAGACAGGGAAGTTATGGTAGGGTACAGGAACCATTGTGTACAAAGGCTGTAAAAAATCTCATCAAGAAGAAAAGAAAAGCATACAAAAGGTTCAGAGAGCTAGGTAATGTTAGAGATCTAGAAGATTATAAAGCTAATAGGAAGGAGTTTAAGAAGGAAATTAGGAGAGCCAGAAGGGGCCATGAGAAGGCCTTGGCGGGCAGGATTAAGGAAAACCCCAAGGCATTCTACAAGTATATGAAGAGCAAGAGGATAAGGCATGAAAGAATAGGACCTATCAAGTGTGACAGTGGGAAAGTATGTATGGAACTGGAGGAAATAGCAGAGGTACTTAATGAATACTTCAGTATTCGCTATGGAAAAGGATTGTAGTGATTACTTGCAGCAGACTGAAAAGCTTGAGCATGTAGATATTAAGAAAGAGAATGTGCTGGAGATTTTGGAAAGCATCAAGTTGGATAAGTCACCGGGACTGGACGAGATGTTCCCCAGGCTACTGTGGGAGGCGAGGGAGGAGATTGCTGAGCCTCTGGCAATGATCTTTACATCATCAATGGGAACGGGAGAGGCTCTAGAGGATTGGTGTGTTGCAGATGTTGTTCCATTATTCAAGAAAGGGAGTAGAGATAGCCCAGGAAATTATAGACTAGTGAGTCTTACTTCAGTGGTTGGTAAGTTGATGAAGAAGATCCTGAGAGGCAGGATTTATGAACATTTGGAGAGGCATAATATGATTAGAAATAGTCAGCATGGCTTTGTCAAGGGCAGGTTGTGCCTTACGAGCCTGACTGAATTTTTTGAGGATGTGACTAAACACATTGATGAAGGAAGAGCAGTAGATGTAGTGTATATGGATTTCAGCAAGGCATTTGATAAGGTACCCCATGCAAGGCTTATTGAAAAAGTAAGGAGACATAGGATCCAAGGGGACATTGCTTTGTGGATCCAGAACTGGCTTGCCCACAGAAAGCAAAGACTGGTTGTAGACAGGTCATTTTCTGCACGGATGTCGGTCACCGGTGGAGAGCCTCAGGGATCTGCTCTGGGACCCTTACTCTTAGTGATTTTTATAGATGACCTGGATGAGGAAGTGGAGGGATGGGTTGGTAAGTTTGCTGATGACACAAAGGTTGGAGGTGTTGTGGATAGTGTGGAGGGCTGTCAGAGGTTACAGCGGGACATTGATAGGATACAAAACTGGGCTGAGAAGTGGCAGATGGAGTTCAACCCAGATAAGTGTGAAATGGTTCATTTTGGTAGGTCAAATATGATGGCAGAATATAGTATTAATGGTAAGACTCTCGGCAGTGTGGAGGATCAGAGGGATCTTGGGGACTGAGTCCAAAGGACGCTCAAAGCAGCTGCGCAGGTTGACTCTGTGGTTAAGAAGGCGTATGGTGTATTGGCATTCATCAACTGAGAAAATAAATTTAGGAGCCGAGAGGTAATGTTGCAGCTATATAGAAACATAGAAACATAGAAAATAGGTGCAAGAGTAGGCCATTCGGCCCTTCGAGCCTGCACCGCCATTTATTATGATCATGGCTGATCATCCAACTTAGAACCCCGCCCCAGCCTTCCCTCCATACCCCCTGACCCCCGTAGCCACAAGGGCCATATCTAACTCCCTCTTAAATATAGCCAATGAAATGGCCTCGACTGTTTCCTGTGGCAGAGAATTCCACAGATTCACCACTCTCTGTGTGAAGAAGTTTTTCCTAATCTCAGTCCTAAAAGGCTTCCCCTCTATCCTCAAACAGTGACCCCTCGTTCTGGACTTCCCCAACATCGGGAACAATCTTCCTGCATCTAGCCTGTCCAATACCTTTAGGATCTTATACGTTTCAATCAGATCCCCCCTCAATCTTCTAAATTCCAACGAGTACAAGCCCAGTTCATCCAGTCTTTCTTCATATGAAAGTCCTGCCATCCCAGGAATCAATCTGGTGAACCTTCTTTGTACTCCCTCTATGGCAAGGATGTCTTTCCTCAGATTAGGGGACCAAAACTGCACACAATACTCCAGGTGTGGTCTCACCAAGGCCTTGTACAACTGCAGTAGTACCTCCCTGCTCCTGTACTCGAATCCTCTCGTTATAAATGCCAGCATACCATTCGCCTTTTTCACCGCCTGCTGTACCTGCATGCCCACTTTCAATGACTGGTGTATAATGACACCCAGGTCTCGTTGCACCTCCCCTTTTCCTAATCGGCCACCATTCAGATAATAATCTGTTTTCCTATTTTTGCCACCAAAGTGGATAACTTCACATTTATCCACATTAAATTGCATCTGCCATGAATTTGCCCACTCACCCAACCTATCCAAGTCACCCTGCATCCTCTTAGCATCCTCCTCACAGCTAACACTGCCACCCAGCTTCATGTCAGCCGCAAACTTGGAGATGCTGCATTTAAATCCCTCATCCAAGTCATTAATATATATTGTAAACAACTGGGGTCCCAGCACTGAGCCTTGCGGTACCCCACTAGTCACCGCCTGCCATTCTGAAAAGGTCCCGTTTATTCCCACTCTTTGCTTCCTGTCTGCTAACCAATTCTCCACCCACACCAATACCTTACCCCCAATACCGTGTGCTTTAAGTTTGCACACTAATCTCCTGTGTGGGACCTTGTCAAAAGCCTTTTGAAAATCCAAATATACCACATCCACTGGTTCTCCCCTATCCACTCTACTGGTTACATCCTCAAAAAATTCTATGAGATTCGTCAGACATGATTTTCCTTTCACAAATCCATGCTGACTTTGTCTGATCATTTCACCGCTTTCCAAATGTGCTGTTATCACATCCTTGATAACTGACTCCAGCAGTTTCCCCACCACCGACGTTAGGCTAACCGGTCTATAATTCCCCGGTTTCTCTCTCCCTCCCTTTTTAAAAAGTGGAGTTACATTAGCCACCCTCCAATCCTCAGGAACTAGTCCAGAATCTAACGAGTTTTGAAAAATTATCACTAATGCATCCACTATTTCTTGGGCTACTTCCTTAAGCACTCTAGGATGCAGACCATCTGGCCCTGGGGATTTATCTGCCTTCAATCCCTTCAATTTACCTAACACCACTTCCCTACTAACATGTATTCCCTACTAACATATAGGACCCTGGTCAGACCCCACACGGAGTACTGTGCTCAGTTCTGGTCGCCTCACTACAGGAAGGATGTGGAAGCCATAGAAAGGGTGCAGAGGAGATTTACAAGGATGTTGCCTGGATTGGGGAGCATGCCTTATGAGAATAGGTTGAGTGAACTCGGCTTTTTCTCCTTGGAGCAACAGAGGATGGGAGGTGACCTGATAGAGCTGTATAAGATGATGAGAGGCATTGATCGTGTGGATAGTCAAAGGGTTTTTCCCAGGGCTGAAATGGTTGCCACAAGAGGACACAGGTTTAAGGTGCTGGGGAGTAGGTACTGAGGAGATGTCAGAGGTAAGTTTTTTTTACTCAGAGAATGGTGAGTGCGTGGAATAGGCTGCCGGCAATGGTGGTGGAGGCGGATACAATAGGGTCTTTTAAGTGACCGTTGGATTGGTACATGGAGCTTTGAAAAGTAGAGGGCTATAGGTAAGCCTTGTAATTTCTAAGGTAGGGACATGTTTAGCACAACTTTGTGGGCTGAAAGGCCTGTATTGTGCAGTAGGTTTTCTATGTTCTATGCTCCTGAATTGCTGAGTGTGTGCCTTCAGGCTTCTGTACCTCCTACCTGATGGTAACAGTGAGAAAAGGGCATGTCCAGGGTGCTGGAGGTCCTTAATAATGGATGCTGCCTTTCTGAGACACCGCTCCCTAAAGATGTCCTGGGTACTTTGTGGGCTTCTGCCTAAGATGGAGCTGACTAGATTTACAACCTTCTGCAGCTTCTTTTGGTCCTGTGCTGTAGCCCTTCCATACCAGACAGTGATGTAGCCTGTCGGAATGCTCTCCATGGTACAACTATACAAGTTTTTGAGTATTTGTTGACATGCCAAAACTCTTCAAACTCCAAATAAAGAATAGCCACTGTCTTGCCTTCTTTATAACTACATCGATATGCTGGGACCAGGTTAGATCCTCAGAGATCTTGACACCAGAAACTTGAAGCTGCTCACTCTCTCCACTTCTGATCCCTCTATGAGTATTGGTGTGTGTTCCTTCGTTTTATCCTTCCTGAAGTCCACAATCAGCTCTTTCGTCTTACTGACATTGTGCCAGGTTGCTGCTGCGACACCATTCCACTAGTTGGCATATCTCACTCCTGTACGCCCTCTCGTCACCACCTGAGATTCTACCAACAATGGTTGTATCTTCAGCAAGTTTATAGATGGTATTTGAGCTATGGCTAGCCACACAGTCATGGATAATGAGTATAGAGAGAGTAGAGCAGTGGGCTAAGCACACACCCCTGAGGTACGCCAGTGTTGATCACCAGCCAGGAGGATATGTTATCACTAATCCGCACAGACTGTGGTCTTCTGGTTTGGAAGTCGAGGATCCAATTGCAGAGGGAGGTTTAGAAGCCCAGAATCTGCAATTTCTCAATCAGAATTGTGGGAATGATAGTATTAAATGCTGAGCTATAGTCAATGAACAGCATCCTGACATAGGTGTTTGTGTTGTCTAGGTGGTCTAAAGCCGTGTGAGAGCCATTGAGATTGCGTCTGCCATTGACATATTGTGGTGATAGGCAAATTGCAATGGATCCAGTTCCTTGTTGAGGCAGGAGTTCAGTCTAGTCATGACCAACCTCTCAAAGCATTTCATCACTGTCGATGTGAGTGCTACTGGGTGATAGTCCTTAAGGCAGCCCACATTATTCTTCTTAGGCACTGGTATAATAGTGGCTTTTTTGAAGCAAGTGGGAAATTTTGCCCATAGCAGTGAACATAAAACATAGGGTAGTACAGCATAGAACATAGGGTAGTACATTGTAGTCGGCCCACAATGTTGTGCTGACACTCAAACCCTTCCTCCCATATAAGCTCCCACCTTAAATTCCTCCATATACCTGTCTAGTAGTCTCTTAAACTTCACTAGTGTATCTGCCTCCACCACTGACTCAGGCAGTGCATTCCACGCACCAACCACTCTCTGAGTAAAAAACCTTCCTCTAATATCCCCCTTGAACTTCCCCTTACCTTAAAGCCATGTCCTCTTGTATTGAGCAGTGGTGCCCTGGGGAAGAGGCGCTGGCTATCCACTCTATCTATTCTTCTTATTATCTTGTACACCTCTATCATGTCTCCTCTCGTCCTCCTTCTCTCTAAAGCGTAAAGCCCTAGCTCCCTTAATCTCTGATCATAATGCATACTCTTTAAACCAGGCAGCGTCCTGGTAAATCTCCTCTGTACCCTTTCCAATGCTTCCACATCCTTCCTATAG
The DNA here is from genome assembly GCF_963921235.1 of Mobula hypostoma. Classification (NCBI taxonomy): domain Eukaryota; kingdom Metazoa; phylum Chordata; class Chondrichthyes; order Myliobatiformes; family Myliobatidae; genus Mobula; species Mobula hypostoma. The sequence goes on from NC_086107.1 coordinate 57,293,301, forward strand.
TGAGGCGACCAGAACTGGACACAATACTCCAAGTGTGGCCTAACCAGAGTTTTATAGAGCTGCATCATTACCTTGCGACTCTTAAACTCTATCCCTCGACTTATGAAAGCTAACACCCCATAAGCTTTCTTAACTACCCTATCCACCTGTGAGGCAACTTTCAGGGATCTGTGGACATGTACCCCCAGATCTCTCTGCTCCTCCACACTATCAAGTATCCTGCCATTTACTTTGTACTCTGCCTTGGAGTTGTCCTTCCAAAGTGTACCACCTCACACTTCTCCGGGTTGAACTCCATCTGCCACTTCTCAGCCCACTTCTGCATCCTATCAATGTCTCTCTGCAATCTTTGACAATCCTCTACACTATCTACAACACCACCAATCTTTGTGTTGTCTGCAAACTTGCCAACCCACTCTTCTACCCTTACATCCAGGCTGTTAACAAAAATCACGAAAAGTAGAGGTCCCAGAACAGATCCTTGTGGGACACCACTAGTCACAATCCTTGAATCTGAATGTACTCCCTCCACCATGATCCTCTGCCTTCTGCAGGCAAGCCAATTCTGAATCCACCTGGCCAAACTCATGCCTTCTGATTTTCTGAATATGCCTACTGTGTGGAACCTTGTCAAATGCCTTACTAAAATCCATATAGATCACATCCACTTCACTACCCTCATCTACATGCCTGGTCACCTCCTTAAAGAACTCTATCAGGCTTGTTAGACACGATCTGCCCTTTACAAAACCATGCTGATTGTCCCTGATCAGACCATGATTCTCTAAATGCCTAGTGATCCTATCTCTAAGAATCTTTTCCAACAGCTTTCCCACCACAGACGTAAGGCTCACTGGTGAGAGGTTGAATACTCGAATACTCCCGCTAGTTGGTTGGCACAAGTTTTCAAATCCTTACCAGGTACTCAGGTAAAGAGATTGAAAACTTGGCCAAAAGCTGTTTGGAATGCTAAAAAGTTCAAAATTCACCCCTGCCCCACACAGGCACAGTTACATCTGTGGGAGTGGCCATCATTACCATGGCAAAGAGTACATATTGACTTTGCCGGGCCATTCATAGACTCCATGTTTTTGATTCTGTGGATGCTTATTCAAAGTGGCTGGAGGTTATACCAATGAAATCAACCACTTCAGCAAAGACTGTCTCCACTCTGAGGACTATCTTCACCAGAAACGGCTGAACAGAAAAAATTGTGAGTGACAACAGACCACAATGCACGTAAGAAGAATTCTGACTATTCATGTAGAAAATGGCTTCAGACGTTTCTAGTTATCTCCTTACCACCCAGCAACAAATAGGTTAGCTTAAAGGTTTTTCCAAACCTTCAAGAAGACAATTAAAGCAATGGACAAGGAGGATATTTCCCTACAGCACAAGGAGGACAACTTCCTTTTTATGCATTGGATTCTGTTCATGTGACAACAAATCTAACAGCTGCAATGCTGTTCATGAACGGGAATCTGAGATCTCACATAGACCTCCTGAGACCTCCCTCCCCTTTCTCGATCTCTCTTAATCTATCTCTGGAGACAGCTTATCTACTAATGTCTATTAAAAACCCATAGACTCTCAGATTCCTGAACAATAACTCTCCCCACCCTGTTATTTGCAAAACGCCATGCCCTTCTCTCAATTCCTTTGTCTCCACCGCATCAACTCTCAGGATGAGGCTTTTCATTCCAGAACAAAGGATATGTCCTCCTTTTTCAAAGAAAGGAGCTTCCCTTCCTCTACCATTGACGCTGCCCTCAACCACATCTCTTCCATTTCGAAGACATCTGCCCTCACCCCATCGTCCTACCACCCTACCCTTCGGCAGGACTGGAGAAAAAAGCTCAGGAGTAGATTTCAAAGATGGTTGGAGGAGAGGGAGAAACACAAGGTGTTAGGTGAAACTGGGAGGGGGAGGGATAAAGTAAAGAGCTAGGAAGTTGACTGGTGAAAGAGATACAGAGCTGGAGAAGGGGGAACCTAATAGGAGAGGACAGAAGGCCGTGGAAGAAAGAAAAGGGGGAAAGGGCCTACCACTCACCTACTACTCCTTCAATCTCCACGTCCAGCTCATAACTCTCCATAACTTCTGCCATCTCCAACTGGATTCCACCACCAAGCACATCTTTCCCTCCCCGACTCCCAACTTTCTGCTTTCCTCAGGGATTTCTCCCTATGTGACTCACTTGTCAGTTCATCTCTCCCCACTGATCTCCCTCCTGGCATTTATCCTTGCAAGCGGAACTGTCATGGTCTGGTCCGTGAAGTCCGCATTCTGGTTCACTGTCCTGTCCATCAATCCTTGTTCCGGGTTTTCCTGTTTTCTCCCTTGTTCCATTGGGTGCCTTAATTGAGGCACCTGATTCTCATCGTGGACTGGCACTTAAATACCTCTCAAACAAAGGATTCCCTGCTGGACTGTTCCCTTCCCTTCCCCTTCTGCCTGCAACCTTTGCCTGAAGCCTCGCCTGTAACGCCGTCAGGTTCAACCACCAGAGCAAGACAGGGGCCTTGCTGTGTCAAGATAAAGAACAGTTTGTTGTTGTTTGGAATTGTCTCTTTGTGTCCTCGCTTTTGCTGGGTTGGTCCGGCTGTTTGCCACTACCCTGAGTGGAGAACTGTCTCTTCATGTTCAGTGTTCTGTGTATAGAAAGAGCCCCGGCCCTTGGTTCTGTTCCCAAAGAGCGGGTTCTGGCTCTGTGTGCTGTGTATGAGTCCCAGCCCTACATCTTGCTCCCATGTAGGGGTCCCGGCTCTGTGATCCATGTCCTTGGGTTCGAAGTCCAAGCCTCCGAGGTCCCTGAGTTCCAAGTCCAAGGCTCTGAGGTTCCTGTCTCCCTAGACTAAGTCAAGGCTTCATGTTCTCGTCCTGTCCATGTGCCTTGCCCAGCCCAAGATTACCTCGCCCAGCCCTGTTTTGGAGTTCACTCGCCCGGTGCTGGAGTTCCCTCGTCCTGTCCAGGTGTCTCACATCCAGTCCTGTAGCCACGCCACGTCCTGTAGCCACATCTTGTCCTAGCCTGAACCCGGATTTCGGTTCCGAGTCAAGACCCAGGTTCCGAGTCCCAACCAAGATCCATGTTCCGGGTCCTTGTCCAGGCTTCAGTTCCAGAATCCCGTGTCCCTAGTCCAGGCTCCTTATTCCTAGTTCCTTGTCCGCGTTCCGTGTTTCTTGTCCATGTCCTAGCCCAAGCCCTGCATCCTAGTCTCGTCCAGGGACTGTGTCAATGTCCAGCGTCCTTTCTTCCCCATTTCCCTTGCTTTCTTGTCACACCAAGTCCTGTTCGTAGTACTTCAGTGTCTGTGTCTTGCATTTGAGTCCGCCACCAATGCCTCCCTTATGACAGGAACAAGTGCTACACCTACCCCTACACCTACTCCCCCACTACCATTCAGAGCCCCAAACAGTTCTTCCTGGTACAGAGCGTCGTAGGAGCTGAATTCTGAAGGAAGGCAGTTTTTTTTTTAAAACTTCGAGTGCAAGAAGGGTGAGACTGCGCAGGCGCGTGACGTCAACAGCAGCGGGCGCAGAGTTTAAAAAGGCAGGTTGCTACCAACGGCTCTCCTTTGGATCGAGACTGCAGAGCGTCGTGGGAGCTGAATTCTGAAGGAAGGCAGTTTATTTTAAAAACTTCTTCGAGTGCAAGAAGGGCGAGACTGCGCAGGCGCGTGACGTCAACAGCAGCGGGCGCAGAGTTTAAAAAGGCAGGTTGCTACCAACGGCTCTCCTTTGGATCGAGACTACAGAGCGTCGTGGGAGCTGAATTCTGAAGGAAGGCAGTTTATTTTAAAAACTTCTTCGAGTGCAAGAAGGGCGAGACTGCGCAGGCGCGTGAATTCAACAGGACCGCGCGGAGAGTTTAAAAAGGAGACCACCTTATACAGCGGGCAGCTGTCGGAGCGGGCAGCGGAGTGAGCGGTAGCAGAGTGTAGGGCTTTGGCTTCAATGGGCTTCAGCAGTAAATGGGAAGAGGCGAGAGCGAGGCACCAACTCTTTTTTTTCTCCCCCCACCTTTCGCGAATCGGCCCGGACAGACAGGAACAGCAGGGCTCTCACAGCTAACGATACGAGCTAATGGTTTAAAAAGTTCGTCTGTTTGGCAAGGTAAGTGGGTGAGTAGACTTATTTTTCCTGTTTCGTTCCAGTAGAATTAGGTAGCATGCCTGCAGGGTTAATGCTTTGTTCAGGGTGTCAGATATGGGAATCCTGGGAGACCTCCAGCCTCCCTGATGGCCACATCTGCACCAGGTGCACCGAGATGCAGCTCCTCAGAGACCGTGTTAGGGATCTGGAGCTGCAGCTTGATGACCTACTGCTTATCAGGGTAAGTGAAGAGGTAATAGACAGGAGCTACAGGGAGGTAGTCATCCCAAGGCTACAGGAGTCAGAAAACTGGGTCACTATCAAGAGAGGGAAGGAAAATGCCCAGATAATGGAGAGCACACCTGTGGCTGTCCCCCTCAGCAACAAATATCTTGTTCTGGATGCTGTTGAGGGGGATGACCTGACAGGGGACGGCCACGGTGACCGGTTCTCTGGCACTGAGCCTGGCGCTGTTGTGCAGGAGAGAAGGAGGGAGAAGAGAAATGCGGTAGTCGTAAGGGATTCTAGACAGGGGAACAGACAGGAGATTCTGTGAGCCTGACAGAGATACCCGCATGGTGTGTTGCCTCCCAGGTGCCAGGGTACGGGATGTCTCAGATCGGGTCCTGAATATTCTAAAGGGGGAGGGTATGCAGCCAGTTGTCTTGGTACGTGTTGGTACCAATGACATAGATAGGACAAAGGAGGAGGTCCTGAAGAGAGATTTCCAGGAGTTAGGAAGGAAGCTGAGAAGCAGGACCTCCAGGGTAGTAATCTCGGGATTGCTACCTGTGCCACATGCTAGCGAGGGCAAGAATAGTCGGATCAGGCAGATGAATGCGTGGCTGAGAGACTGGTGTAGGGGGCAGGGTTTAAGATTCTTGGATAATTGAGATCTCTTCTGGGGGAAGTATGACCTGTTCAAAAAGGACAGGTTGCACCTGAACCCAAAGGGGACCAATATCCTGGCAGGAAAGTTTAATAGAGCTGTTAGGGAGGGTTTAAACTAATTTGGCGGGGGGATTGGAACTGGAATGATAGAGCGGAGGAAGGGGAAAACAGAAATAAATCTAAGATAGTGAGCAATAAAGATGTCAGGAAAGACAGGCAGGTGATGGGGCAAATTTGTAGCCATTGGGATGAGTTGCAATGCAATAAAGTTGCAGTGAAATCAAAGCGAACAGTACCAAATACTGGTCTTAAGGTGTTGTACTTAAATGACCGCAGCATAAGGAATAAGGTGGATGATCCTGTTGTACAGCTACAGATTGGCAGGTATGATATTGTGGCCATCACTGAGACCTGGCTAAAGGATGCATGTCTCTGGGAGCTGAACGTCCAAGGCTACACGGTGTATCGGAAGGATAGGAAGGTAGGCAGAGGGGGAGGTGTGGCTTTATTGGTAAGAAATGATATTAAATCATTAGAAAGAGGTGATATAGGATCGGAAGGTGCAGAATCTTTATGGGTTGAGATAAGAAATAGCAGGGGTAAAAGGACCCTCATGGCAGTTATTTATAGGCCTCCAAACAGCTGCAGGGATGTGGACTACAAATTACAACTGGAAATAGAAAAGGCTTGTCAGAAGGGCAGTGTTATGATAATTGTGGGGGATTTTAACATGCGAGTAGATTGGGAAAATCAGGTCCGCACTGGATCTCAAGTGAGAGAATATGTAGAATGTCTGCAAGATGGCTTTTTAGAACATCTTGCTGTTGAGCCCACTAGGGGATTGCTGTACTGGATTGGGTATTGTGTAATGAACCGGAGGTGATTAGAGAGATTGAGGTGAAGGAACCCTAAGGAGGTAGTAATCATAACATGATTGAGTTCACTGTGAAATTAGAAAAAGAGAAGCCGAAATCTGATGTGTCGGTATTTCAGTGGAGTAAAGGAAATTACAGTGGCATGAGAGAGGAACTGGCCAAAGTTGACTAGAAAGGGACACTGGCGGGAAAGACAGCAGAACAGCAGTGGCTGGAGTTTATGCGAGAAGTGAGGAAGGTGCAAGACAGGTATATTCCAAAAAAGAAGACATTTTCGAGTGGAAAAAGGATGCAACCATGGTTGACAAGTCAAAGCCAAAGTTAAAGCAAAGGAGAGGGCGTACAAAGAAGCAAAAATTAGTGGGAAGACAGAGGATTGGGAAGTTTTTAAAACCTTACAAAAGGAAACCAAGAAGGTCATTAAGAGAGAAAAGATTAACTATGAAAGGAAGCTAGCAAATAATATCAATGAGGATACTAAAAGCTTTTTCAAGTATATAAAGAGTAAAAGACAGGCGAGAGTAGATATAGGACCAATAGAAAATGATGCTGGAGAAATTGTAATGGGAGATAAGGAGATGGCAGAGGAACTGAACGAGTATTTTGCATCAGTCTTCACTGAGGAAGACATCAGCAGTATACCGGACACTCAAGGGTGGCAGGGAAGAGAAGTGTGCGCAGTCATAATTACAACAGAGAAAGTACTCAGGAAGCTGAATAGGCTAAAGGTAGATAAATCTCCTGGACCAGATGGAATGCACCCTCGTGTTCTGAAGGAAGTAGCTGTAGAGATTGCGGAGGCATTAGCGATGATCTTTCAAAAGTCGATAGATTCTGGCATGGTTCCGGAAGACTGGAAGATTGCAAATGTCACTCCGCTATTTAAGAAGGAGGCAAGGAAGCAGAAAGGAAATTATAGACCTGTTAGCTTGACGTCGGTGGTTGGGAAGTTGTTGGAGTCGATTGTCAAGGATGAGGTTATAGAGTACCTGGAGGCATATGACAAGATAGGCAGAACTCAGCATGGATTCCTTAAAGGAAAATCCTGCCTGACAAACCTATTACAATTTTTTGAGGAAATTACCAGTAGGCTAGACAAGGGAGATGCAGTGGATGTTGTATATTTGGATTTTCAGAAGGCCTTTGACAAGGTGCCACACATGAGGCTACTTAACAAGATAAGAGCCCATGGAATTATGGGAAAGTTACATACGTGGATAGAGCGTTGGCTGATTGGCAGGAAACAGAGAGTGGGAATAAAGGGATCCTATTCTGGTTGGCTGCCGGTTGCCAGTGGTGTTCCACAGGGATCCGTGTAGGGACCGCTTCTTTTTACATTGTACATCAACGATTTGGATTATGGATGTCTTTGTGGCTAAGTTTGCTGATGATACGAAGATCGGTGGAGGGGCCGGTAGTGCTGAGGAAACGGAGAGTCTGCAGAGAGACTTGGATAGATTGGAAGAATGGGCAAAGAAGTGGCAAATGAAGTACAATGTTGGAAAGTGTATGGTTATGCACTTTGGCAGAAAAAATAAACCGGCAGACTATTATTTAAATGGAGAAAGAATTCGAAGTTCTGAGATGCAACGGGATTTCGGAGTCCTCGTACAGGATACCCTTAAATTAACCTCCAGGTTGAGTCAGTACTGAAGGCGGCGAATGCAATGTTGGCATTCATTTCTAGAGGAATACAGTATAGGAGCAGGGATGTGATGTTGAGGCTCTATAAGGCGCTGATGAGACCTCACTTGGAGTACTGTGGGCAGTTTTGGTCTCCTTATTTAAGAAAGGATGTGCTGACGTTGGAGACGGTACAGAGAAGACTCACTAGAAGGATTCCGGGAATGAGAGGGTTAACATATGAGGAACGTTTGTCCGCTCTTGGACTGTATTCCTTGGAGTTTAGAAGAATGAGGGGAGACCTCAGAAACATTTCGAACGTTAGAGGGCATGGACAGAGTGGATGTGACAAAGTTGTTTCCCATGATGGGGGAGTCTCGTACGAGAGCGCATGACTTAAGGATTGAAGGGCGCCCTTTCAGAACAGAAATGCGAAGACATTTTTTTAGTCAGAGTGTGGTGAATCTATGGAATTTTTTGCCACAGGCAGCAGTGGAGGCCAAGTCATTGAGTGTATTTAAGGCAGAGATTGATAGGTATCTGAGTAGCCAGGGCATCAAAGGTTATGGTGAGAAGGCAGGGGAGTGGGACTAAATAGGAGAATGGATCAGCTCATGATAAAATGGTGGAGCAGACTCGATGGGCCAAATGGCCTACTTCTGCTCCTTTGTCTTATGGTCTTATGGTAAGGTGACACTTCACCTGTCAATCTGTTGGGGTCATATACAGTGTCCAGTGCTGCTGGTGTGGTCTCCTGTATATACTTTATACTTCATTGTCGCCAAACAATTGGTACTAGAACGTACAATCATCACAGCAATATTTGATTCTGCACTTCCCACTCCCTGGATTACAAATATTAAATATTAATAATAGTTAAAATTAGTAAATATTAAAAATTTAAATTATAAATCATAAATAGAAAATAGAAAAATGGGAAGTAAAGTAGTGCAAAAAAACCGAGAGGCAGGTCCGGATATCTGGAGGGTACAGCCCAGATCCAGGTCAGGATCCGTTCAGCAGTCTTATCACAGTTAGAAAGAAGCTGTTCCCAAACCTGGCCGTACGAGTCTTCAAGCTCCTGAGCCTTCTCCCTGAGGGAAGAGGGACCTGATGTAGATTGGGAGACCGCTTCGCTGAGAACCTATGTTCTGTCCACCAGAAAAAGCGAGATTACCAAGTGGCCACCTATTTTAATTCTACTTCAATTCCCATTCTGATATGTCTACCCATGGCCACCTCTACAGCCGTGATGAGGCCACAGTCAGGTTGGAGGAATAACATCTTATATTCCATCTGGGTATCCTCCAACCTGATGGCATGAACATCGATTTCTCACACTTCCGATAATGCCACCCATCCCCCCCACCAACTTCCATCCCATTTTCTCTCTCTCACCTTATCTCCTTGCCTATCCATCGCCTCCGTCTGGTGCTCCTTCCCCCTTTTCTTTTTTCCAAGGCATTCTCTCCTCTTCTATTAGGTTCCCCCTTCTCCAGCCCTGTATCTCTTTCACTTGTCAACCTCCCAGCTCTTTACTTCATCCCTCCCCCTCCTGGTTTCACCTATCACCTCCACTCCCACTACCATTGAAATCTACTTCTGAGCTTTTTTTCTCTAGTCCTGTGGAAGGGTTTTGGCTGGAAACATTGACTGTATTTTTTTTCCATAGATGCTGCCTGGTCTGCTGAGTTCCTCAAGCATTTTGTGTGTGTTGTTTGGACAGCTGGTAGGATAGCTGTGAGAACTGGGCCACTGATGTACACAGTGGATGTTGGAGATCAGACATGGAGATGTCATGAGGACCAGATACTGGATGCTCAACCAAAGAACACACCTGAGTTGATTGCATCCAGTAGGATGGACACATCACAGCTACCAGACTTACCTCTCAGTGATAACCATGTCACTTACAGCAATGTAACGCTGGAAACCGAGAATGTTGTCTTCGACAAGAGACCTACCTGAGCTGATGCCCCTCCACAGGTCCAGAGGCGCTATCCTGAAAGAAACAGAGGCCACCCTAAAGACTGAACCTTTAGAACTGTGAAGTTAGTTATGGATTGTTATTGTGAAAGCATGTTTATTTGGAATATGAGTTTATAAAAGGGAAATTGAAGGGTTTGTACATATACAGCTTTATGTTGTATTAATCTAAAGAGGGAGGAAATGTAATGTATGAATCTATTTCTTTTAGAGCAATGACCCTCTCCCTTAGCACTATGCATTGATCTGTTGTCTATACGTTGTTCTCTCTGCAATGTGAATACAGCAGTTAAAACCATTTCCCGCTTATATGCCTTTATTTAATCGATATGTAGTTGTGCACAGACACAACAACATGTACTTAGTAATTGATAGGAAGGCTTTGGGTGGCTTCACTTGCTGCAGGATACTCAGTATATGCTCTTGTAATCTTAGTATTAATATACTGTAGTTGGTCCAGTTGAGTTTATGTATTCACATCAATAAAGTCATGTCTGTTACAAATCTGATGTGTTTCCTATGCCATACATTATATATGTGTATGTGTATTGTCACATGATCTCCTGATAATTACCTCAAAGAGAAATGGCTAGAAATTTGAACTACCATTGTTAGAACAAAAAAAATCACAGACTTACTGTGAATGTCAGTGAATTATTAGATTATTGTATTAAGCAGATATCCTGAGTAATTCACAGATCACATTTTGTATATATGGAGATTTTTACATTAAAATGTATGATGTCCATGACAGCAGGACAAATGATTGAAAGTTTTGAGCTTACAGTTCTCTTACCTTTCTGCATTGAGAGCAGATAAAACAACAATTCCTCCCTGACTGTTGTCTGTCCTCTGACTTCTTTAGCTTCTAATTATCTTGTGCTTCTTTCATTTCAGATGGAAGACTGGTGGTGTCAAGTACTGTGGTGGGGAAAGAAGTCATCAATACTTTCAGGCCCAATTTAGGATAAGGTTCTAAAAACAGAAACAGAAAACCTACAGCTCAATAGCTATGGAAAAGGATAAAAACAGACAAAATGGGAAAGTGCTTAAATAGTGAAGGGCTAACTATGAAGGGATGAGGCAGGAACTAGCGAGAGTAAATTGGAAACAGATGTTCAACAGTGAAAGCACAGAAGTAATGTGGAGGAAGTTTAGGGACAACTTGTGCTGGGTTCAGGATAGGTTTGTCCCACTGAGGCAAGGAACAAGTGGTAGGGAAAAGGAACCGTGGCTGACGAAACACGTGAGGAAATACGTCAAGAGGAAGAAGGAAGTATATGTTAGATATAAGAAACAGGAAACAGGAGGGGCTCATGAGAAACATAGGGTAGCCAGGAAGGAGCTTAAGAAAGGACTTAGGAGAGCACAAAGATGGAATGAGAAGGCCTTGGCATGTAGGATTAAGGAGAACCGCAAGGTGTTCCATGCGTATGTGAAGAACAGAAGGATGACAAGAATGACAAGAATGAAGGTGGGGCCGCTAAAGGATAAAGAAGGCAACATGTGCCTGGAGGTGGAGGAGGTTGGGGAGGTCCTAAATTAATACTTTGCTTCAGTATTCACCAGTGAAAAGGACCTTGATCAGGGTGAGGTCGAAATAGAACAGGCCTGTGTGCTAGACAATGTGGAGATTAAGGAAGAAGTGTTGGATCTTCTTAAAAACATCAAGATTGATAAGTCCCCAGGGCAGGATGTGATATACCTCAGGTTGCTGTGGGAAGTGAGAGAAGAGATTGCTATGATCTTTGAATCCTCTTTGGCTGCAGGGGAGGTGCTGGAAGATTGGAGAATGGCGAAAGTAGTTCCCTTGCTTAAAAAAGGTAATAGGGAGAATCCTGGGAATTATAGACTGGTGAGTCTTACATCAGTGGTCTGCAAACTATTGGAAAGGATTCTTAAGGATAGGAACTACGAGCATTTGGAGAGGTACAATCTACTCAAGGATGGTCAACATGGCTTTGTGAAGGGAAGGCTGTGCCTCACAAGTCTAATTGAGTTTTTTTGAAGAGGTAACAAAAGAAATTGATGAGGGTAGGGTGGTAAATGTGGCTTACATGTATTTTGGGTTGGTATTTGACAAGGTCCTCCACAAAAGACTCATCCAGAAAGTCATGAGGCATGGGATCAGTGGAACCTTGGCTGTTTGGATAAAAAAATTGGCTTACAGGAAGAAAGCAGAGGGTAGTAGTGGAAGGAAAGTATGCTGCCTTGAGATCGGTGACTAGTGGAGTGCTGCAAGGATCTGTCCTGGGACCCCTGCTCTTTGTGATTTTTTATAAATGACCTGGATGAAGAGGCGGAAGGATGGATGAGTAAGTTTGCAGATGACATGAAGATTGGAGGAGTTTTGGATGGAACTGTAGGTTGTCGAAGGTTACAAGACAATATAGATAGGATGCAGAGTTGGGCAGAAAAGTGGCAGGTGGAGTTCAATCTGGATAAGTGTGAGGTGATGCATTTTAGAAGGACAAACCAGAAGGCTGAGTACAGGGTTAATAGTCAGTTACTTAAGAGTGTGGATGAACAGAGCGACCTTGAAGTTCAAAACCATACATCCCTCAAGGTCGCTGCAGAGGTTGATAGGATAGATAAGAAGGCCTATGAGATGCTAGGGTTATTAATAGGGGGATTGAGTTCAAGAGTAAGAAATCATGTTGCAACTCTACAAATCTCTGGTGAGACTACACTTAGAGTATTGTGTTCAGTTCTGGTCACCTCATTATAGGAAAGATGTGGAAGCTATGGAGAGGGTACAGAGGAGATTTACCAGGATGTCGCCTGGATTGGAAAACAAGTCTGAAGAGGCAAAGTTAGCAGAGCTGGGACTTTTCTCTTTGGAGCATAGAAGGATGAGAGGGGACTTGATAGAGGTCTACAAGATTATGAGAGGTATAGATAGGGTGGATAGCCAGTACCTGTTTCCCAGGGCACAAATAGCAAACACCAGAGGGCATAGGTACAAAGTTAAGGGAGGGAAGTTTAGGGGAGACATCAGGGGTAAGTTTTTTTATTAATATTACATAGAGGATTATGGGAGCCTGGAATGATTTGCCAGGGATGGTGGTGGAGGCTAAAACATTCGGGGTATTTAAGAGCCTCTTGGACAGACACATGGATGAAAGAAAAATAGAGGGTTACGGGGTAGTGTGGGTTTAGTACTTTTTTTTAAGTAACATATGGGTCAGCACAACATCAAGGGCTAAGGGGCCTGTACAGTGCTGTAGTATTCTAGTGTCTAGCGTCTAATACTCCAAGAGCAGCCTAACTAACATTTTGCACAACTGTAACAACATCCCCAGTTTTGTACACAGTGCTTTTGCCATTGAAGGCAAGCATGTTATACTCCTTCTTCAACATCCTATTTACTTGTGTTGCCACTTCCATGGAACTATACACTTGTACCCCAAAATCTCTGTATTCATTAACAGTCCCCAGCCATGCACTGTGCATCTCCTGTCCTGGCCAAATATCTCAACATGTATCACTTCGCACTTGTCAAGTTAACTTCAACATGATCATTCCAACTCTTCATTACCATTCTCTGCTTCCTATCATCAAACCAATGAGACTTGTGACTCTGTGGTAAGCACCGCGCAGTTGTTGTTAAAATATCAGATGGTGGCGAGGAGACATAGTCATCATCATCTGAGCTAGAGCAAATGGTTGAGGGATGTCACAACAACAGCCTAATACTCAACATTAGCAAGACCAAGGAACTGAGGATGTTAGGAAGTGGAAGTCAGAAGAACAGGCACCAGTCCTCCTTGAAGGGTCTGTGGTGGAAAGGATGAGAAGTTTCAAGTTGGTGTCAACATCTCAGAGGATCTGACCCAGGTCAAAAACGTTGATACAATCACAAAGAAGGCATGCCAATGGTTCTACTTTGGTTGGAGTTTGAAGAGATGTTCCCCCCTCACCTGGTATACCATCAAAGACTCTTGCAAATTTCTGCTGATGTATGGTGGAGAGCATTCTGGCTGGTTGCATCACTGCCTGCTATGTGGACTCCAATACAAGAAGCTGCAAGGGTTGCAGACTCAGCCATCTCCATCACAGGCACAAACCTTTCCACCATCGAGGACATCATCAAAAGGCAGTGGCTTAAGAAAGTGGCATCCATCATTAAGGATCCTCACTGTCTGCAACATGCCTTCTTCTCATTTTTACCATCAAGGAGGGAATCAAGCACAAAGACTCACACTCAATGATTCATAAACACTTCATCGCCTCCATCATTAGATTTCAGAATGGCCCACAAATACTACTTCAATATTTTGTTTTTACAACTGTAATTTGTAACTTATGGTGATTTTTATGTCTGCCACAAAACAACACATTTTATGTCATATAGCAGAGTGATAATAAATCTGATTCTGATTTTGAAATTCCATCTACCATTCCCTTCTACTTTCCCAAGTTTATCTACTGTATATCCTGTTGTAAACTTAGATAACTTTCTTGACTATCCACTACATAACCTATTGCACCAGAGATCCCAACACACTAGACCACTGCTACACTATGATAAGGAATGCCCATTGCTCCTTTCCTAGACCGTATTTCGGCAAGTTGGATCATTTGGCTGTACTCCTAATACCTGCATACTGACCGAGCCTAAAGAGCAATTCTCCAGAGATCAAGACAACTAAGAGGAGGTCGTGGGAGGCAGAGGAACGGTTACAGGATTGCCTTGAGCCAGTGGACTGGGCCATTTTCAAGAACTCATTGGAGGATCTGAATGACTACACCAGGGATGTAATAGATTAAAACAGCAGTGAATGAGTGTGTCCCCACAAAATCGTTCAGTGTTTTCCCCAATCAGAATCCACAGATGAAAAATGAACTCTGAAATCTGCTGTGTGCCAGATTGGAGCCATTCAAGTATGGAGATCAATAATACTACAAGAGATGCAGGTATGATCTCTGGAAAGCCATCCCATGGACGAAGTGGAGATTCCGGACTAGATTAGAATCAATGAGGGATGCTCTACAGCAGGGGTCCCCAACCTTTTCTGCACTGCGGACCAGTTTAATATTGACATTATTCTTGCAGACCGGCCGACGGGGGGGGGGGGGCTAGGGTTGCCAACAGACAAGAGTAGCAGTCAAGTATATTGTGTTTACCCCAAGAAAAATTACCATGACCATGAAGCCTCGCGTGGGCACCTATGTGCGCATGCGTGACTTGCACATGCGTGTACGTGCTGATTTTTTTTCTACAGATCGTTTTTGGCGATTCTGTTCAGGGGGGTGGTGTTAATCATGACCGGAATATAGGTGATAAGTGGCTAATACACTCAGTTTCATTTCTAAAAGGTTTTATCTCACGAATTTAATATTAAACACACAGAGCATATTTTCCTCACATGAATATAGCAATAAGTCAATTATCAGGGGAGGACAGGGGAGCTTGAAGTAAGTGTTGAACGAACTTCCAGTAGAAGTGGTAGAGGCAGGTTCGATATTATCATTTAAAGAAAAATTGGATAGGTATATGGACAGGAAAGGAATGGAAGGTTATGGGCTGAGCGCAGGTCAATGGGACTAGGTGAGAGTAGCGTAAGGCACGGACTAGAAGGGCAGAGATGGCCTGTTTCTGTGCTGTAATTGTTATATGGTTATATAAGTCACTTGTAAGTCAATAACATCATAACATTTTAAGTAACGTTTGGATATTAAACACACAGCACATATTTTCCCCATATGAACATATAAAATCATTGCAACACACTAATATCGCTAAATCAGTGGGAGCCCTGGGCTTGTTTCCCTGCAACAACACGGTCCCATCGAGGGGCCATGGGAGACAGCGATACTCGAAGGGGGTTCCTTATGTCCAGTCTATTCCGCAATTTAGTTTTTGTTACATTCATTGCAGAGATACGTTGGAAATGGAAGCAACGTTTTCAGTGCTTCGTGGCTATCTCAGGATATTTACCCTTGATTTTGATCCAGAATGCCGGCAGAGATGTTATGTCAAACATACTTTGCAGCCCACCGTTATTTGCAAGCTCGAGGACTTGATCTCCTTCTCGCGCTGACATGGATGATGCGTGCGTAATGACCTTGTGTGCGTACAAGCTCAACAGTGGGCGTGGCAGGGAATGAGGAAAGGTGTAGCTGACTCATATCACCAAATCATATCGTATTGTCGCGGCCTGGTAGCACATGCCTTGCGGCCCGGTAGTTGGGGACCTCTGCTCTACAGCTGTGGCAGGATTTGAATGTCATAACCTCTTACAAGGTTAAATCTTGTGACACAGGGGACAGCAGAACTTTGCTTCCAGATAAGCTCAATGCCTTCTCTGCTCACTCTGACCACCAGAACAGGGAGGATTCTTCGAGCACCCCCATGTCTCCCGATGATCCTTTGGTCTCAGCATCTGAAGATGACGTGCGGGCTGCGTTCAAGAGAGTGAATCCAAGGAAAGCATCTGGTTTGGATGGAGGACCTGGCTGAATACTGAAAACCCATGCTGACTAACTGGCTATTGTGTTCACGGATATCTTCAACCTCTCACTCGGGCAGAGTGTGATGCCCATCTGCTTCAAACTGACTTCAATTACACCAGTGCCCAAGGAGAGTGTGGTAACCTATCTCAATGACTATTGCCTAGAGGCACTTACATCCTTAATGATGAAGTGTCTTGAGAGGCTGGTGTTGAAGCCAATCAGCTCCTGTCTGAGTGGCGACTTGGATCCACTCCAATTCCCCTACTGAAGCAACAGGTCTACAGCATATGCTATCTCGTTGGCTCTTCACACAACCCTAAAACATATGACAGCAAAAATGTAAACATCAGGATGCTCTTTATTGATTTCAGCTCAGCATTTAATACCATCATCCCCTCAAAACTAATCAGTAAACTCCAAAACCTGGGTCTCCATACCCCCTTGTGCAATTGGGTCCTGGATTTCCTCACTTGCAGACCCCAGTCAGTTCGGACTGGCAAAAACATCTCCTCCACAATCTCCACTAGCACAGGAGCACCACAAGAATGTGTACTTAGAGTTTTACACCTATGTCTGTGTGGCTAAGTACAGCTCCAACACCATATACAAGTTTGCTGACAGCACCACTGTTGTGGCCTGTATCAAAGGGGGTGATGAATCAGCATACAGGAGGGAGATTGAAAATTTGACTGAGTGGCGTAATAACAACAACCTCTCACTCAATGTTGAAAGAAGACCAAGGAACTGATTGTAGACTTCAGGAGAGGGAAACCAGAGGTCTGTGAGCCAGTAATTATCAGAGGACCAAAAGTGGAGAGGGTCGGTAACTTTAAATTCTTGGGTGTCCCTATCTCACAGGACCTGTCCTACACCCATTATATAAATATAATTGCAAAGAAAACACAACAGTGCTTCTACTTCATCAGGAGTCTGCAGAGATTTGGCACACCATCTAAAACCTTAGCAAATTGCTATAGATATGTGGTGGAAAGTGTGCTGACTGGCTGCATTACAGCCTGGTATGAGAACACCAGTGTCTTTGAGCAGAAAATCCTACAGAAGGTAGTGGATTTGGCCGAGCATATCATGGGTAAAACCCTCTCAACCATTGAGCACATCTACAAGAAACGTTGTCATAGAGAAGTAACATCCATCATCAAAGATCCTCACCACCCAGGCCATGAATTTTTCTCTCTACTGCCATCAGATAGAAAGCATAAGTCCATACCACCAGGCTCAAGAACAGTTCCTACCCCTAAACCATCCCAAAAACGTTGACTGTTTACACGTTTCCATCGATGCTGCCTGGCCTGCTGAGTTCCGCTAACATTTTGTGTGTGTTGCTTGGATTTCCAGCATCTGCAGACTTTCCTGTGCTAGTTCATTATCCACTATACTGCCGATATTGGTGTCATCTGCAACTTAGCAATCATGCCACCTGCATTCTCATCCAAACCTTTAACATATATAACAAACAACAGAGGACACAGCACTGATCCTAGCAGCACTTCATTGGTTATAGGCCACTATATTGAAAGTTAACCCTCCACTACCATTCTCTGCTTCCTATCATCAAGCTAATCTTATATCCATTTAGCCAGCTCATCCTGAAACTCAGATCTTCTGAACTAGTCCACCATGAGGGACTTTGTCAAAGCCCTGCAGGTGTCCATGTAGACAATATCTACCACCTTGCTATTGTCAAACCCTTTTGGTCATCTCTTCAAAAAAGTCAATTAGATTTGTGAGACATGATTTCCTACTCTGTAATGTTCTCTGCTAGCAGTAGTGCATCTCCACTGTCTCTTTTACTTCCACCTCTCTCAACCTGGAAACAATGATACCAGAGCATGGGCTATGCACATCCCTCAACCATATTTCAGTAATACCATAATATCACAGTCCCATTTGCAATCCATAGCCTGAGTTCACCCACCTTGCCTATGAAACATCTTGCATTAAAATAAATTCATTTTAGACTATGAGACCTTCCACGCTCCCTGTCCTCCTGCTGCCTTGCCATTCTACTGGTTTAATTTCTATATTTGCTTCAATTTTCTCATCTGATATTGCTGCTTTGGGTCCCACCCCATGCCAGACTAGTTTAAACCCTTCCGAGTAGCACTAGCAAACCTCCATACAATGATATTGGTTCCACCTCCATGTCAGATGTAACTCTTTCCTTCTGTACAGATCATCTCCGAAGACATCCCAGAACACACCTCATCCTGAGTCTTTTTTCTCCTCCCCATTTCTTTTGCTTACCTATTTGTTTAGAGAGCTTGTTTGCTTTCAAAATTCAATTTGCAAACAACTTAGAATAGGAAAAGCACCATTACTTTCTTTTCTGTCTGATAATTATTTGACAGATTCCAAGTTGGAGGATGTTACCATTTCTGGCATACAGTGAGAACAAGGCGGTGCAGCTCGAAGAGCAGCTGCCTCACAAGACCAGTGACTTAGGTTTGTTCCCAAACTCCAGTGTTATCTGTCCTCTGAACCACATGGATTTTCTCCAGATGTTCCAGTTTCCTCCCACGTCCCAAAGATATAGAAACATAGAAAATAGGTGCAGGAGTAGGCCATTTGGCCCTTCGAGCCTGCACCGCCATTTATCATGATCATGGCTGATCATCCAACTCAGAACCCCGCCCCAGCCTTCCCTCCATACCCACTGATCCCCGTAGCCACAAGGGCCATATCTAACTCCCTCTTAAACATAGCCAATGAACTGGCCTCAACTGTTTCCTGTGGCAGAGAATTCCACAGATTCACCACTCTCTGTGTGAAGAAGTTTTTCCTAATCTCAGTCCTAAATGGCTTCCCCTTTATCCTCAAACTGTGACCCCTTGTTCTGGACTTCCCCAACATCGGGAACAATCTTCCTGCATCTAGCCTGTCCAATCCTTTTAGGATTTTATACGTTTCAATCAGATCCCCCCTCAATCTTCTAAATTCCAACGAGTACAAGCCCAGTTCATCCAGTCTTTCTTCATATGACAGTCCTGCCATCTCAGGAATCAATCTGGTGAACTTTCTTTGTACTCCCTCTATGGCAAGGATGTCTTTCCTCAGATTAGGGGACCAAAACTGCACACAATACTCCAGGTGTGGTCTCACCAAGGCCTTGTACAACTGTAGTAGTACCTCCCTGCTCCTGTACTCGAATCCTCTCGCTATAAATGCCAGCATACCATTTGCCTTTTTCATCGCCTGCTGTACCTGCATGCCCAATTTCAATGACTGGTGTATAATGACACCCAGGTCTCATTGCACCTCCCCTTTTCCTAATTGGCCACCATTCAGATAATAATCTGTTTTCATATTTTTGCCACCAAAGTGGATAACTTCACATTTATCCACATTAAATTGCATCTGCCATGAATTTGCCCACTCACCCAACCTATCCAAGTCACTCTGCATCCTCTTAGCATCCTCCTCACAGCTAACACTGCCACCCAGCTTCGTGTCATCCGCAAACTTGGAGATGCTGCATTTAATTCCCTCATCCAAGTCATTAATATATGTTGTAAACAACTGGGGTCCCAGCACTGAGCCTTGCGGTACCCCACTAGTCACTGCCTGCCATTCTGAAAAGGTCCCGTTTATTCCCACTCTTTGCTTCCTGTCTGCTAACCAATTCTCCATCCACATCAATACCTTACCCCCAATACCATGTGCTTTAAGTTTGCACACTAATCTCCTGTATGGGACCTTGTCAAAAGCCTTTTGAAAATTCAAATATACCACATCCACTGGTTCTCCCCTATCCACTCTACTGGTTACATCCTCAAAAAATTCTATGAGATTCGTCAGACATGATTTTCCTTTCACAAATCCATGCTGACTTTGTCCGATGATTTCACCGCTTTCCAAATGTGCTGTTATCACATCCTTGATAACTGACTCCAGCAGTTTCCCCACCACCGACGTTAGGCTAACCGGTCTATAATTCCCCGGTTTCTCTCTCCCTGCTTTTTTAAAAAGTGGGGTTACATTAGCCACCCTCCAATCCTCAGGAACTAGTCCAGAATCTAACGAGTTTTGAAAAATTATCACTGATGCATCCACTATTTCTTGGGCTACTTCCTTAAGCACTCTAGGATGCAGACCATCTGGCCCTGGGGATTTATCTGCCTTCAATCCCTTCAATTTACCTAACACCACTTCCCTACTAACAAGTATTTCGCTCAGTTCCTCCATCTCACTGGACCCTCTGTCCCCTACTATTTCTGGAAGATTATATGCAACACATGATTGAGCAGTGCTGCAGTAATAACCTAGTGCTCCAAGTCAACCAAACCAATTAACTGACTGATGCCTTCAGAAAGGGGAAGTCTGGAGACCAGGTGTTAGTTCTCATTGGTGGGTCAGATGTTGCTTCGAATTCCTGGGTGTTTCCTTGGCCTAGCACATAGCTATGATCATGAAGAAGGTGTACCAGCCTTACTTAGAAGCTTAACAAAGAATGATCCTGGAGATGAAAGGTTTAATATTTAAGGAATATTTCATAGCTCTGGAATTCAGAAAGATGAGGGGGTTGGAATCTCATTGAAACATATTGAATATTGAAAGGCCAGGATAGAGTGGTTATGGAGAGGATTCAGGCATGGGAGAGTCTAGATCAGAGGGTACAGTTACAGAGTAACAGTAGAACAGAGATGAAGAGGAATTTCTTTAGCCAGAGAGTGAGGAACCTATGGAATTCATTGCATAGATGGCTGTGGAGTCCAAGTCATTGGTTACATTTAAAACAGAGGTTGAAAGGTTCTTGATTAGTAAGGGTGTCAAAGATTATGGGGAGAAAGAGTGAGATTGTACTTGAGAGTGAATAATAACTCAGCCATGATTAAATGGTGGAGCAGTCGATGGGCTGAATGGTCTACTTTTGCCTCTATGTCTCAAGGTTCTTAAGGAGATTTAGAACATCTTCAAATAGTCTAACTATCTATGACAGATGCACTACCGAAAGAATCCTGACTGGTTGCATCATGGCTTGGTATGGTAATTCCAATTCTCAGGAATGCAAGTGGCTTCAGGGAGTAATGGAAACAGACTGATCTGTCATGGTACAGTCATGCTTACCACTGACAGCATTTTACAGAAGGTACTGCCTCTAGAAGGTGGTATCTGTCATCAGTGAACCCCCCCACCCCCCCCCCGACCAACTGGGTCATGATTTCTTCTCACCATCACTGTCAGGAAAAGATGCAGAAGCTTCAAGTCCTACATCATCAGCTTCATGAACATCTACTCTTCTGCAATCATTAGTTTCTTGAACTGATCTGCACAACCTGTTACAACATGAACCCGACAGCGCTAGCTCTAAAGCTTCAGAATATGGATAGCTGGCGCAGCCCCTTTAAAGATACAGGCCCGCTCCACTAATTGGAGGCAATGATTTGGTACCAGGATTTTAATATTCGAGGAGCACCTGAACTGAGATTTGTCAGATCAACTTTGGATTCTTACCTAGTAATAGAAACATAGAAATATAGAAAACCTACAGCACGATACAGGCCCTTCGACCCACAAATTTGTGCTGAACATGTCCCTACCTTAGAAATTACTAGACTTCCCCATAGCCCTCTATTTTTCTAAACTCTATGTACCTATCCAAAAGTCTCTTAAAAGACCCTATCATATCCTCCTCCACCACCATTGCCAGCAGCCCATTCCACCCTCTCACCACTCTTTAAGTAAAAAACTTATCCCTGACATCTCCTCTGTACCTACTCCCCAGCACCGTAAACCTGTGTCATCTTGTGGCAACCATTTCAGCCCTGGGAAAAAGCCTTTGACTATCCACATGATCAATGCCTCTCATCATCTTGTATATCTCTATCAGGTCACCTCTCATCCTCTGTCAATCCAAGCAGAAAAGGCCGAGTTCACTCAACCTGTTTTCATAAGACATGCTCCCCAATCCAGGCAACATCTTTGTAAATCTCCTCTGCATCCTTTCTATGGCTTGCACATCCTTCCTGTGGTGAGGTGACCAAAACTGAGTACGTACTCCAAGTTGGGTCTGACCAGGGTCCTATATAGCTGCAACATTACCTCTCGACTCCTAAATTCAATTCCACGATTAATGAAGGCGAATGCACCGTATGCCTTCTTAACCACAGAGTCAAACTGCGCAGCTGCTTTGAGCGTCCTATGGACTCGGACCCCAAGATCCCTCTGATCCTCCACATGGTCAAGACTCTTACCATTAATACTATATTCTGCCATCATATTTGATCTACCAAAATGAACCACTTCACACTTATTTGGGTTGAACTCCATCTGCCACCTCTCAGCCCAGTTTTGCATCCTATCAATGTCTCACTGGTCACCGACCAGTGTCTAGTTTAGAATCCTGCCTTCTTTTCAGTCTCGTATTGTGACTCAATTCTAGTCTCAGATACTTCAGCACTTGTGTCCTAACCATCCTACCTAAGACTCTCGTCACAACACAACTGATCCTAACGTGGACCCTGTGGGGTATTAGACCATCCCGTCAACTATGGCCAGCCAGAGCGAGCAGATTTCCAGATCGAGCCAGGAGATGTATGACCTCCAGATCGCAGTGCGCCAACTACCGCAAGGAGGAAGACAGAGATGCTCAAGTGAGACTGTCAGGCGCTCTGCAGAGCCAGTCCCGCTTTTGACCACGGAGAGATTCAGTGGTGCTGCTGGCTCTTGCTGCAGCTTCCTCATTCAGTGTTCATTGGTGTTTGAACTCCAGCCGTCCTGGTTCCCACCAGAGCGCAGAAAGGTGGCCCTGATATCTCTACTGGCCAGAAGA
Source organism: Mobula hypostoma (assembly GCF_963921235.1). NCBI lineage: Eukaryota > Metazoa > Chordata > Chondrichthyes > Myliobatiformes > Myliobatidae > Mobula > Mobula hypostoma. The sequence goes on from NC_086107.1 coordinate 57,316,018, forward strand.
GCCCTGATTTGGGCCACCGCATGTTGGGAATGGAGGTCATAGATTCGCTCAGATTTGGAGGAGTTCATGGGCACTACGAAGAGGATGTTCCATTCTTCCGTCAGAGCAACCAGAACCTCAGACCGTCTGGTGAAGGTGCGTCAAGGTAGTCGGTCAGCAGCGGACTATGCTGTTGAGTTTCGGTCTTTGGCTGAGGGGAGTGGCTGGAACGGGGATGCTTTGGCCACTCTGTACTGCCATGGTCTTCGAGGCGAACTATATGATGCCCTTGCCTTGGGAGAGCTGGTAGAAGACTTAGAGGCTCTGATCGACCTCGATAATCGCCTGGTGGAGCAAGAGTGGGTTTACCTCAAGAGGACAACAAGGGCTAGCCCAAGCCAGGCCACAATGCATCGTAGTTCCACTTCCTGACCTTGCACAATGACCGGCCCTTCTCCTGCTCAGGATCCTGTCGAGCCGATGCAAATCAGTTGTACAAGACTCTCCGCCGACAACAGGTCTCAGGGTTGGAGTTGAGGTTGGTGCTGTTACTATGGGCAAGTAGGTCACCTGTGGGCTGAATGTCCGAAGATGCTGCCATCACTGCTGACACTGTCCAGTGTCGGGAGGAATGTGATGGTAACAGCCACTACTCCCATCCCTAATGATGCTGGTGTCACTCTCAAGGTCGAGATCTCGTGGGGTAAGAACTGACGAGAGGTGAATGCCTTTGCGAACTCTGGTCAGCCGTTAAATTCCTGGACTTGGGGACTGCCTGTCAGCTTAACGTGCCCCTGCAAGAGTAGAGCCAACCCATGCCAACAGCAGCCAGGACGGATGTCCACTTGGTTTCGGGCGATCCTACAGCAGACATGGGTTTTCTGGATGAGAATAATGCAGAGGACATTGGTTTCTATATCATTCTTCCTCCTCACATACCCCTGATCCTCGGGCACCTTTGGCTGTCTCAGCATAACCTCTCTGAGAACTGGAAGGAATAGAGGATCACTGCATGGTCCAGTTGTTGAAAGAGAATGTTTCTGGCTTGGTGTTCCAAACACCAGACTCTTCTGAGACCAGTAGCCAAAGAAGAGGTAACCTGGAGTCTTCGGGAAACCCAGTCCTTCCTCCAAGGCCAGACAAACTGGCTCCGGCCAACAGGACCACTTGAGTCCTGACTCTGTGTACTCAGGGGTGTGCTGGAACTAGATAGTGAGGGGTCTCTGGTTCAGGAGCAAGCCAAGGAGGTACCTAAGTAGTCTGGGGATCTAGCAGTCAGGCCTAAGTCCTGTCTAAGGGAAAGACTCCTAAATGTAAACACGTGGAGCTAGTCCCAGAAACAGAAAGGCCATTTGTAGCACCTCATTGCTGTTGTCTGAGTGTACGGATGAGGACTGGGACCCTGATTTGGTCTCTGTTTCAACTAAAGACTCCAGTGAACCTATGGAAGAGACTCTGAGGTCTGCCGAATCACTGCCCCTACCTCAGGAGCCTCAGGAGTTGTCCTCGGAGGGAGGCTTGGATTTGCCAACTTTTACAGAAAGTTCATCAAGAACTTCAGCTCAATCGCGGCTCCTCTGATAGCACTAACTGAGAGATTCACGGGCCCTTTTGTTTGGACTAAAGCGAAGGATGCTTTTGCAGAGCACAAACAATGGTTCACAACAGTTCCCATTTTGGTTTCACCTAATCCAGACCTTCCCTTCATCATGGAGGTAGATGCCTCAGACATTGGAGAGGTGCAATGTTGTCTCGATGGACACTTTTGGTCGATAAACTGCACCCATGTGCATTCCTCTTCAGGCAGCTACCCCTGGCAGAGGTGAACTATGATATCAGAAATAGAGAGCTGCTTGTGGTCAAGTTGACTTTGGAGGAATGGTGTCACTGGCTTGAGGGGGCCAAGAACTCTTTTAATGTCTGGACAGACCACAAGAACCCGGCTTATATTCAGGAGGCCAAAAGACTGAAGTCCAAGCAGGCCAGATGGTCTCTTTTCTTTAACCGCTTAAGTTTCATCCTGACCTGTTGACTGGGGTTAAAGAATCAGAAACCAGATGCCTTGATGAACCCAAAAGAGAGGAGCAACCTACTGCCGATTTGACCCAAAATCAGGTGATAGTACCAATTCACTGGGGAATCAAAGCTCCTGTACGCAAGGCCAAGGTGCAAGGGGGAATTCCCAAAAATGTCCTCCAGGTCATTTCTAGTCCCGAATTCCATCAGGTACTTCACTGTGGACACACATCAAGAATGATCGCTCATGCAGGGGTTGCCAGAGCCCTTGAGATTAAGAGAGGATATTGATGGCCTGGAATGGTGGGAGAGGTCTATCAATATGTGCAGGCATGCGAGGTGTGCAGTGCACCTGGACAAAGGAGCCACCCCTCCCCCATCCAACCTCAAGGGCTCCTTTACCCTCTGCCAGCTCCAGACAGACCATGGGCACACATTTCCATGGATTTTGTCACAGGTCTTCCACTTTCCATGCTAATTATACATTGTTTTTTTAAGGCCTGAAAATTCAGCGCTTTGGACAAACTAACACGTGCGGCGGAGATGGCCGAAATTGTCTTGCAACAGGTCTTCAAGATCCCTGGATTTCAGGTGGACATTGTATCAGATTGTGGTCCTCAATTCACATAACATTTTTGGAGGGCATTCTGACTGGGGCAACATTAAGCCTTTCCTTTGGGTTTTACCCGCAGTCCAACAGCTAGATGAAGTGAACCAGGATATGGAATGAACCCTAAGATGGCTGGCTTCAGAAAAAGCAGACGAGTGGTGCGACCATTTGGTGTGGGCAGAGGTCGCCCAAAACACTTTACAGGTTTCTGTCGACAGGTTGTCCCTGTTCGAATGTCAATTTGGTATTCTTCACCACTCTTCGCTGAGCAGAAGGCCAAGGTTGGGGTTCCTGCGGCCAAAGATCTTGTTTAAAGCTGCGAAGGAGAAATGGACTAGAGTGAGGGAAATTTTTTTGGCCTCTACCTGTAACTATGAGTTGAAGGCTATCCACAAGAGAAGACAGGGTCCAGCCTTGCAGCCTGGGAAAAACGTCCGCCTGTATACTCAGGATTTGCCTCTCCGGGTACAGTCCAGGAAGTTGGCGCCCAAATTCATTGGACCTTTCAAGGATCTCAAGAAAATGGAAAGTGAGCTCGTTGACATACACCTTGGAACTCCCCTCAAGATCAATCCTATATTCCACATTTCCAAATTGAAACCTGGAAACACAAGTCCTTTAGCCCCAACACCACCAGTCCTTCCGCCACCCAGGTTTGTCAATGGGGAAAGGACTTTGCCATATAAAGAATTTTGGATTCATGAACTGTTTGGGGTGTTTGGTGGTTCCTCATGGACTGGGAAGGATTCAGACCCGAGGATCCTGAAAGAGACATCTTGGATCCGGTTCTCATCCATGACTACCATCACCATCACTCTGAGCAGCCAGGGCTGTCAGGAGTCATCTGCAGGGGAGGGGTCCTGTTACGATACACACCCAACCGTGCCAGCCTCTGGGGTTTAGATGGTCTAACTCTCTGGAATATGGATAGCTGACACAGCCCCCTTAAAGATTCAAGCTGGCCTCACTAACTGGCGGCCATATTTAAAGAGCACCTAAACTGAGGTTCAGCGCTCAGTCATCAGCTCAACTTTAGATTCTTGTCTAGTGTCTAGTTTAGAACCCTGTCTTCATTTCAGTCTTTTGTCTCGATTCTAGTCTCGGGTACTCCACGCTTGGGTCCTAACTATCCTCACCTAGGCCTCTTGTCACACAATCCTTATCCTATCTCAGCAATAGAACACTATCAACCACCTCTTGCACTATCCTGAACTTGTCCCTGATTGTTTTTTCCTACATTTTCTTGTTTTGCACAGTTATTTTTTATTCACTGTAATAATTAATGTTTAAGGTTATAAGATCGTAAGTCTTTGGAGCAAAATTAGGCCTTTCATCCCAGCTTTTTATTCGGCCTCAGGTTGGGACACCAATAAACCAATAAGCTACCCAGGATGTGCCCTCTCCTCATCACTCCCATCAAAGAGGAGGTCCAGGAGTCTGAAGATACGTACTCAAAGTTTCAGGAACAGCTTCTTCCCCTCCACCATCAGTTTTCTGAACGGACAATGGACCCACGAACACCTCCTCAGTGTTCTTCTCCTGTATTTTTGCACCAATTAATTAGTTTCCATTTTGATATATCCTTCATATTGTAATCTGTACTTGTTATTATTGTGTAGAGTATTGTACAGCTGTTGTAAAACAACAGAGTTCACGACATGTGCCGGTGATATTTAACCTGATTCTGATTCTGAATTTACCACTGCACCTATAACTTGCATCTACTTATGGACTTGTGCATATAACAATAAACTCTGCTTGAATAGTCTTAACGGTTTAATATAAATTGCTCCTAACGTGCATGTAATCTGGGCAGAGTTAATGGAGAATAAAATCAGATTAATATAGAATTAGTGGAAATTGGTGGTTCACACAGACTCGGTGAGCCGAAGAGACTATAGCCATGCTATAAGACTTTGTGACTATGTAAAATACAGACAAAGTCATATGAGGTTTGAAAATCAAATCTGAGGAAACGATTGGATTAAATTGGAAAAAAAAAATCCTTTTCTATTTCTTACTCATCTCTCTCACATCTCCCTGAACTTCGATTTTCTGCTGTGAGCCACAGCTTCACTTTGATCATTCCTGGGGTTCTAATCAGAATAGTAGGATTCAAACATAAGAAGTGGTTAAGGATGCACTCCAGCACATCTGCTCAGTGGTTCCTTTGAGGAATGAGTCCATTATATATATTTTTTTAATATTCAGGCTGTGTATAATTCTCCTGCAGCAGTAATGAGATTTTGTATGCGACAGAGACGCAGTTTGGATTTACTGGGGCTATTTTGGTGCAGTCTAAATTTGCTCTAGTGCACCTAGAAGCCGTTTGTTTATATTCTATACACTCCTCCTGGCATTATTTTTTGCTTCTTTTCTCTTTTGCTCTTTCCATTCATGTTGCTGCTGATTTTAAGAGAGCATGAGCTGTATACATGTACATATGTGTGTGTGAGAGTGTGGGTGGGCTTTGAATGTATCCTGTTTATGAAAGCACTGAGCTGAAAAGAAAAGGCGAGAGCTTGAAATATAGGGGCAAAAAGAGAAGAAGAATGAAAAAATAGCCTACACTATTTAATCAGAGATGTGGGCGTGAAGACGGCAGCTGCTCTGAAACACTTGTCGATGAATCGTGATATCCGCAGCATTTTTTCCTTCAACCTTGATTAGTATCCCAGCTCACTGGGCAGAATGAACATGCTTTGTCTCCTCTGGTTTCGGAGATAGACACGGACAGCAGTGCACTGCTCACTTCTGACGCATCCCCCACCACGCCCCAACCCCCTAACCCTCCACAACTCCTCCACCCCAACAGTCATCACCACAGCATCTGCCACAAATTCTTGGCACAGTCAGCCACGTGTGCTCAGAAGAGAGTGGTCCAGTATAAATGGATGACAGAGTTCGCATGTGTAGTCGGTGATTAACCCTGTTCAACATGAGGTAAAGCAGGTCGCCCGGCCAACTTCTGCAAATGGTAAATATTCATTTCTTTGATCTCTTTCTTTAATGTGTTGCTCTTGTTACAGGGACCTTTACAGGTGGCACCATAAGGCATCATTCAAAAGCAAACATACAGTTTAACCCTTAAAGCAATAACCTGTGTGAAGCTTTTAATCAGTCCAAATATTATCGTTCCATAAGTATAACATTAGCAGCATGTGAATTTTTCAGCCTCGGTATAATTGGACATATCGGTCTTTCAACTAGGGAATTTGGTTATGGTATATAAAGGATGTTACTGCACATCTGATTCAGTTGCTGATAACCTGGGTTAGAACATTTTGGAGATTTTGTCAGCACTGATGTAGTTTGGTCGATGGATAGATTTATTTTGTTTTATTACTTGGTGGATGTCAGACACATTAGGTTAAAGGCAATTCCTGAATGAGCCATGGTCTGACTATTTCTTTGAGTTGGCTGTCTGGAAATTTCCAAACTGTAAACTGAGCAGCACATGTTGGTATTGTTTGTTTACAAGAATGAACAAGCTCATTTTTTTCACTTTCGCTCGTGGTTTATGATATGGTGATGTGGATTTATTACTGAGTTTTTCCACTGATCATCTTCATCAAAAGATCTTTGATGAGGAGTCTAGTCTCATCCACACTACCTCATTGCTGAGTTTGAACCTGACAAACAGAAACTATCTGTAGTTCTTCTGCAAGCTGATGAGTATAATGATAGTCTGGGACTTGGACTTAATTTTTGGGAATTGCTTATCGAAACTAAGCATATACTTGTAATTTTAAAGAAAATAAATTATGGTCACATTATTAGCCTATAGCGGATTCGTGTGCTGATGTGAAATATCCTCACAATTTAATGGAAGTAAAATTCCATATAAAGTAAACCAAGAGTGTAGGTGTATACTGACGACACAGAAGGTGTGTTCAGATTACAGTGGATTCTGGTTAATTGGGTTACACTGAGACCAGTACATATTGGCCCAATTAGGAGGCTGTCCCAATTAGCCAAAGTTTCATTGAAATAGTTAAAAAGGTACAGAAAAATCTAACTGAGTGACAAATTACATATCTAAATAAAGTACAGAACAAATTAGGACACTACCAATACTACCACAGTACTACAAAACTATGTGAAACCCTTTCTGACTGGGCGACTCTAGAAACATGGCCTGCTAGCCCCTCTCTAACACTGGACTCCGTGGTGAGAAACCTCCCCCCCTTCTCAGGCTCCATACATCCAGGGTGTATACGACTTTGGTCCCGACAAACCTGTGAGATAGGGATGCCTTGCCCACCCAAACCTTGGTTTTTATTAATGCTGTGTGGTTTACTGCCCCTTTGCAATTGCCCGGCACCACGGAATAACAGATTGTACACTGCATACAATTATAAAGAAAGTATATTTATGAACATTAACTTAACCAAAGAGTTATTAAAGAAAAAAAGCAAACAAACTTAAAGGGCCCATTATAATTAAACAGTCAAATGTGCTCATAAGCTGGAGCTCATCTTGAAGATATTTGTAACTCACGTGCTGGACCATTGGTCTGCATGAAAGCACACAACACCTTCCAAATGTCACTTAAAATCCATCTCAAATAAATGGGCTCTCCCACGGGCTTTCCTCCTTGAGCCATTCATCTGCACAAAGCACCTTGTTCAACAGGGATGGCATCCTCACCCATCTTCCCTCCTGTCTTCTCCTAGCTCCCACCAAAAAAGACCTTGATCCTCACCAGTGTCCCTCACAAAACCTCACTGCCCTGAATTCTCTAGAACTTCTCCCAATTCCACCATCCTGATTGGCTGACACCACATTCCTAGGTTAAACAACAAAGCCCTTTATCACAGCTCAAACCTAAACAAGCTGAATGGAGAACAGGCTGCTCTTACAGAACTGCTAAAATGAAATGCCTTCAGCATAGCAATAAAAATCTTAACTAGGGTATTACATGTGTATTAGTCCCTGATACTTATCGATTGAGGAATTCATCCATGTTGTATTCTTTTGACTGTAAATGAATAAAATCAGTGCATACACTGAGTTGAGATAATGAATTCCCTTCATACAATGCTGTCAATGATTGTGTTGTAACATTCAAGATGATTGTTGATACCTTCAAATTCTTCATAGTGCCTAACCTGTTGAGGTAGTGGAATCATTTAATTCAATTTAAAATTGTTCACCATTATTATTTAACAAAGGAGAGGCTATCCAAAATACTTTGTATTTCCTAATATAGACAACTATTGTGATAGGTGTAAAAATGAAGTAGCTACTTTGTCACATATATTCTGGTCATGTTCCTCATTTAAATCTTTTTGGAAATCTTTATTTTCTACAATTTCTAAAGCTTTGAAAATTAATTTACAACCTAATACATTGACTGTTCTATTTAAATAGTTCCGTATCATATTCAGTGTATTTCATTTTCCAACCAATGTGTAATTGCATTCGTTACATTGTTGGCAAGAAGGGCTATTTTAATGAAGTGGAAAGATATTTCTGCTCCTACACTAATTCAATGATTTTCCCAAGTAACGTTATGCCTTAGTTTGAAAAAAATTAGAAGTAGAACTATTGATCCCCGATTCAATTTTCAGAGAGGGTGAGGCTCTTTTGCCAAATATTATCATTTAATTTGAATTAATTTATATGGTTTCCTTCCAATTTTATGTTATATAAATGTGATTTGGCGGTTGTTGTTTTTCCTTCTTTTATATATATATATATATAGATGATTGTAAGACATATTGCTCCGGGAGTTGGTTCCTAATGGGTTTTTTTTCCTTTTGTAGTTGGAGGGTTTTTTTTTAGTTAGTTAGGGTTCTCTTTTTTCCTTCTTTTTCTTATATAAATTTTTTTCATTAGCATATATAAGTTTTTTTTCAGCTTTATTTGTTATATATATACTAATTTGTTGATCTTTTGTATTTTATAGCTGTAGAAGATTATATATTAATAAAAAAATTTTAAAAAAGAAATGGAATCATTTCATTTTCACCCCTGGTCGTTTCTGGCATCTTCAAGCCTGAATGCTTGAAACCGCAATGAGAAAAATAGTTTTGAATTGTCTTACTGCTTATTTCTCGTCAACAATCGATGATAAAAAATCTCTGCTTTTTGAATACAAACAGATACAACTGAGGTTATTTAAAAACTGTTCACTGGAAGCACGGTGTAGTGTCTTCAGCAGCTGTTCCTGTCCCAAGTGAGTGGCATATTGTCCCAAATAAACAAAGGAATCCTGGCTATTTTCTTGATTAGCTTTTGATTTTGATTAAGAGTCGTCCCAAGTAATCAGCTGCCCTAATTAACAGCTGGCCCAATTAGCTGGAACCCACTGTATTACATTTTTGTTATCATCCCATGAATTAAGATGACAATAGGAATAAAAATTATGACACTAAACAACTCTGTAAAGATCTTGAGAAATGAGTTTTTGTGTATGAGCTAAAATGGATGACACCATTCTGGTGATCACACAAAAATGAAAATTATCACATGAAGCTAAGGACATTATGAGGGTTGTATTTTGGTAAAAATTAGCAAACTATCAATGATAATTTCCAATGAATTTAATAGGAATTGCTGCTGATGCAGTTTTAACTGAAAGATTGAGGAGGTGGAATGGTGTGGTAAGCAGGAACGAGTGAATGAAATTCTGATAAAATGAAATCTAAGAATGATCCTTCTGGATCTGTGATCCCAAGTAGTCAAATAATTAAATGCATGAATTGCACAATGAGGGATCTTTACATGCTAAAATTGAAGGAATGAAAATTTTCTTGTTAAATTGTATATTTAGTCTCTGTTGTTGAACTCTGTGTGGTCTCTGTGCTGTATGAAAGCTGATTGCCTTTCCAACCTGCTGTGCCTTCTCAGTTGTTGCATCTTGCAGTTTGGAAATACACTGATTGTTCTCCTCAAGCAAGTAATGTACTTCTACCTGTTTGGTGGAAGACAAACTTGACTGGCTAATTTAGCGCATGTCCCAAGTAGGGGCTTGGAAGAATCCAAATGCATAGGTTATTAAATTTGCTGTGATAGAACAAGAAAACTGTGCGTCATCTCATTGCAAAGTTTTCAGTGTAATATGGCTTTGTAAGTAGACTCCTAAGATAGGTCAAGTACATTCAGGCCACAATTAAACATGTAGACTTGAACATTGGGATGGTTTGAAACCAGCAGGAGAATGGAGAAGTCACCATTCTACTCAGTGATTTATTCCTGCTGCAGAGCAGAAGGCACTTCCCACTTTAATTACAACTGCAGCTCAGAGATAGAGCAAATGCAAAAATTACTGTAAAACATCTTAAAGTCTGCTTTAACTAACGCTGTTGCTGGTTTCAAACCATCCTCATGTTTTGCTGAGACTTGCATCCACTTAACTTTGGAAAATTGAGAGTGGACCCCCAGTTTTGACAGCTACTATTCATAGTTACTATGTAAAATCCATTGCTAAAAGTTACCAAAATCAATATGAAATGGATGTTTTATTCAGCTTCACATGTAACTTGTTGGATAATTAAGTCTTCAATCTTTTGCTGCATTTTCTGAACCAGATTTTTATGGCTTTCTTGATAGGAAAGAGAGCATGCATTTCAATGCTTTACCAGTAAAATGTATGCAAAATAGATGCTACATTTAATTAAAATGGCACGCCTGTGTGTTCTGTCCCTTTTAAAACAGACATATGCAATTTGAGTTGCAATGGCTGGTTTTAAAGGTATTCAGGCCATCAATTTTCCTTACTTCAGCAGTGAGCTATTTATGAAGTCCTGCTCCAATGCCATATTTGTTTGGATTGGCAACAAGAGGAGAGAGGAAAAGATGGTGGTGAGACGCAGCGCGCGCGGCCATTCCCAATGATATCGTATGTGTTAACTAGGGGCCATGCACAATCCTGATTTGATGGAGACAGCCATGAGAAGCACAGAGGAACACCTGGAGAAACTTCTGAAATGCCTGCTTCGCTGCCACTGCTACTGTGCGTTCGAGAATCTCCGGAGGGGAAGGTCCGAAATCCTCGGCTTTGCCTATTGCCTGTTGTCGGGTCCGGGGTTGAAGTGCTCGGCAGAGATGGTGCTCGGTGCTCAGTGTCAGAGAGCTGGTCGGAGGCTCAGAGTTTTCGGACGGACTTGGAGTCGGACTGTGGTCGGGTGCTTCCAGGATGCTGCATCGGCAAGTTTGCAGCTATGGAGGTTCACCGTCTGCATGAGATGATGGGACTTTCGAAAGATTTTGAGACTTTTTACTGTGCCCATGGCCTGTTCTTTATCAAATTAGGTATTGCTTTGCACTGCTGTAAATGTTTGTTATAATTATGTGGTTTTTGTCAGCTTTTCAGTCGGTTTGACATGTGTTTCTGTGATATCATTCTGGAGAAACATTGTATCATTTCTTAATGCATGCATTCTGAAATGACAATAAAAGAGGACTGCATGTCCTCATAATCTAATCTAATCTAATCTCCTCCAAAATCTTCATCAGCACAGGTGCACCACAAGGCTGTGTACTTAGCCCCCTGTTCTTCTCATTTTGTAATTATGATTGTAAGGTTAAGTACAGCTTCAATGCTGTATTTAAGTGCACTGACAATACTACTGTCTTTGGCTGAATCAGAGATGGTGTCAAATCAGCAGATGGGAGGGAGATTGATAATCTAGCTGATTTTCAAAAACAACCTCTCACTCAGTGTCAGTAAGACCAAGGAGATGATTATTGACTTCAGGAGGAGGAAACTGAAGGTCCATGAGCCAGTCCTCTTTGGGGGATCAGAGGTGGAGAGAGTCAGCGACTTTAAATTCCTTGGTGTTACCATTTTAGAGGATCTGTCCTGGGTCCAGCATGTAAGTGGTGTTATGAAGAAAGCACAGCAGCACCTCCACTTTCTTAGAAATTTGTGAAGATTCAGCATATCATCTAAAACTTTGACAAACTTCTATAAATGTGTGGTGGAGAGTATATTGACTGGTTTCGTCAGAGCCTGGTATGGAAACACCAATCCCTTGGACAGAAAATGCTACAAAATGGAATGGGTATGGTTTAGTCCATTGCAGGTAAAGCACTCCCCACCATTGAGCACGTCTACACGGAGCGTGGTCGCAGGGAAGCAGCACCCATAATCAAGGATCCCTAACACCCAGGCCTTGCTCTCTTTTCACAGTCACCATCAGGAAGAAGGTACAGGAGCCTCAGCACCCTTGCCACCAGGTTCAGGAACAGTTATTACCCCTTAATCATCAGGTTCTTGAATCAGAGGGGAAAAAAGCTTTGCTCAACTTCACTCATCCCATCGCTGAATTGTTCCCACAACCTATGGTCTCACTTTCAAAGCCTCTTCATCTCATGTTCATGATATTTATTGCTTATCTATTTATTATTATTATTATTATTATTATTATTATTTATCTTTTTCTCTCTTTTCGGATTTGCACAGTCTGTTGTCTTTTGCACATTTGTTGTTCATCTGTCCTGGTGGGTGTGGTCTTTCATTGATTCTGTTGTGCTTCTTGTATTTACTGTGAATGCCCACAAGAAAATGAATCTCAGGGTTATATATGGACCTTGATGATAAATTTACTTTGACCTTTGAACTTTGACACACTGTTTAAATCAGGTTCTTTTACTTTCAAAGCTGCCTCACTGTAGAGTATTATTTGGCTCATCTTTTCTGCCTGATTCATAGGTCTTTGTTTAAAGTTAAGGGTAGTGTCTCTTGTCAATGGTTTCAAGTTTTTGTTAATCATTTAAGGTGGATCTCAATACTCACTGTGACCTAACACCACTTGAAATGTACATACTTTGATTAAAATGTTAGTACCAACACAGGATGTGTTGAGGTTATGCTGTATCTCACTGGGTCAAGGCAGCTGTGCTTTCAGGCAAAAGTTAGATCTCAACAGCTACTGGAAATAGCCCCATTTCATCAATCTGGCCAATGCTCTTGTTGGAAGGCAACATTTCTCTAGCTGGAGTAATCTACTGCCAGAAACCAAATCTACCCTCGGTGAAGTAAGGGAAGAGTTGAGAGCAGGATTGGATTCTATTCTCCATGCAGCAGAAAAGAAGGTCTAGGTGGTCATTCAGGGCAATAATTTTTACTGCCTTGTCCATGCAGCCATATAATCAGGCAGAGCAGACAGCAAACCAGGCAAGATGTTCAGACCCCTGGTGAAATCAGTAAAATCCTTTATGGTGTCAATGTGACCATTTCAACTAATATGATTTTGGTATTCTTCATTGGCTGCTGTCTCCTGCTGGAGAGATGGCACCTTAAGAAAGCCAAGAAGATTAGTCATGGGAATATGGGAGCCAAATGGAATAAATGATGGCTTCAGGCATCATAGAGAATCTTAAAGGGGATTGTAAAGGTTGATGAACAAAAGCTTGATTCCCTGATGTGCTTATGGTCAATAATCAAATAAGTATCAAGGGGTTCTTCAATCTCTAAAGATGTTCATGAAGGAAACTGTGACAGAGGAGAATGTCCCATGGATAGAACTTCTTCATCATCAGCCTGAAGAAAAAGATAGCACAGCAATATTATCACACCCCGATGAACCTAAGATCTGTAAATCACTTTTCTTTGTTAGGATATACATAATATCATAGTCTTTCAAATTTCCCTGTCTTCTGTCTCAAAGATCTTTGATGGCAGTGTGACAGGGTCCTGGATTACCCCTATGAACAATGCTCGATTACCCCTATGAACTGTGCTTTTAAAAAAAGAGAGAGAGTGCCCAACACAAACATCTTGTTTTTAAGAGAGAGAAAGGTGGAGATTGCTTTGAGATGGTCTTATGAACCCCTAAGGTTCATATTTTCTGTGGACTGTCACTTTAAGGCACGAGAAAGAACTGAGACCAACTTTTGGATTTCTGCTGAGTTTGGAGAGAGAGGGCACTGAGCACCTCGTGGGTCACCATGGTGACCGAGGGCAGAGTTATTTGATGGACAATCGATGTTATGGTTTCTCTGTAGCGCGTTTACTTTTTACAAGGACGCTGGTTTCAGCTTCTGTATTCTTACAGAGAGAGAGGGGAGGAGCAGTTTGATGGACAGCTAGTATTCAGCGTGGTGAGATAAATAGAAGGTCAGATGATAGACTTGACACACATGGTTTCGGACACTAAATGGGCTTTGTTGTGCCCACAGAAAAAGTGGGTTTTTGGAGGATCGATTTGGCGAATCAATCAGCGGCTCTTGCAGTGTGAACAGTGGGGACCAGTGGGGAGTTATTTGTATGTCCAACTCTCGCCTGGGTTGATAGCTCCACCACAGATGAACGGTTCCCCCTTGTTGTGGTCACAGTCGGTGACTTTTAAAGGATTTCGGAGGTCAAGGGTAAGATCGGTGGCGTCAGCTCACCTGAAGACTCAAATCTCTCTCTCTCTCTCCATCACTGCTCAACTCAACACCACGAACTGAACTGAACTTTACTCATCATCATAAGACTGTATCTATTTACCCCTAGACTTGAAGAAGCTTACTGATATAATTACTTATATATAATCATTGCTAATTTGTTTGATTTATCTGCATTTATATTACCATTTAAATACCATTAGTTAACAGCAATACTGGACTCCAAGGTGTTTTCCATTTCTGCTGGTTCTTTAACCCGTCACAGGGTATGTGACAAAATTGGTGCCTGCGTCCGGGATATAAACAAATTGTGTGGGAGGCTTGTTTAAATTGATTGGGGAAAATCCCTGTTGATTTGCATGTGTGGAAATACAGCAGAATTGGACGTTAGTGTTGAGAAGTTTCTGTTGGAATCAACCCCTGAGGCGTTGGATGATGCTAAAAGGGATGTGCTGTTGGCAATTGCTCAAAAGTTAAGACTAAAGGTGACCACTAAAATGAGGAGAGCCCAGATGCAGATGGTAATAACCCAGCATTATATAATTAAGGGAAAGTTTGGAGAGGAGGTGTTAGATTTATTTGCTGGAGGTAAACTTACCGAGGCTGAGATTCAGCTTCAGGTGGAGCAAGGCAGGCTGGAGGCTGAGGATAGGAAAAGACAGTATGAGTTGCAACTGAAACATCTCGAGGGCGCAGAGGCAGCAAAACAGAGAGAAGAGGCAGAACGACAGAGACAGTTTGCGAGGGAGATGTGGCAGCTGAGAGGTTTAGTGTCGGACCCGGCTGATTTTTACAGCTCAGAAGGACTTGTTTTGTTTCATTAATTTAAATGTTGTGTTCCTGGTGATGTAAGGACATACCTAGATGAAGAGGATGCCGCCACCCTGCGGCGGTCTGCTAAGAAAGCAGACAAAGTTGTTTTAACCCTTGAGGTTGAGTTTACTCCAGATGAGAGTTACTCAGAGAGTAGTTGGAAGGTTCGGGGTGACCTTGAATTTGAAACTGGGGCAAGTGATGAAAGCCCAGAAGAGGCAGCTGTCCCGATTGCCTGTGTTCAGGTTGTTGAAGTACCTGTGAATTCACAGGGTACTGAACCTTGTGTTGAAGCTCAGTTAAGGTCTGAGATGTCTGACTTGGTTGGAAAGACATGCGGTTCTTTTGTGTCAGATGGTTTTGGTTCAGTGAAGAAGGGGTTAACCTTGGTACCAGTGGAAATTGATCATTCTCAGTCACTTGTATTAGACAGTGTTCTAAAAGTTACTGATGAGATAAATGTTATTGAAGGTAATGGGAAAAGTGTTGTTCCTGGACTTTTGAATAAAGTACTTGTAAAGGTTGGATTAGTTGTGCGACCTTTGACCCTGCTTGCAGGACAAAGGCTTGCTGAGGAAGAATGTGCTGCTCTGTTGAATTTTGTTTGGACATTTGGAGGTAAGCACCTGCAAGGTTATGATGTTATTCACGATGATGTTATGGAGAAGAAGGAACTTTGTTATGGTTTTGAGATGCCATTGGTGGATGCTGTTATGGAAACAAGTCGAAGTAAAGGTCGTAAAAATGAGATAAATGGATTGTTTGGCCTCTTCCACAATGTATACATGGTTCTTATAAGTCTGGTGATGGCGCTAAGTTTAGTAATCAATGGGGGGAGGTTGACACCTCTCCAAGGTGATGTGTCACAGACTTCTCTACCTTCCATGTTACAACAGAATTTGGAGAGTAAGGTGTATGAGGAAGGTTTGTCCTTATAGGGAGGAAGGAATTTATAGAGGAACAGAATAAAGATTCTGAAATGGTGGCTTTAAAGGAGACAGCTCTCACAGAAGAGGAGGTTCAGAAAGAGTCAGTGGGATATTATCTTAAAGATGGAGTGTTAATGAGAAAGTGGAGACCAGCCACTGTGCCTGCAAGTGAAGATTGGGCTATTGTGCATCAGGTCATGGTTCCGAAAGTTTACAGGGCTGAAATTTTAAACATGGCTTACAGTATGCCTTTAGGTGGACATTTTGGAGTGAGAAAGACAGTGAACAGAATTATGAAGGAATTCTACTGGCCTAATTTAAGAGAGGATGTTATGAATTTTTGCAGAACTTGCCATACCTGCCAGGTTAAGGAGAAACTTAATCGGGTTATCAAGTAACACCACTTAAACCGATATCTGCTTTTGGTGAACCTTTTTCTAGGGTCATAGTGCCTTGTGTAGGCCCATTGCTAAAGACTGCAGCTGGTCATCAGTATCTGTTGTTACGTACCCCGTAACTGGGTTGCCAAACCAGCAGAAATGGATCACTCAGTTGGAGTCTGGAGTACTAGAACTAAGAAAGTTTTATTAAAGAAACAAGCAACACAGTAATCGAAAGGATAATAAATGCAACAATTCAGTGATGATAAACACACATGTGCACAGAAGTAAGATAACAGCATCAATCAAGCTCTATCGTTGTCTAGGGGTAAATGACCAATTTCAAAATGACTCAAAGTTCAGTCCAGTTAGTAGTTCAGTTCGCAGTAATCGTTGCCATGGCGATGGACAAGGTGGGGGAAGAGAGACAGAGAGAACAGGAACAACTGATCATTCAGAACGGCTTCACTCACAGACCAGCGGGATGGCTCACAAGCAACTTTTGGGCGGGTCCTTGGTGATGTCACCTGAGGTCACCGACTGTGACCCCTCCTCCAGATGCGGTCGATCTTCTGCAGTGAACCCGGCACCCAGGCAAGGGCGGACACACACCGGGTTCCCGCTGATCGTACCTTTCCACCCTGGTCGTTGTCTGGTACTTCTCACCCACTCGTGAGAAGCGTACCGCTTCCAGGGTCTCGTTACCTCGGGTGGCGTGTGTGCCTGTCTTAGCGAACCTGTCCCTTTTTATCCCCCTGCTGGGGTATCGCCTGTCCATCACTTCAAACAGTTCAGGGTTCAAAGGGGGGGAGCCGCTCCAGACAGCTCTCTCTCCCACATCCCTTCATTACACATCTCCAGACGCTGCTCCATTGTTCCTTATCTCTCCTTCCCCTGAGGGCAGGTGGCAGACCAACTGCTGATGCCACTGATGCTAGCCCAGGCCAGCAAACATCTTAATTTTATGTGTATTCTCGTAACACTGTTAACAATTATGTGTGCTGTGTCTAGGTTCCCTGAAACCTCAAGGCCAAGACTGTGGTAAAAGCATTCAGTAAGTTTTTCACACTAGTAGGTCTATCCAAAGAAATTTAATTTGACCAGGGTAGTGAATTTACTTCGGGAACATTCCAGGGGATAGTTGGAGAATGGGGAGCTAGGTACATTGTGCCATCTGCAAAACACACAGAGTCCAAGGGGGCCTTGGAACGGTTCAACTCCACTCTTAAGACCATGATTAAAACATATTGTGTGAAAAATAGGAAAAACTGGGATGATTATTGTGTGAAAAATAGGAAAAACTGGGATGAGAGGGTTCCCCTACTCTTACTTACCGTTGGAAATTTGATTCAAAAATCATTGGAGGGTAGTCTGTTTGAACTTGTGTTCGGTCACAGGCCAATAGGAACTTTGACTCTACTTAGAGAACTATGGTCTGATTTGGAAGTGTGTCAGTGTGCTTAATTATGTTCTAAAATTCTGGGAGAGACTTAATAAGGTTTGTGACCTTGCAAAGGAAAGTTTGTGGAATATTCAAATTAAAATAAAACACTTGTTTGGTAGGATGGCACCTGGGAGAACTGTTATGTAACCAAATGGAGCCGAAAAGACTGTGGAATCTGATAATGGGGGAAAAAAATAATTTTTACCCACTGAACCTAGTACCAACAAGATGTAAGAATTCCATTGTTTTGAAAAATATTACTGATAAGGTCCATCAGTTGGATACTACACCACAAAAACAATTGTAGAAATTAATTAGCAAGCATAAAGATTTATTTCCTGACAGTCTAAGATGGTGTATAGCTGAAGAGCATGACACCATTATAAATTCAGCCCAGCCCATCAAAGAGCATCCTTACAAAATAAATTTAGAGGAAAGTAAAATGGTTGAACAAGAAATTGGAAACTAGAAGGACCAATGAAAGAGAGTGGATGACTGTATTAATAGAGTGTGGAAGGCTATATACCTTACAAAGATTGACTTGTTAAAAGAATACTGGGCTGTTCCTTTGACAGAGAGGGCTAAAGAGATATCAGCATTTGTGACACCATCTGGACTGTATGAATAGAATGTTTTACCCTTCGGGATGAAAAATGCTCCAGGGACATTTCAAAGAATGATCAATTCTGTGATTAGAGGTTGAGAAAACACAGGGGCTTATATTGATGATTTAGTAGGCTGGAATGACACGTGGGAAGAGCATATTGCAATGGTAGAAAAACTGTTCGACAGACATTCCAAGGCAAATCTTACTGTGAACCTCACTAAAAGTGAGCTTGGTCATGCCACAGTTACATATCTGGGTTACGTGGTAGGCCAGGACCAACTGGCTCCTGTACAGGCCAAGATTCAAGCTATTGCTGAAGTTCCTGTTCCCACCAGCAAGAAAGCTTTAAGAAGATTTTTGAGAATGGTTGGGTATTATCGTATGTTTTGTAAGAACTTTGCAGACATCGCTTTCCCCAACAAATCTTCTAAGAAAGAGTAAAAGATTTATATGGAGTGATTTTTGCCAGGAGGCATTTGAACGCCTGAAAACCATCCTGTGTTATCATCCTGTGCTCAAAGCAACTGATTTTTCCAAGCCATTTTCTATAAAAACAGACGCTAGTGACAAAGCGGCAGGGGCAGTACTGTTACAGAAGGGAGTGGATGACATTGAACACCCAGTAGCCTATTTCTCAAAGAAATTTAATGTGCATCAGATAAATTATTCCATTGTTGAAAAGGAATTGCTAGCACTTATTCTGGCTTTACAACATTTTGAAGTCCATGTTTGTCCTTCTCAGAGACCACTTGTGGTTTAAATGGATCACAATCCGTTGTTGTTTCTAACTAAAATGAAGGATAAGAATAGAAGGTTATTAAATTGGAGTCTGATATTGCAAGAATATGACCTGACAATCAAACATGTGAAAGGTACTGACAATATTATAGATGATTGTTTATCCAGTTGTTAAATTGGAAATTGTACACATTTTGCTTTGTCATCTGATGATTATATATGTATTGTTTCAAACTCTGAAATTTCCAGTTAAACAAAAATTTTGCCTTCGTCAAAATTTTTTTCTGAAGGACGGGGGTGTGACGGGGTCTTGAATTACCCCTATGAACTGTGCTCAATTACCCCTATGAACTGTACTTTTGAAAAGAGAGAGAGAGGTGCCCAACACAAACACCTTGTTATTAAGAGAGAGGGAGGCGAAGACTGCTTTGAGATGGTGTTATGAACCCCTAAGGTTCATATTTTCTCTGGACTGTCACTTTAAGGCACAAGAAAGAACTGAGACTAACTTTTGGATTTCTGCTGAGTTCAGAGAGAGAGGGCATCGAGCAGCTCGTGGGTTGTCATAGTGACTGAGGGCGACGTTATTTGATGGACAATCGATGTTATGGTTTCTCTGCAGCGTGTTTACTTTTTACAAGGAAACTGGTTTCATCTTCTGTATTCTTACAGAGAGCGAGGGGAGGAGCTGTTTGATGGACAGCTAGTATTCAGTGTGGTGAGATAAATAGAAGGTCAGATGAGAGACCTGACACACATGGTTTCGGACACTAAATGAGCTTTGTTATGCCCACAGAAAAAGTGGGTTTTTGGAGGATTGATTTGGCAGATTGATCAGTTGCTCTTGCAGTGTGAACAGGGTGTGACCGGTGGGGAGTTATTTGTGTGTCCAACCCTCGCCTGGGTTGATAATTCCACCACAGATGAATGGTTCCCTTTGTTGTGGTCACAGTTGGTGACTTTTAAAGGATTTCAGAGGACAACGAAAAGATCGATGGTGTCAGCTCACCTGAAGACTCAAATCTCACTCTCTCTTCAACACTACTCAATTCAATACCACGAACTGAACTGATCTTTACTCATCATCGTAAGACTGTATCTATTTACCCCTAGACTTGAAGAAGCTTGGTTTTCATATATTTCCACACTTATTGATATACTTACTTATATATAATCGTTGCTAATCTGTTTGATTTATCTGCATTTACATTACCGTATTGCGTAGTTACTAATAAATATTATTAGTTAATAGCAATACTGGACTCCAAGATGTTTTCTATTTCTGCTGGTTCTTTAACCTGTTGTGGGGTACGTGACAGCAGAAAGCAGTGCCTTATGGTAAAACTCTCAGAAGCAATGGCTTCCAACTGA
This sequence comes from Mobula hypostoma, assembly GCF_963921235.1. Taxonomy (NCBI): domain Eukaryota; kingdom Metazoa; phylum Chordata; class Chondrichthyes; order Myliobatiformes; family Myliobatidae; genus Mobula; species Mobula hypostoma. The sequence continues at coordinate 57,336,245 of NC_086107.1, forward strand.
ATTGTATTTGACCACGAGGGGATGAATGAATTTAGTTCTGCTGAAAATGTATGGATCCACGGCATGAATAATTTCATTACCCTCATCTGCAAACAGAAACAGGAGACACAAAAGAATGGAAAATGTTGATAAACCCATCAGTTGATATTGAGTTCAATGTTTCATCCAAAGCCTACCAATCAGATAAAGCCTGCTCTTGAAATGGTGGTGCACCAGATCAGGGCTGAGCCAAATCCAGCAAGAACTTAAATAGCTGCAACCAACTGAGGACATGACCACTCACGTTGGGAATGATAAAAGTGGTCATTTGCTTAATAGGATTTGTCTAGGGCAAAACTTTTGACAAACTGGACAAACTTTTTGAAATGGAATTTGAGGAGCAAATCAACATTTGGAAATGAATTCTCATTAGTAGGTAGCAATTAAAGTTGAAAATATTCCTGTTTTTTCTTTCAATATTGATCACCAATATGCTCAATATACAAAAGAAAGCTAATGATTTTTGTGTTCTTTATACATATCGTGGGTTACTAAAAACAAGCCATATTCTGGAAGAATTAAAACTAGAACTTTTATTTCCAACAGCAAATAGCAACCATGTTTCTTACAGCCATGCTTTCTAGATCATTCTCTCATTTCTGAGCATGCTTAGAATTCTGTCCAATCACATTCTTACATGTGACACGTTTTACCACCATAATGATCTCTTACAGTATATTAGGAATGCACAGGTCAAGTCCACCTTATGCTTTGGATACTTTCCAGTTCACTTATCACTTGAATCAATCTGCTGATGATGCATAGGTTCTGCCTTCCACTTTGTCCTGACCCACTTGGAAAATGGGATCTCATATGCCAAGTTACTGTTTATAAATTTCAGTTTGGCATTTAACACCATCATATCCCAGAAACTGTGGGGAAACTGTCCTCATTGGGTCTCAACACCTCACTCTGTAACTGGATCCTGGACTTTTTAACAAAAAGGCCACAGTCAGTCCACGTAGGCATCAATTGTCCCATTACACTGAGCAATGGCACTCTATAGGCTTGTGTGTTTAGCCTGCTGCTGTTTACTCTGCTGACGCATGACTGTAATTCAGCTCAAACCATATCATCACGTTTGCGGATGACACAACATCAACAACGATGAGAGGAAGTGAATGGCTGGTGAACTGGTATGACAACAACAACCTAAATCTGAACATGGAGAAGACCAAGGAAATCATTGTGGACTTTAGGAAGGTGCAGTTGAACCTCCTCCATAAAAAGAGTTCAGTGCACCAGGTTCCTGGGAGCTCACATTACAGAAGACCTCACTTGGTCCCTCAAGATCACCTTCCTGGATAAGAAGGCCAGAGAAGATTAAGGCAAGCGAGGCCTCTCCTCATCTGAACTGAATTTTATAGGAGCACCATTGAGAACATCTTGACAAACTGCTTCTTCAATCTGGTATGGGAGTTGTAGGGCATCAGACTAGAAGTCCCTACAAAAGACTGTGAGAGTGGCTGAAAGAATTATAGTCATCTCCCTACCATTCATCGGGGAGATTTGTCAAGAGCACTGTGCACACAGGACCCTTAATATTACCAAGGATCCCACCCATCCATCCAACATCCTCTTTAACATTTTACCATCAGTCAGGAGACTCTGATGCATAAAGAAAGACGGGCCAGGACAGGAAACAGTTTCTTCCCTCAGGCCATTAGACTTCTAAACTCCTTGCCATATCACATTCGAAGTATCACCGGTTAATTTGTACTGTACCCTACAATACTTAATTTATGCATTTTATTGTGTTTATCTATGCGTAATTCATTAGTAGATTTAGTTCTTACTCTCCTAAGTTATAGTGTGTTATATGTGGGGCAGGTCTGGCCTTTACTTCACTTCTGCGCTGAATTGGTCAACTTGGCAGCTTCCATTTTTTTTTATTCTAATTGTGTTTTCCAGTAAAAAATATGTTTAATTTGTGTTTAACTTATGTTTGTCTTGTGAATATTGCTCATATGAGGCCAAATGCCTGTAATGCTTTCGTGCATTAGTTTTTCGTTGCACCTGTGCATATTCTACATGTATATGTGCATATGACAATGAACTTGACTTTGACTTTATCAGGTGTTTGAGAAAAGATCATGGGCCAAAGGGCCTGTGTTGTGCCATACTGTTTGAGATCCTGTGACATGTAAATCTCCAGAGAAAGCGTTGAGAAACATATCCAACACTGCCTCATGCTGCACAAAATTCTCTGCAGATGCTGGGGTCAAAGCAACACTCACAACATGCTGGAGGAACTCAGCAGGTCAGGCAGCATCCGTGGAAATGATCAGTCAACGTTTCGGGCCGGAACCCTTCGTCAGGACTGAAGAAGGAAGGGGCAGAGGCCCTATAAAGAAGGTGGGGGGACGGTGGGAAGGAGAAGGCTGGTAGGTTCCAGGTGAAAAACCAGTAAAGGGAAAGATCAAGGGGTGGGGGAGGGGAGGCAGGAAAGGTGAAGAAGGAATAGGGGAAAGCACAGTGGGTAGTAGAAGGAGGCGGAACCATGAGGGAGGTAGTAGGCAGCTGGAGGAGGGGGCAGAGTGAAATAAGGATAGGGGAAGGGAGGCAGAGGGAATTTCCAGAAGTTGGAGAATTCAATGTTCATACCAAAGGGCTGGAGACTACCTAGGCTACCTAGATGGTATACGAGGTGTTGCTCCTCCGACCTGAGTTTAGACTGGGTGGAATTTTGAAGTAAAGTCGATGAAATTGATGTGCTCAGCATGGGTGCAGGAAGCAGCACCAATGTAGTCATCAATGTAGTGAAGGAAAAGTTGGGGAGCAGTACCAGAATAGGTTTGGAGCACAGGCTGTTCTACATAACCAACGAAGCACTGGTACTCACACTTAATAACTTCTCTTTTGATCTTCCCACTTTCTTCAGACCAAGAGTGTAGCTAAGTGCACATGTATGGGCCCCAGCTATGCCTGCCTCTTCGTTGGTTATGTGGAACAGTCTGTGCTCCTCAATTTCATCAACTTTACTTCAAAATTCCACCCAGCCCTCAAATTAACTTGGTCTATCTCGGACACTTCTCTCCCCTTTCTTGATCTCTCGGTCTCCATCTCTGGAGTCATACTGTCCACTGACATCTTCTACAAGCCAACTGACTCTCAAAACTACCTCGACTATACCTCTTCCCACCCTGCCACATACAAAAATGCCATTTCCTATTCCCAGTTCCTCCGTCTGCGCCGCATCTGCTCCCAGGATGAAGCTTTCTGTTCCAGGACATCTCAAATGTCCTCTTTCTTTAAGGATTGTGGTTTCCCTTCTGTCGTCATCAATGATGCCCCCACCCGCATCTCCTTCATTTCCCACACTTCGGCCCTCACCCCATCCTCCGGCCACCACAACAGGGACAGAGTTCCCCTTGTACTCTCCTACCACCCCACCAGCCTCTGGATCCAGCACATTATCCTCCGCAACTTCCACCACCTTCAACAGGACCCCACCACTAAGCATATCTTTCCCTCTCCACCCCTCTCCGCTTTCCGCAGGGATCGTTCCCTCCGTGACTCCCTGGTCCACACGTCCCTCCCCATGGATCTCCCACCCAGCACTTATCCCTGTAAGCGTAAGTGCTACACCTGTCCCTACACCTCCTTTCTTGCCACCATTCAAGGCCCCAAACAGTCCTTCCAAGTGAGGCAACACTTCACTTGTGAGTCTGTTGGGGTCATCTATTGCATCCGGCGCTCCCGGTGCGGCCTCCTGTACATCGGTGAAATCCGACACAGATTGGGGGACTGCTTCATCGAGCACCTCCGCTCTGTCTGCCACAACAGACAGGATCTTCCAGTTGCCACCCACTTCAACTCTGCTTCACATTCCCATTCGGATATGTCCATACATGGCCTCCTCTACTGCCATGATGAGGTTAAACTCAGGCTGGTGGAGCAACACCTCATATACCATCTAGGTAGTCTGGGTAGTCTCCAGCCCCTTGGTATGAACGTTGAATTCTCCAACTTCCGGTAATTCCCTCCCCCTCCCTTCCCCTATCCCTATTTCACTCTGCCCCCTCATCCAGCTGCCTACTATCTCCCTCATGGTTCCGCCTCCTTCTACTACCTATTGTGCTTTCTCCTATTCCATCTTCACCTTTCCTGCCTATCACCTCCCTGCTTCCCCTCCCCCACCCCCTGATCTTTCCCCTTACTGGTTTTTCACCTGGAACCTACCAGCCTTCTCCTTCCCACCGTCACCCCACCTTCTTTTTAGGGCCTCTGCCCTTTCCCTCTTCAGGCCTGACGAAGGGTTCCGGCCCGAAACATTGACTGATCGTTTTCACAGATGCTGCCCGACCTGCTGAGTTCCTTCAGCGTGTTGTGAGTGTCACTGCCTCATGCTGATGGCCAGCTACAACTACATCAAACAATGCAAAGGCATTCAGTACCCAGGCGATAAATTCCACTGCATGCTGAATTCTGATCTGCTTCTTTGCCCTCTAATTGCCGCTGGAAGACGATCAACTTGGTAAAAATTGTTCTCTGTTTTGCCTGAAATTTAATTGCCCATACAATAAACTGTGCAAAGCAGACATGTATTATGCCACATTGCAGAGTCCTAAACCATAAGGTGAAGGATACACACAAGAAGAGTACAACAGCTGTAGAATTTCTGTAGGAGCTGAATGTCATTGTACAGGAAGGGAATGGGATCAGGGCAAAACTTCCACCCTGTATACATATGGAAATGTATTTTTTGCAATATAACTGTTGATGAAATCTTCAATATAAGATGAGTGAGGCATCCCAGAGTGCCAAGCACTATGGAGAACATAATTCGAAACTTCGACTGCTTACTCTTTTCCATAGGTGCTGCTTGGCCTGCTGAGTTCCTCCAGCATTGTGTGTGTGCTGCTTGGACTTCCAGCATCTACAGATTTTCTCTTGTCTGTAACTGGTTCTGTATTGGACTCTAATTATGACTGGCTATAATTCCAGATCAGTTCTGACAAAGGGTCTGACCCTGAAACTTTGACCGTTTATTCCCTCCATAGATGCTGCCTAACTTGCTGATTTCCCCCAGCATTTGGTGTGTGCTTCTGTGGTTTAAGTACCTTTACATGTTTTGTGTATACTTTTTATTGGGGCAGAGTGAATTCTGGCTCATTATTTTTTTGGTAACTATATTGTGTATTTTGTCCATTCATGATGGTTCCCATGTGGCGCTTTGATTCTTGGAGATATTTCGCTGCCTCCATTTGAGTCCTGTTTGAGATGCTTTCAATGCCGCAAGTACGGCTGAACAAAATGACTATGGGGCACAGGACTCTCCTCATACTATCAGTAGATCAACAGGAGGTCATATTGACTGAGTCATATTGATCTTGCTTTGAGTTCTTCCTCCCACTATCAGTTTGATGTCCATATCAGAAAGTCTGATTTTTAAAGATGGCAACAGTATGCTTTGAGCCCGAAGAAGATCTCACAACCTAAGGATCTGGAGATGTTGTTGCCCAGCTGACCTTAAAGGCAGAATTTAATTATCATAATTGTCAACATGTCCTTTGTCTGGTAACTTTCTTCCAGGGCTTTCTGGCAGTAGACATGGAAAATCCTTGTTTCCCCTTATAAAAAAAAGTATGCCTAAATTGGCTGTGTTGTTAGGCACCCTGAAAGCACTCTCCATCTTACTCCAATCTCTCTCCATTACTACAGCAGCTTTTCATTCACTGACAACACGCTCCGCATGCGGAGAGTGTTGCTTCTATTGTTGTATATCTCTTTAAAAGCTGCCTGCTAAGAACACAGATGCTGAATAAGTAGTGACAGCTGTAAGAACTTGTAATGCACAAATTGGGAGTGTTACAATGAAGTGAACAATGTCATTATCAGTGTAGTGTTGCACTGGTGAAACACAAAAAATGCTATACTGCAAATGAAATTCAGTCTCTTTCACAATGATAGCTCAACTAATAACAGTTTCGTTGTGTAAGAAATACTGTACAAGCAATTTCTAGGTGAAGCTTATTGTTTCTCTGATCATTGTATGATGTGAAGAGTCTAACCCTACTATATAATCTTGTGTTTCCTAACTCAGAAATGCTGTGCTTAATTCTAATGTCTCTCATATTGTCCAAACTCAGATAAACACAAACTGCATTTCGGACCTGTGACCTACGTTGAAATGGAAAGTTCAAACTTGCTTCCATTTGCCAAGTAACTTTGGGAATTGAGGATGGTGATTGGAGGGGGTGAGGATGGTGGCAACTGGGAAGGGAATGATTAATTAAAGGATTTAATTGATGTTTATTGTCACTAAGTTGCCTCTATAGGAAGTTTGCTTCTCCAGCAGACAAGAGTGGTCACAATTCAGATATCCATTTGATATTACTTTGCCATGCCGCAAAATAGTCACAGAGACTATTTCAACTGATAATGATGTCTATTTTTCTTTTTTTTTCTCAATTTGGCAAAATATTTCTTGCGTTTATTCAAACAACTCCCTACGTTTAATTGATCTAGGTGCCGTGCAGCATGGCCTGGTTCAGCTCACAATGTGACTAGCACAGGAAATTTGAATTTGAATGACAAGTTTTGTTCAGAAGCCTGTGCTATATTTTAAAGGTTATGTTGTGCAAATGAAGCTGTGAAGAGCTGCAATGCTGATGTAAAGCTCTGCTGAGATTCACTGCCAGTGCACTGAGTGCTTTGATAAGTGTGTAGGATGCGAACTGCAAGCAATGTGTACATCTTGTAGGATAGCAGTACGAGACACAGGGACCAGAACAGGACAACCAGGCAGTTTAAAACAAACATGTCATTTTTCAGCCCTGGATTCAACCCTTTCCTGCCATCTCTGATATTGACTTTACGGATCGGCTACCAGACAGAAAGAGATATGGTATTCTCGGGTACTGTTTTGTGAATTATCGTTATCAAATTCTGACTGAGCATTGGAGAATACCATTGTCATTGGGCAGTTCTCTTAGGATAATTATTTACATGAATATAGTTTGCATTAAGTGGGACAAAATATCTCCTCAGATTCAAGGGTAAATAAGTTGTGTAGCCTGTCTGAATGTTTTGGATGCTTATCATTTGATTTAAAAAAATCTACCTCCAAATTATTTTTGTGAATTATTGTTAAAATATGATGGTGACAACCAAGAGGAGGATTGTAAACACAGAAGATTCTTTTGGAATTCTTGAGCAACATATCCAAAATTATGGAGAAACTCTGCAAGTCAGGCATCAACCATGAAGGGGAATGTACAGTCAACATCATGGGCTGAGATCTGTCATCAGAAATGGGAAGAATTGGGGAAGAAGTCAGAACAAGAGGTAGGGGGACAGGATGGCTCAAAATGAAGACTGTTTATTCTTATCCATTGCCGTTGCCTCACTTGTTAAGTTCCTCCAGGATTCTAAGAGAGGATGATTATGTTAGCCCAAAGCTTGGGGAAAAAAGAGTTATCTTCAGCTTACTTCAGGCAGTGCACAGGAGTGAGATAGATCAGCTGGTTGAGTGATATTGCAGCAACAACCTTGCACACAACATCAGTAAGGCCAAGAAATTGATTGTGGACTTCAAGCCAAGAAGTCAAGCGAACACACACTGGTCCTCATCAAGGGATCAGAATCAGCTTTATTATCACCGGCATATGTCATGAAATGTGTTAACTTAGCAGCAGCAGTTCAATGCAATACATGATAATATAGAGAAAAATAAATAAATAAGTAGATCAATTACAGTAAGTATATGTAGGTATATTAAATAATTAGATTAAAAGTGCAAAACAGAAATAATATATATATATCATATATAAAAAATGTGATGTAGTGACATGGGTTTAATGTCCATTTAGGAACCAGATGGCAGAGGGGAAGAAGCTGTTTCTGAATCATTGAGTGTGTGCCTTCAGGCCTCCATTCCTCCTTCCTGATGGTAACTGTGAGAAGAGGGCATGTCCTGGGCAATGGGGGTTCTTAATAATGGATATCATCTTTCTGAAGCACTGCTCCTTGAAGATGACTTGGATAGTACAGAGACTAGTACCCAAGATGGAGCTGACCAACTCCAGAAGTGCAAACGGGGAGCAGTTTTGAGTTCCTAGGTGTCAACATCTCTGAGGATCTATCTTGGGCCCAACACATTGAAGCAGTTACAAAGAAGGCATGACAGCAGCTATATTTCATTAGGAGTTTGAGGACGTTTGGTATTTCATCAAAGACATTCACAGATTTCTACAGGTGTACCGTGGAGAGCATTCTAACTGATTGCATCACTGTCTGGTATGGAGGGGCCACTGCACAGGATCAGAAAAAGCCACAGAAAATTGTAAACTTAGCCAGTTCCTTCATGGGCACTGACTTCCCCAGCATGCAAGACACCTTCAAAAGGCAATGCCTCAAGAAGATGGCATCCATGATTAATGACCCCCATTGCCCAGGATGTGCCCGTTTCTCATAAGGAGCCTGAAGACACACACTCAAAAGTTCAGGAACAGCTTTTTTTTTAACAATATGTCTTATTGTTATTTATAATTTTGATTATTATGTTTTGCGATGTACTGCTGATGCAAAACAACAGATTTCATGGCATATGCCACTGATATTAAACCAGATTCTGATTTTTTATACTCAGTCTTAAGGCTTTATGGCACGGTCTCCTTGAAGGCTTTCAAAGGCTAATATTTATCATTCTCTTTCATTATATTTCATTCCATATTGGTCTGAATGGTTTGAATGAATTTCCATTTGAAGGAGGCAATGAAATTGTCATTATAGATGATGCTATCTCCCTTGGCATTATAATTTGTGAAGTCAATTTATAATCATTTATATATTCAATATTTTGCATCATTTACTCCTTTCAGAATGTGCTTATTAAAATCTAAGGTTTAACAATTTGATTATTATTAAATATCATGTGCAGTTTATTCATAAATTATTTTAACCATGATATAATAAATCTAAAGCCATGAACATTTGTATTGTTTTGATATTTTTTTAATTTGCAGCTGGTTTTTTCATCCAAACTGTGGAAATGAAATTCTGTAATCTCCCATCCCTGTTTCTGACCTACACTCCTTTCAAAGATAGTAGCTTTAGGAAGTGAGTCTATATAGAATATATGTAAACATATTAATTCAAACAAGAACCAGTCTTCAGTTCTTAATGTAGTTTGTAAATTGCAATCAAAAAATTGAAGTTAAAAGCACAACTTTGCAAGGAAACAGTACTGTCTGCATAGCACAGACCACGGGATATGGTTTGCAAAATGGTGATTAGGAATCATATTTGCATACGCATCAGCCAAATGTTGTTAGCAGGGTTGTGTTAATTGCCCTGAATCAACTATGGTTTTAAGGAATTTACACCATTGTAAAATTGTGAACTTTGTGTAAGTTCAAGGAAGCTGTCAATTAGTTTTTCCCATCCAAAGTATTTGAACAGAGGTGTAGATATATACTGTAATTTTAAGGAAGCGTTATCAACCCAAAGTATTGAAGTAAACAATGTCATTGTAACCATTCAAATTGTATTGTATCACTTACTGTTATTTTTGATCTTGAGGGTATAAGAATGTGATATTCTTTGAGTATGGGCGACTCTACTGGGTGTGTTTCCAGGAGAATATTTGTTGTGATGAATCAAGACCATCACATCTATAACTTCTCCAGTTTCTCCAGTGACTTGGTTACAGTCACAATAGTAGCTCTCTGGGGACTCTGTAAATGATAAGTAAAACTGAAAAGCATTACAAAAATATATTTGGTTCGTTCACATGAAAAATTCCTTGAATGGCTACAACGGAGTTAAATATGGAGTTTCTCTTTTGTGTCCTGTGTTATTTCTTTTTCTGTAATAGTCATAATTTGTTAGTTTAATTTTCTCAAAATCCCACAACTTCTTCCTGCCAAGTCCTCCAAGAGGATAACCCTGGGTTTATTATTGGTATGCTACCATATGTTTCATGTCTTTTAGCTATTTTTGTCAAATTTCCATTATTAAAATAACATTTTCATTACTTTGCATCCAGCAGAGTTTACAAGTGGATGAAAGCCTTGTTACTAAATCTGGTTTCTCTCAGTTGCCAATAAACATTTTTTTCTCAAAAACTGCACATTTCACAACTGAATTAATGAATTATGATATTTAAAAGTCCCAACAGCTGTAACCTGAGATTGATGTTATATTAGTGTCTTTAAAAAATGGATTTTCTTGTTATGTGAAATGTAGTTGTGTTGTTAACAGCATGAAAATAGTTACTTTTACTTTGTAATTAAAGAAATAAATATAATCTTTGAAAGTGTTATTTCAGCACTACTTCCACCTCTCCAGCTTTTCCCTGCTTGAGTTCTGCAATCAACTCTTTCACTATACCCAACAAGGGCACATTTGAGGAAGAATCTTAGATGATGAGATACGTTGTAATAATAGTCGAAAAGAAAAGGAAGTATATGTAAGGTTTACAAAGCTAACTAGTGCACAACTTTAGCTGGCTAAGTCATAGGTTTTCATATGACCCTTTACTTACACATAATTAATTTTCACAATACAATTGCCAAGAAAGCTCCTATAATTTACTTAAAAACAAAGTACAAATTAAAAAATTAGACAATGTTTGAGAAGAGTAACCTTTCAGGTGATGACCTTTTACTCAAATCTCTTACAAGCCGTCCATGGATCAAGAACTTCCAACTTATGTACACCTGTACATATGAACAATTGGCCAGAATATTAAATTCAAAAAGTCCAATGTATGTACTTATATTTGCTTCATTGAATGACAGAGTTTCCTCTGTCTACTGTTAGTAATTGTTCGATCTTTTCAGCCTTATCCACCTTTGAAACCATTAGTTACATTACTGCAGAGAGATGAGATGAAGCCCACGTCTGTCTGGGACTAACATGGATATTGCGTCCTAGCTGTCTAGATACACAAGCCAGGGCAATACAATACGGAGAGTAAGCTGTTGCCCACATTGCAAGCTCTCCATCTCCAAGCATCTGATGTACCCAAAGGAACGGCAGGGACCGATACATTTTGGCATCAGCAGCATTGCAGGAGTTGCCAGTCAGTGTTGGATTCAACATAAGACTGCCTTAGAGACTTCAGCTCCAAATTTTTCCCTTAGGTTTTACTTTGGAAGCCTTCCCTGTTAGTGGGTATAGCCACAAGGCAGTGGAGGTTTGACATCAGAGTTTTCCTTCTCCTAGGTGAGCTGCCAACCACAGCTGACAAGACCATCTGCCCGAAGTGACTGGGCTTAAGGTGCCAGTAGCCCGCCCTTGTCCCTTCTCCTGTCAGCAGAAATGATTCCACCAGGCTTAGTAGATAAATCACACATGAAGGACCAAGGCTATTTGAGTCACACACCACTGAGAGCATTTAATAGGTAGTGGGAACTATCACTCACGGCTATAACGACCTTAAGGAACCGCTGCAGAGATATGGTTACCATTTGGAGTACTTTTCAACTTATGGATAAAAGAGACGGTACTGTAAAAGCGAACCTGTCTGAAAATGCCCGGTACTTACCTGAAGCTGAGAACACAGCATTCTCTGGTGGTCACCTGTTTCCCATCGCTCCCCCTTCACTTCATCATTCCAGATTGGATACACCTTTGCAAGCTGCCTCTCACTCAGTACCTCAGTCACCATCCAGAAGTTAGGCAAGACTATAGTCCCTGTTCTCTGGAAATTTAGAGTGCTCTCTAGATACCCACTACTCACTAGATTTCTACACCCTTATCTTATTTTGTCATGGTCTGGTCCGTGAAGTCCGGATTCCGGTTCACGGTCTGGTCCATCGTTCCTTATTCCAGGTTTTCTGGTTTTCCCTTTTTTCTGTTGGGAGCTCGAATTGAGGCAGCTGATTCACATTTTGGGCTGGCTACATTAGTAATTCCTTGGTTCAGCTACAGTGGCTGGATTGTTTCTGTCCTAACCCTCTGTCTGAATCCCTTCTCTGCCCCTTCCTCTTGAAGTCTTGCCATGCCCCTGCAACCTGCGTCTGAAGCGTTGCCTTGCCTTGCCTTGCCTCACCTGCAACCTTTGCCTGCACCACTGTCAAGTTCAACTGTTGGAGCAAGACTGGAGCCTTGCTATGTCAGGATAAGAAACTGTCTGTTGTTTGGAACTGTCTTTGTGTCCATGCCTTCACGAGGTAGGTCTGGCTGTTTGCAGCTACCTAGTGTTGGGAACTGTCTGTGTCCACACCTTTGCTAGATAGGTCTGGCTGTTTGCCACTACCTTCTGTTGGGAACTGTCTCTTTGTGCCCTTGCCTCCACTGGGTAGGTCCAGTTGTTTTCTGCTACCTTGAGTGGAGATCTGTCTCTCAGTGTTCTATGTATGAGTCCCGACCCCACGTCCTGTTTCCAAGGAGGGGTCCTGGCTCTGTGTTCTATGTTCCTGTCTCTCCCAAGACCAAAGCTCTGTGTTCCTGTCTCTCCTAAGACCAAGGCTCTGTGTTCTGCATTCCTGTCATCTTTCTCCAAGGTTCTGAGCATCCAGTCCTCGTCCAAGGCTCCGAGGTTCCTGTCTCCCAAGACCATATCATGTCTTCGCCTAGTTCCAGAGTCCGAGCCCGAGTCAAGATCCAGGTTCTGGGTCCTTGTCCAGTCTCTGCCTCGGAGTCCAAACCCAAGCCATGAAGAGCCTAAGCCTTGAGGAACCCAAGCCATGTCTAGTCCAGTAGCCATGTCATGTCCTCGCTTAGTTCCAGGGTCTGAGCCCGAGTCAAGACCCAGGTTCTGGGTCCTTGTCCAGTCTCTGGCTCGGAGTCCGTGCCCAGGCTCCCAGTTCCCAGTTCCTTGTCCTGGTCCCACTTGCCTAGCCCAAGTCTGTGTTCTTGTCCCAGCTCCTAGTTTGCATACAGTCATGTCCCTAACTCAGCTCTCTAGTCAAGTCCTGCTCCTAGTACTTCAGTGCCTGTGTCTTGCATTTGGGTCTGCATCAATGCCCCCCCTTATGACATATTTAGCACAACTGATTTTTTTAACCTTATCCAATAAACAGATCTCTTGAGCAAGATTAAAATCCCCATGAACTACAATATAAAGAATGATCAACGTGATCTGAAGGATACGTTTATAAGTACAAATGATACCTTGTGAAGTTGAAGAGCCCTGAGATGTGTTAGAGTATGAGTACTTCTTGTAGACAAAGAATAGAGTTAGTTGGTTAAATGTTAGTGCTAAGATTACCGGGGAATGGATGCAATTAGGTGATGTGATACCAGAAGTGTTTTTGTGAGGTGCATTCTTGACCACTGCTGTAAAATTGTTGAGCTTCTCATGGTACCAGTACTTTAGTAGCATTGCTCCTTCCTGTTACCTATTCCTTATTCCCTGTCCATTATATCATATGTCTTCATACCCTTCTTCCCCAATGGAAGTGAAAGCCGTCACGCTTTCATTTTCTCAGCTCATTGCTGTACTTGAGAGTCAGTGATCTGTCTCTTTTGGTCTCTGTTCCATTGTGCTGGGTGCTGTTGTCCAAACATATGTCCAGTTTCACAAGAAATACCTCATATTTAATTCGAATATCAGCCGCTCAATAATAATCAAAACTGGGTACTCTTTCTTTGCAAACAATAGATATTCAACAACTACTTCAGATCTGGTCATGATTAATACACTCATTTCTCCATAAAAGGTTGTACAGGTTTTGAGCTCCTAATCAGACCTCAAAGACTTCATACCATCAAACCATATTCTCAGAGAAACTTCAAAGGATCATGGTTACCAAGAGAGGCAATGCTTCAGCAATGAATTCCTCTGCTGCAATGAAAAAATTAAAGATCTTACGTCAAGATAAGGCTGATTCTCACTAAAACATACAATGTCGCATTATCTAATTATATCCATTCCCCAACCATCTTAGCACTAACATTGCTCATAAATAAAACCCACAGCTAATCTTAGAGATGAGTCACTTCAGATGCTTGGCCTGAATTCATGACCTTGACCTTGACATTATGATTTATATGCTCTGAACCCAAGAAAAAATACTTCCAACTGGAGCCTAGATAAACTTAGTTTCTCATTAAGCAATGGTTTTCCATTTTTTATCAGTTATTTCATCTTTTGACAATTATCTTCCACTTTCAGCACAATTTTATAAAGTCAAATTTGTGTTGGGCACGTGGCCAAGTGGTTAAGGTGTTCATCTAGTGATCTGAAGGTCGCTAGTTCAAGCCTCAGCTGTGGCAGCGTGTTTGTGTCCTTGAGTAAGGCACTTAACCACACATTGCTCTAGTGTCTGTGCAAGGAGTGGCGCCCCACACAGACTTCCAATCTGCGCCTTGTAAGGCATGAAAATGCCCGACGCAGGCCTCTCATGGTCTGAGTCAATGTTCCCTCCCTCCCTCCCTCTCCAATCAAATACAGCATTACATAATTACAGACTATCTAATCCCTGTGAAATGTTCTTTTGTTTCTCTGCATTCTATTTCTAGGTGCACCTGATGCTCTATTGTTTATAGATGGTATTTAGTATATTATTCTTCTCTCTTTGTAATACAGAGATTCTACTATAGCCAGTAGAGCATCAAACTGGTGCAGCAGTAACTGTTTCGGTTGTTGGTGCTCGGATGAAATGTTCCATTGCTCACAATTAGTTAGTTGGGCCTCTCTGCAAATGATCAATTCCAGCATAATTTCTACTCCAACAATTCCTTATGCTGCATCAAAGGTGCCCATGTACAAGGAAACAGTATAAATAGAGCTTACAGAGTCACTGAGTTACATAGCACAGAAAATGGCTCTTCAACCCAAATTGTCCATGCCAACAAAGATGTTCCATCCAGACTAATCCCATTCGCTAGCATTTGGCCAATAACCTTCTAAACCTTACCAATCCATCTACCAGTCTACCATCTTTTAAAAGTTGTCATCGTGCTTGCCTATTTCACTTTCTCTGCCAGCTGATTCCACATAAATGTGATACTTAGTGTAAAAAAAGTGTCCCTCATGTTCCTACTAAATCTTTGCCCTCTCACTTTAAACTTATGACCTCTAGTTCTTAATTCCTCAACTCAGAAAAAAAGACTGAGTCAGACATATTTATAAGATCACCTCTCAATTTTCGATGCTCTCAAGAGCAAAGTCCCAGCCAGTCCAGCCTTGTCCCATAACTCAGTCCCTCAATTTCTGGCAAAATGTTTGTAAATGTTTTCTGCATGCTAAGTTCAAAGTAAATTTATTATCCAAGTATGAATATGTTACCACATACAGTGTATTCCAGTAAAGTGGTCCATCTGTTGTTCAGGCAACTTTCAGAGAACAAGAACTAATTAAGAAAGTAACTGGAATTATGTTTGTTTATTTGGGACACTATGTTGCTTAATCAGAACAGGAGACAGTTGCCAAACAGTTTGTAACTAGTGTCAGTCACATGAATTTGTGTGACTGTTAGACACTACACTGTGCTTAGAACACACAGTTTTTAAATAGCACCATTTGTGTGTGCTTGTGTTCAAAAAGCAGTGACTTTTGTCACTGATAATTGGCAAGAAATCAGCAGTAAGACAATTCAAAATTGTTTTGCTCACTATGGTTTCAAGTGTTCAGATTTGGAGATCCAGAAACAATCGCCAGCAGAAAAGAAATAATTTCACTACTTCTACAAGTTAGGAACAATGAAGAATTTGAAGATATTGACAATCATCTTGATTGTTACAATAAAAATGAAGATCTGGAGGGTACAATCGTCAAAAGCATTGTATGAAGGCAGCTATTATCTGCACTAGATGTCAGAACTAATTTTGTTTTTTTACAGTCAATCAAAAGAGCATAGCAGCATGTATATTGTCTGTCATATCGGATGATGATAGTGAAGAGTTTTTAAAGTGGAAAAGCCTTTGCACTGGGACAGTTCCACTCTCTTGACCTCAGAGGTCTGGATGCAGTGGTACGAGTAGTCTTCAACAAACTGCTATCTTACTAAGTTGCAGTGGATGACCATGACTTCTATGCCTTATCATGGCCTTTGCTCTCCACAGAGTGTTACAGAACTGCCTTCTTGATCATTGAATCTCACTGTTGATCTCATATTTCCAGTCCGTTGGAGTTGCCTTCACATGTTAGAACAGGCTTGTCCTTATTTCTGTGAAGGTTGAGGCCTCACCTGGTTTATTCTGCCTGTCGAAGCAGTCTATCGGGGTGTGGCCGCTGTCACATACAAACATTTACCTACTTGGAGCTGCAGGTGAGAGCTGAGTGTCTGGTGGGGGCCAAAGGTGATTGAGCTGTCCCGGAATGGACATAACAAACCCCTTCACCTGGGGTGCCACCCCTCCCTGGACACCTCATAGATAACAACGTACACTGGATAAATTCCTCCGTTGATAACTATTGGGAAATAATATCACAATTTTATAGTACTGCAGTAGCATTTCCAGTATTTTAATTTGTTCTGTATTTTATTTACATACATAATTTGTTACTCCACTAAACGGTAGTTCGTCTTTTTTGTAGCTTTTTAACTATTTCTATGGAAACTTCAGCTAATTGGGCCAAAGTGTACTGTTTCTGATGTATCCCAATTAACTAGAATCCACCGTACTACCTTGAGATTCATTTCCTTGCAGTCATTTAACAGAAATAGAGAAATACAGCAGAATTTTATGAACAAATATACATAAACAAAAACAACCAACCAATGTGCAAAAAGTATAGGAATAGAATGAGGTGGAGGATAAATGTGTGGCTGAGGGATTGGAACAGAGGGCAGGGATTCAGATTTCTGGATCGTTGGAACCTCCTCTGGGGCAGGTGTGACCTGTACAAAAAGGACAGGTCGCACTTGAATCTGAGGGGACCAATATCCTGGCAGGGAGGTTTGCAAAGGCTATTGGGGAGTTTAAACTAGAATTGCTGGGGGGTGGGAACCGAACTGAAGTGACGGAGGAAAGGGAGGTTGGCTCACAAATAGAGAAAGCTTGGAGACAGTGCAAAAGGGAGGATAAGCAGGTGATAGAGAAGGGACACACTCAAACCGATGGTTTGAGATGTCTATTTTAATGCGAGCAATATTATGAATAAAGCGGATAAGCTTAGAGCGGTGATCAGCATTTGGAGCTATGATGTTGTGGCCACTACAGAGACTTGGATGGTGCAGGGGCAGGAATGGCTACTTCAAGTGCCAGGCTTTAGATGTTTTAGAAAGGACAGGGAAGGAGGCAAAAGAGGTGGGGGCGTGGCACTGTTGATCAGAGATGGTATCATGGCTGCAGAAAAGGAGGAAGACATGGAGGGGTTGTCTATGGAGTCTCTGTGGGTGGAAGTAAGGAATAGGAAGGGGTCAATAACTCTACTGGGTGTTTTTTATAGACCACCCAATAGTGACAGTGACATCGAGGAGCAGATAATGAGACAGATTCCGGAAAGGAGTAAAAATAACAGGGTTGATGTGGTGGAAAATTTGAATTTCCCAAATATTGATTGTCATCTCCCTAGAGTGAGGGGCTTAGATGGGGTGGAGTTAGTTGGGTGTGTTCAGGAAGGTTTCTTGAAACAATATGTAGATAAACCTATAAGAGGAGAGGCTTTACTTGATCTGGTATTGGGAAGTGAACCTGGTCAGGTGTCAGGTCTGTCAGTGGGAGAGCATTTTGGAGATAGTGATCACAATTCTATCTCCTTTATCATAGCAGTGGAGAGGGATAGGAACACGCAAGTTAGGGAAATGTTTAATTGGAGTAAGGGGAAATATGAGGCTATCAGGCAGAGCAGGAGCTTGTAAGTTGGAATTGGAAACAAATGTTCTCAAGGCAACGTACGGAATAAGTGTGGCAAATGTTCAGAGGATATTTGTGTGGGGTTCTGCATAGATACGGTCCAATGAGACAAGGAAAGGAATTAGGGTACAGGAACTGTGTTTTTCAAAGGCCATTGTAAATCCAGTCAAGAAGGAAAGGAGAGCTTATGAAAGGTTCAAAAAACCAGGTAATGATAGGAATCTAGAAGGTTATAAGGCTAACAGGAAGGAGCTTAAGAATGAAATTAGGATAGCCAGATGGGGCCATGAGAAGGTCTTGGCAGACAGGATTAAGGAAAACCTCAAGGCATTCTACAAGTATGTGAAGAGCAAGAGGATAAGACATAAGAGAATAGGACCAATCAAGTGTGACAGAGAAAAGTGTGTATGGAACTGGAGGAGATAACAGAGATACTTAATAAATACTTTGCTTCAGTATTCACTACGGAAAAGGCTCTTGGCGATTGTTGGGATGACTTGCAGTGCACTGAAAAGCTTGAGCATGTAGATATTAATGAAGAGGATGTGCTGGAGATTTTGGAAAACATCAAGTTGGATAAGTCACCAGAACCACGCAAGATGTACCCCAGGCTACTGTGGGAAGTGAGGGAGGAGATTGCTGAGACTCTGGCAATAATATTTGTATCATCAATGAGGATGGGAGAGGTTCCAGAGGATTGGAGGGTTGCAGATGTTGTTCCCTTATTCAAGAAAGGGAGTAGAGATAGCCCAGGAAATTATAGACCATTGAGTCTCACTTCAGTGGTTGGTAGGTTGATGGAGAAGATCATGAGAGGCAGGATTTATGAACATTTGGAGAGGCATAATATGATTAGGAATAGTCAGCATGGCTTTCTCAAAGGCAGATCGTGCCTTATGAGCCTGATTAAATTTTTTGAGGATGTGACTAACACACTGATGAAGATAGAGCAGTAGATGTAGTGAATATGGATTTTAGCAAGGCATTTGATAAGGTACCCCATGCAAGGCTTATTGAGAAAGTAAGGAGGCATGGGATTCAAGGGGACATTGCTTTCTGGATCCAGAACTGGCTTGCCCACAGAAGGCAAAGAGTGGTTGTAGATGGGTCATATTCTGCATGGAGGTTGGTGACCAGTGGTGTGCCTCAGGGATCTGTTCTGGGACCCATACTCTTTGTGATTTTTATAAATGACCTGGATGAGGAAGTGGAGGGATGGGTCGGTAAATTTGCTGATGTCACAAAGGTTGGGAGTGTTGTGGATAGTGTGGAGGGCTGTCAGAGGTTACAGCGGGACATTGAATGGATGCAAACCTGGGTTGAGAAGTGGCAGATGGAGCTCAACTCAAATAAGTGTGAGGTGGTTCATTTTGGTAGGTCAAGTATGATGGCAGAATATATTGTATTAATGGCAAGACTCTTGGCAGTGTGGAGGATCAGAGGGATCTTGGAGTCTGAGTCCATGGGACACTCAAAGCTGCTTCGCAGGTTGACTCTGTGGTTAAAAGGCATACGGAGTATTGGCCTTCATCAATCATGGGATTGAGTTTGAGTCGAGAGATAATGTTGCAGTAATAGGACCCTGGTCAGACCCCACTTGGAGTACTGTGCTCAATTCTGGTCGCCTCATTACAGGAAGGACGTGGAAACGATAGAAGGGGTGCAGAGGAGACTTACAAAGATGTTGCCTGGATTTGGCAGTATGCCTTATGAGAATAGGTTGAGTGAACTCGGCCTTTTCTCCTTGGAGCGGGGAGGATGAGAGGTGACCTGATAGAGGTGTACAAGATAATGAGAGGTATTGATTGTCTGGATAGTCAGAGGCTTTTTCCCAGGGCTAAAATGGCTAGCACAAAAGGGCATAGTTTTAAGGTGCTTGGAAGTAGGTACAGAGGAGATGTCAGGGGTAAGTTCTTTACACAGAGAGAGGGGAGTGCGTGGTATAGGCTGCCGGTGGCGGAAACAATAGCGTCTTTTAAGAGACTCCTGGATGGATACATGGGGCTTAGAAAAATAGAGGGCTATGGTAACCCTAGGTAGTTCTAAGGTAAGGACATGTTTGGCATAGCTTTGTGGGCTGAAGGGCCTGTATTGTGCTGTAGGTTTTCTATGTTTCTATCATTCTTAGTAACTAAACCGTGAAAATAAAAACAATACTGAGATCATGAGTTGTAAAGAGTCCTTGAAAGTCAGCCTGTGGATCGTAGAATCAATTCAGTGGTGAATGAAGTTATCCACACACGTTTAGGAACGTAATGGTTGTAGCTGAATAACTGTTCCTGTTGGAACAAGGCTTCTATGGTAGTATTGAAAAGAGGCCATGGTGCGGATGCTGGGGTTATTTTCTTGTTGCAGCACTGAATGGTGTTGGACTGGGGTGTATCCGTCACTTTCTGTAGCTTTTTCTGCTCTTGGACATTGGTGTTTTCATACAAGGGAGTAATGCAACCAGTCAGGATGGGCTCTACTGTGCATCTACAGAACTGAGTAAAAGTTTTTGGTGACATGCCAAATCTATACAAACTCCTAAGAAAGCGGAGGTGCTGTCGTGCCTGATTTGCGATGATACTTATGTACTGGTCTCAAGACAGATCCATTGATACGTATGTTGATGTCACAGAGTTTAAAATTACAGACCCCCTCCACCTAAGTTTACCTGATAAGGACTGGCTCATGGATCTCCAGTTTCTTCCTCCTTTGGACAATAATTAGTTCTTTTATTTTGCTGGTGTTGAGTAAGAGGTGGTCATTGTGGCACCACTCAACCAAGTTCCCGATCACCTCCTATATGCCAATTCATCACCATCTTTGATTCAGCCAACAGCGGTTGTGTTGTCAGCAAACTTCAATAAGGCATTGGAGCTGTACTTTGCCTCATAATCATAAGTATAAAGTGAGTAGAGTTGCGGGGGGGGGGGGGGGGTCAAGCACACTGCCCTGTGGTGCACATGTGCTGATTCCAATTTAATAACATAACGATGGTGACCAAAACTGAACACAAATCTCCAAGTGTAGCGTCACCAGTGTCCTGTACGACTGTACCTCCCAACTTTTATAAACAATGCTTGATTTATGAAGGCCAACATGCCAAAAGCCTCCTTTGCCGCTTCGTGTACCTATGGGCCCTACCATTCACTATGAAATTCCTAGCTGAGCTAGATGAGCCAGAGCAAGGCACAATGAAACAGAAATGGTAGGGAACAGAGAAGGGTAAGAAAAAGACACTGCACTCCAATCCTGATCTGAATAGTACAATTCTGGAGCAGTGAGGTGGTGCTGCAGTTCCATAAAACTGGCTAAACCACCATAGTGGGAGTACTGCATTCAGTTCTTGTCTCATTATAGGAAGGATATGGAAGCTTTAGAACGGGTGCAGAGGAAATTTATCAGGATGCTGCCTGGATTAGAGAACAAGTCTTATGGGGAAAGATGGAGCAAGCTAGGACTTTTCTCTTCGGAGTGAAGGAGGATGAGAGGCAATTTAATGGAGGTGGATAAGATGATAAGAGGCATAGATAGAGTTGACATCTAGTGCCTTTTATCAGGGCAGTAATGGCTAATACAAGAGAAGATAGTTTTAAGGTGATTGTAGGAGAATATTAAGGAGTATTAAGCTGTAAATTTCTATGTTCTATGTTCTAATATCCTTGTGAAATCTGAGAGATCTTTGGCTATTGTTTGTTATTGTGTTTGGGCATCAAAATCAAAATGAGTCTCATTTCCTTACATGAGATATTTGCCCTACAGTTTAAAGATGATATTATATCCAAGGGTGTTGGCGTTGGCCAAGTAGTTAAGCCGTTCGTCTAGCGATCTGTAGGTCGCTAGTTCAAGCCTTGGCTGAGGCAACGTGTTGTGTCCTTGAGCAGGGCACTTTACCACACAATGCTCTGCGATGACTGGTGCCAAGCTGTATTGGCCCTAATGCCCTTCCTTTGGACAACATTGGTGCCGTGGAGAGGGGAGACTTGCAGCATGGACAATTGCTGGTCTTCCATACAAACCTTCCAAGGCGCAAATCCATGGTCTCATGAGACTAACTGATGCCTATATATATAATATCAAGGAGAGGTTAGAGATAGAGTTTTTACACAGAGAGTGGGACACATTGGTACATTAGAGTCATTTAAGAGACTCGTAGAAAGGGATATGGATGATAGAAAAATAAAAGGCAACGAGGAAGGGAAAGGTTAAATTGGCCTTGGAGTAGGTTAAAAGGTCAGCTCAATATCGTTGACTGGAAAGGCCCATTACTGCGCTGTATCTCTAAACTGAAATTAAATTGAAGTATGATGTACTGTTCTATATTCTACTTTCTATTTAATTGCATGGTTTAGTTATTATGGGCAGTGCATATCTGATCATATATGAAGTCACCTCTATGATTTATAGGAAGGATTTTAATCTGTGCAAATGAAAATGAGTAAATATCTATTTGTTCTGTTTGAGAGTATGTAATGCTTCTAGTATTTTTTCATTTTTAAAAAAATGGAACATGATGTTAGAAGGCTATGGTATAAAATAGGCCACCTCGCTCATAAGAAGAGGGTGCGGAAGAAAGTAAGTGGATTTGCTCCATTAGAGACCCGTTTATGCTGGATCTATCTACTTTAGATACAGCAGCCTGGCAACGGCTGAGAACAGAAAAGCGGATTGTATCTTTTAATACAATTAATAAGCTTTCAGCCTCAGATGTGTTTTATTAGGCCACTGGAGAGAGAAAAAAAACAGAGAATGAAGTGAAGAAGTGTGGGCGTTCAGTGGGAGTAAGCAGTGAAGGACAGGCTTTGTTTGGTATGGATCAGCAAGTTAGAGTTTAGATTAAAATCATTTATATTTATGTAAATACATCTTTGTGGATCGGCTTCCATTAACCTAATTTACATCCATTTTACAAAGGAGAGAAGGAAATGTGAAAGGTAGCTAATGAGCCTTCGAAAAATCCAGTGCCTGGCTCGTGACATCTGAATGGTTTCTCTCCTTAGACCCCACCCCGTAAAGAAGATAGTTTTTAGTGGGGCACTCATGCCATTTAACTACCTTTAACTCAGCTAAGTGAATACTATTCACGCTGTGCTTCAGTGGAGAGTGCTAGCAGGTTGTGTGGCTCTCCAGCAAGAGAGAATCAATTAGGTTGATAGCACACCACCGCACCTCATCCAATTCTGGCTGACACATTAGCATCACAAATTAAAAAAAGGAATGTGAAATTCCATGTGATCCATGGGACATTGTTAAGTAATGACGATTATGTTGTTTTACCAACCCCGTACCTGGCCACCACATTCGAAAAACATTGTTTTACATCTTTTGAAGAATTGGTGACAATAGCTTGCAATAAATAAGATGGACACATTTATTTCTGAAACAGTGTTCAAGTATCAGCTTTTTGAAGTCAAAATTGAATGATGAAAGTATTATATTATGTTATACCTTCAGAATGAAACAACATGCACGGTGTTAAATGGGAAGCTCAGTATTAAATAAGGAATTCACAATACAGTTATTGCAGCAGCATTTCTCAAAACTGTGTAGGAACGGCAGCTCTACTCAAGCTTGTGACCACTGCCACCAAATGGGACAAGGGAAATAGGGTTTGGAAACTATTTGCAGGTTAACCTTCAAGTTACACATTATTCTTTATATCATAAATCATTGTCCCTTCATTATTACCCAAGTCCAGGAACACCATTTTCCAATGGACAATTAGGGATCAGCAATAAATACTAGTCTAGCAATCAATTCCCACCTCCAAAGCAACAAATTTAAAAAAACAAATACTTAAGTTATAAGCAAATGGGTAGACACAAGGGCATATCTGTTGATATTTGTAATAGCCTGTGTATCGTTATTAGTCAGTGAGTAAACAATGGACTTAGTATTAAACAGTTACATCATTAATTTAATATTGAATGGTGAGCTCACTATTAACCAAAGAGTTCTGCTTAAATATTGAATGCTGTAATAGGTGGTGTGGATCTTGACATGCAGCTGTCTTGTGCAATCTCACTAATAGAGGATTTCAGAATTATGTAAACTGCTTTGCTTTAGACATCAAAATTTTATATTACTGCATGCTCTATATTAGTTGGAGATGTCATTTTACTCATCATAAGTAAAGGGTCTTGGCTGATGACATGTATGAAAACATATTCTCTGTTAAACAAGAAACTCGGTATTAATGATGAACCCAGCACTGTAGAAGATGCTCATTTTTAATTTCTGAACACTGTATGAAACTGTAATCTTAATGTACTAAACATCACGTTGGGGATTCAGCTTTATTTTCAATGGGTATCTGTGTTTGACAAAACACCTATCTTTTAATGATGAGCTTAATATTAAGACTATAAGCCATAAGACATAGGAGCAGAATGAGGCCACTCTGTCCATTGACACTGCTCTACCATTCCATTATAGCTGATTTATTATCCCTCTCAACCCCATTCTCTGAATCTCCCCATAACCTTTGATGCCCTGACTAAACAGTCCTGACAAAGGGTTCGGTCCCAAAATACCGACTCATTGTTTCCACGGATGCTGCCCAACCTGCTGAGTTCCACCAGCGTGTTGTAAGTGTTGCTTTGACCCCAGCATCTGCATATTACTTTGTGTTACCTATCATCCTCCGCTTTAAGTACTGTGTATTCAATGACGTGGCCTCCACAGCTGTCCCTGGCAACAAATTCTATAGATTTACCACGCCCGGCTAAAGAAATTCCTCCTCATCTCTGTTTTAAATGGATGCCGCACTATTTTGAGGCTGTGCCCTCTGATCCAAGACTCAACCATTATAGGAAACATCCTCTCCACATCTACGTTATCCAGGCCTTTCAATATTTCAATGAGATTCCTCCCTCCCTTTCATTCTTCTAAACTCCAGCAAGTCCAGGCCCAGAGCTATCAAATGCAGAAACCCTTTCAATCCCGGAATCATTCTGGTGAACCTCCTCTGATGCTCTCTAATGCCAGCACATCTTTCCTTTGATAAGGGGCCCAAAACTGCTCGCAATACTCCAAGTGCCGTCTGACCAATGCCTTATAAAGCCTCAGCATTACATCCTTGCTCTTCGATTCTAGTCCTCTCGAAATGAATGCATTTGCCTTCCTTACCACTGTCTCAATCTGCAAGTTAACCTTTAGGAAATTCTGCATAAGGACTTTAAAGTCCTTTTACACCTCTGATTTTTGAATTTTCTCCTTGTTTAGAATATATTCTAAACCTTTATTCCTTCTACCAAAGTGCAGGACCATATTCTTCCCTACACTATATTCCATTTGCTACTTCTTTGCCCATTCTTCCAATCCATCTAAGTCCTTCTGCAGACTCCCTGCTCCCTCATCACCCACCTACCTCTCCAACTATCTTTGTATTGTTTTCAAACTTGACCACAAAGTGAAAACAATCGGTCTCAATACCAACCCCTGTGGAACACCACTAGTCCCCAGCAACCAAGCAGAATAAGCCCCCTTAATTTCCACTCCTTGCTTCTTGCCCACCTGCCAATTGTTTGTCCATGCTAGTATCTTCCCCATAATACCGTGGGCCTGTTAAGCAAACTCATGTGCGGCACCTTTCCTCTAAATATCCAAATAAACAGCATTCACTAACTCTGCTATGTCTATCCTGTCTGTTATTTCTACAAAAAATTCTGACAGATTTGTCAGGCAAGATTTCCCCTTAAGGAAACCATGTTGACTTTGGCCTATTTTGTCACGTGCCTCCAAGTACCCTGAAACTTCATCCTTATAAATAAACTCCAACATCTTCCCAACCACTGAAGCCTGGCGAAAGGACCTATAGTTTCCTTTCTTCTGCCTCCCTTCCTTCTTAAAGAGTGGAGTGATATTTGCAATTTTCCAGTCCTCCGGAACCATTCCAGAAACTAGTAATTCTTGTAAGATCATTACTAATGCCGCCACAAGTTCTTCAACTACCTCTTTCAGACCCTGGGGTGAAGTCCATCTGGTCCAGGTGATTTATCTACCTTCAGACCTTTCAGTTTCCCAAGCGTCCTCTCCTTGGTAATAGTAACTAAACCCACTTCAGACCTTCCCCCCAACAGTCTCCAATTTCCGACATACTGCCAATATCTTCCAGAGTGAAGGCTGATACAAAGTAAGTTTATTTGTCTCTCATTACTACCTCTCAAGCGTCATTTTCCAGCAGTCCAATACCCACTGTCATCTCTCTGTTACTCTTTATATGTTTGAAAAAAGTTTGGTATCCCCTTTTATATTATTTATTAGCTTACCTTGATATTTCATCTTTTTCTCACTTCTATGTTTTTTTTAGTTGCATTCTGTTGGTTTTTAAAAGCTTCCCAATCCTCTAACTTCCATTAATTTTTGCTATATTACATGCTCTCTCTTTGCTTATATGCTCTCTTTGACTTCCCTTGTCAGCCACGGTTGCCTCATACCCCCTGTAGAATACTCTTCTTCTTTGGGATATATATATCCTGTGCCTTCCAAATTGCCCGCAGGAACACCAGCCATTGCTGTTCTGTTGTCATCGCTGATAGTGTCCCCTTTCAATCAACTTTGGCTAACTCCCCTCTTATGCCTCTGTAATTCCTTTTATTCTACTGTAATACTGATATATTTGGGTTTATCTTCTACCTCTCAAATTGCAGAAAGGATTTTATCACATTGTGATCACTATCTCCTAAGGGTTCATTTACCTTAAGCTCCGTAATCAAACCTGGCTCATTACACAACACCCTATCTAGAATTGCCTTTCCCCTAGTGTGCTCATTCACAAGTTGCTCTAAAAAGCCATCTTGTAGGCATTCTAAAATTCCCTCTCTTGGAATTCAGCACCAACCTGATTTTCCCAATCTCCCTGTATATTGAAATCCCTCATGACTATCATAACATTGCTCTTATTACATGCTTTTTCTATCTCCTATTGTAATTTATATCCAACAACCTGGCTACAGTTTGGGAGGTGTGGGTGGGCTGCCTGTTTATATCTGCCATCAGGGGCTTTTTAGCCTTACAATTTTTTATACTTTACCTTCAATTCTAGATCTTCTAGTTCTATGTTACCTCTTTCTAAGGATTTGTTTTCATTTTTTACCAGCAGAATCACCCCATTCCTCTGCCCACCTACCTATTCTTTTGATACGAGTTGAAACCTTGGTGGTAAGCTCCTAACTATGATCTTATTTCAACCACAACTCAGTGTTGCCCATGATGTCATACCCGCTAATCTCTAACTATGCTACAAAATCATTTACCTTTCTCTGCATACTACTTGCGTTCAAATATAACACTTTCAGCCCTGTATTCATCACCAGTTTTTTTATTTTGCCCCATATTACACTTGAACCCACCTCACAGACTGCAATTTTGCCCTGTCATCTGCCTATCTGCCTATCCTTCCTCACAGTCTCAGAGTAGAAAGCCCAATATTAAAAGGGGAGACAAATGATAAATGGAAATCTCAGAATTAAACCATTAAAGTAGAAAGGTCCCACTAATGATCTGGGAATGTCGTCCAGTATCAAATGAAGAAATCAGCATAAAGTAACTGACAGGCAGAGGCTGTAGAATAGAAATTTAAGGAATTCTCTTGATTCTACATTTTTTTTGTTTTCTTACATTAGCTCATTATACAACAACCTAGCAATTACTCTTTCTGTGATATGAATGCTGATATAATTTATGTGTCAAGAATCAACAATTTATATCATTGTTATAACTTTAGTTAAGTAACCTGTGTCAGGAGCTTCATAAACTGTGAAAGATTCAGATACAAAGATATTGAAACAGTAACCAAGCTTTGATCAAACAGTAGATTTCAAGGAGCTTCTTGATAAAGCTGAGAAAAGTAGGCAGGCCGAATGACCTTGGGGAAACTCCAGAGCCTTGGGCCAAAGTAGCTGAAGGCACAGCTGCTGTACTGGATAACAGAAATGCCCGAGTCCCGAAATCCTGGAGGATTGTGAGGTCAGTGAAGGATACGAAGGATACAGAGGACAGCCGGGGTAAGTCACAGATCATCAATGATATGCGAAGTGCTGTCTCCAGCTCTTTATTACAGTAGGAAGACAATGGCACATCGCTGTCAGAGAACTGAGTTTATTAATGCCAGCATAATTAGGAACTGTGAAATTCACATTTCTTTTCAAGGTATTGTTATGTTCCAGTCCTCATTGAAAAATCAGCTTTGAACCATTTTGCTAGCTGTTAGCGTGTACTGCTGGCAGTTCTATTAAGGGGAAATTCATAGAACATAGAACATTAAAATACAGGCTCTTTGGCCCAGGAGGTTTTTCTGATCCTCTAAGATCAATCTAACCCTTTGTACCGACATAGGGCTCCTTTTTATCCATTATCCACGTGTAACACCTGAAACACCCAGCAGGCAGCATTGATGCCTCCAGTGATGTCACCTTTCTGGGCAGAGATCTTCACCCCTCTTCATGGGGAGGAATCTCAGTTGGATTACGAGACACACCTGAGACTGACCGAAAGGTGTTTAAGGCAGGAGGCTGCACCTACCAGTTGCTCAGTCTTGATACTCACTCTGCTGGTTAGAATCAACAACTAGAGTTAGTCGTTCTCCTGTGCTGGTTCTGTGAAGAGACTTACCTGGGATCTAGCCTGTGGAATCAACCTCTTTGCTTTGTAGACTGGCTTGCCCGATTTTCACTTGTAGTCTTTGATCTTGTGAGACAGCTTATCCAAAGCCTTTTTGTTATACTCTTTGTGAACTCTTAACTTCCCTGTGTGTTACAGTTTGAATCTAAACAAGTGATTATGGCAAGACAATTGTACTGAGTGCTTCTGACTGTTGAAATAAAGTTTGAAGTCATTTGACCAACACTGTCGCTGCCTCTGTCCCACCTACATCATTACACCATATGCCTATCTAAGAGTTTCTTTAATGCCCCACCACCATCTTTGGTACACACGCACCGATCTCAGTGTTAAAAAAATCTTCTCTCTGACATTGCCCCTATACTTTCCTCAAGTCACCTCAATATTATGTCCCCTAGCATTAGCTAATTCTGCTGTGGGAAGAAGTCTCTGGCTATTCACTTGATCTATGCCTCTTACCATCTTGTACCCTTGTACACCCATATAAAGCCACCTCTCATCCTCCTCTCCAAAGGGAAAACTCCTAGCTTGCTCAACATGCTTTCATGAGACATGCTGTCTAATCTAGGTAGTATTCTGGTAAACCTCCTCTGGACTTGCTGTAAATCTACATCATACTAGAATAAGGCGACAAGAACTGAACACGATATTCCAAATGAGGTTTAACCAAGGCTTTATGGAGTTATAACACTACTGCACACCTCTTTAATCCCCTGAATAATGAAGGCCAACACACCGTACAATTTTTTTAGGGTAACGACAACCCTATCAACTTGCATGGTAACTGTGGGATTTATGGATGTGGACTCCCAAGATCATGCTGTTCTTCCACAGTGTTAAAAATCCGGCAATTAATTCTGTATTCTGCCTTCAAATTCAACCTTCCTGAGTGAATCAAATCACACTTTTCCAGGCTGAACTCTGCTACTTCTCAGCCCAGCTTTCATCCTGTCAATGTTCCACTGAAACCTACGATGACCTTCTACACCATCCACAACTCTACCAATCATTATGTCACCTGAAAACTTATGCATCCTCCCTTCCATTTCCTGAACCAAGTTATTTATAAAATCTCAAACAACAGGAGTCCCAGAATAGATTCCTGCGGAAACCACTAGTCACTGATCTCCAGGCAGAATATGCTCCATCTACAACTATTCTATGTCTTCTACGGGCAAGCCAAATCTGAATCCACACAGCCAAGTTTCCCTGGATCCCATGCCTCCTGACTTTCTGAATGAATCTACCATGGGCTAGCTTATCAAATGCTTCAATAAAATCCATGTACGCCAGATCCATTGCTCTACCTTCATCAATGTGTTTTGTCACATCCTCAAAAAATTAAACAAGGGTTGTGAGGCATGATCTGCCCCTCACAAAGCCATGCTGACTATTCATAATCAGACTATCCTTCTCCAAACATTTGTAAGCCCTGTCTCTAAATATTTCTCCAATAATTTGCCCACCACTGAGGTAAGACTCACTGATATACAATTCCTATGATTATCCCTAATCCCATTCTTGAACAAAGGAATAAATTTGCCCCTCTCATCACCTGGTACTACCTCCATGGACAGAGATGATCATTGCAAAAGGTGCACCAATCTCTTCCTACTCTTCCTGGTGTATATTCCATTCAGCCCCAAGGATTTACTATATATGGCCTAATGTTTTTTTCAAAAATTCTGACGTATCCTGTTTCAAATGTCAACATGTCCTAGCATATCAACCTTTTTTACACCATCTTTTCAAATTCCAACATCCCTCTAACTGGTGATTCTGAAGCAAAGTATCCATCAATGCTGCAGGATCCTCATTACAAACACCTTTAAAACCCAAGCAATTAGGTAGAGCTCCCTTAACCCCCCACCCCCACCCCCAAGAGTGAATATTGATGGAGAAACAACCTGTGTGCATAATGCAGAGCTGCTGATCACCCATGCATCAATTGCCCACTGTGCCCCAGAAAAGGGTACCACCAGGTAGAGATGAATGCCCTCCTATCTGGTAAGCTCCCCTTGGACCCTTGTTCCAGCTCTGTAGCTCAACTCACTCTTTCTGTCCTCCCCGACACCGTGACATCTCCATGCTTTGATGGATTCCTGCACAGCAGGCAACTTTCTGGACCAGACTCTATGTGGACTCCCTTTTGAGCCTATTTCTCACCTCTTCTACACCAGAGCCATTGATGGGCGTCTCTTGGGGTCTGGGTTGGTCAGACCATGCACTCAGCCTACGCACATGAGCGAGTCCATCCAATTCCTCCTTATTGACTTGTGCAACACACCTCTCATCTTGGGTTACCCCTGGTTCTCCGTTCATGACCCTCACTTCACCTGGTTAAGTGATTCTCTGCTGAGATTGGGTCCCACTACCGGACAACCTGCCTGCATCCCCAGTTAACTTCACCCCATAAATCCATGGAGATGGAGGAAGACCTGGGCCTCACCAAACTCCCACAGGAATACCATGACTTAGCCATTACCTTCAGTAAAAGTCAAGTGAGCATCCTGCCACCTTACAGACCACACGACTGATCAATCAACCTCCTCCCAGGCACCACCCTGTCCCCGAGGTCATCTGTTCTCCCTCTCACCTGCTGAGACCCAGCTGTGAATGACTATATCGCCAAATCACTATAGCTCCTCTTTATTCAATCATCACAGTCTCCAGCTGGTGCAGGATTCTTCTTTGACAAAAAGCAAGATGGAGGTCTCCTTCCATACATTGACTAATGTGGACTTAACGCAATCGCCATTAAGAATCACTACCCTCTTCTCTTGATTGGTAGCGTATTTGAAGCCTTCCGCAGGGTCCAGATCGTCACCAAATTGGATTTATGTATCGCGTACAAACTGATCTGCATCCGCCAGTGAGATGAGTGGAAAGCAGTGTTCATAATACCAATTAGCCTCTATGAATACCTGGTAATGCCTTTTGGATCTTCCAACTACCCAGCTGTTGTCCAAGTCTTCATCAATGAGATCCTCTGAGACATCCATGCTACACAGACAGGTATGTTCTCATCTATCTCGATGACAACCTCATCTTCTCCAAGGATCCCCATGACCATGTCTGTCATGTCTGTTCAGTCGTTCAGCATCTCCTCAAAAACCAACTGCACTGCAAGATAGAAAAATGCCATTTCCACACCCCGTCATTTCCTTCCTAGATTCCATCATTTCAGCCCAAGGCATTGACTCAGAGAAAGTGCACACCATTGTTGAATGGCCCTGACCATACTCCCTCAAACAGCTACCACACTTCTTGGCCTTCTCCAATTTCTACCGCCATTTCAACAACAACTACACCCAAATATCCATTCCACTCACGTCCCTCACCAAATCACCTACTTCATGGTAACCTGGTCCAGTGCCATGGGCCATGCTTTCGAGGAGCTCAAGAGACACTTCACTACCGCTCTCATTCCTGGGCATCCAAACCCCTCTAGGTCTTTTGTGCTAGAGGTGGATGCATCTGACGGGTGCACCAGGGCCATCCTCTCCCAGCAAGGACCAGATGAGAAGACACCCTTGTGACTTGTCACGCAAGTTCAACTTTGTTATGGCATAGGAAACAAGGAGCTACTTGCATCAAATGGTTCTTGAGGGAATGGAGACATTGGCTGATGGGAAACAGAGTCCTTTCTGATCTGGACCAACCACCAGAACCTCATATTCATTCAGGAGACCTGTCAACTCAATGTGTTAGGTTTGCTGAGCCCACTTCTTTGAGCAAGTCAACTTCACCATTTCCTACTAATCTGACTCCAAGAACACTAAGACAAATGCCCTGTCACGGCAGTTTGACCCAGCTGAAATGGAGATTGACCCTC
Source organism: Mobula hypostoma (assembly GCF_963921235.1). NCBI lineage: Eukaryota > Metazoa > Chordata > Chondrichthyes > Myliobatiformes > Myliobatidae > Mobula > Mobula hypostoma. The sequence goes on from NC_086107.1 coordinate 57,368,424, forward strand.
AGCCCATCATTCCATCCTTCCGATCCTCACCACAATTGTCTGGGACCTCCAGAATCAGACCTGGCAGATCCTACAGCATGAACCTCCTGCAACCAACACACTTGATAACCATATGTAGGTGCTGGTGGCCGTACGCTCTGAAGCACACCAGTGGATCAACTTCTCATCCCTCTCCAGCCATCCAGGCATATAATGGATCTGGTGGCTCAACATGGTCATAGATGTACATCAGTTTGTTGCTGCCTGCCATCAACCTGCCCAGTCCAGTTCCTCAAACCAGTGGCTTTCAGGGCTCCTGTGGCTCCTGCTGACCCCTCGATGACTGTGGTTCCACATTGTCAAGGATTTTATCACAGGTTTCCACCTTCCAATGAGACCATGGTGATGATGATAGTGGACAGCCAGTTCTCCAAGGTGGCCCATTTCATTGTTTTCCCCAAATGTCCATCAGCTGCTGAGACAGCAGACATGGTTCTCCAACATGAATTTTGCATCCACAGCTTCCCCCAGGACATTGTATCAGACTGGGGCCCAAAATTTGTCACCTGCTTCTGGTGAGCCTTCTGCTCCCTTCTCCACATCTCAGTGAGTTTGTCCTCTGGCTATCATTTGCGGACCAATGGGCAGTCAGAAAGAACTAAACAGCAAGTGGAGAAGTTTCTGTGATGCTTCGCCAGCTCTTCCACATGGAAGAAGTATCTGCTCTGGGCCAAGTTACGCACTATCTACACCCCTCCTCTGCCATATGTATGCCACCCTTTCGAGTGCTTCATGGCTACCAAGTCCATTGTTCTCCACAGAGAAGCCAGTGGTGCAGGTCCTGTCTGCCAGGGTCCTAGTTTGATGATGCCAGGACAGAGGGTCATCCTGGAAGTTAACAGTGCTGACTGGCACCAGACTAACTGTCATTGGTTGCCCAGCCAGACTACTCCAGCCTGGGGACTGCAGCTGGCTATTCCACACGAGATCTTCCTCTGCGCACTGACTCCCACAAGTTCTCACCCTAGTTCATTTGGTCCTTTTAAAATGACCCATCACATCAATCCATTCTCTTACCATCTCCAACTGCCACCATCCCCCAAGATCACACCTACACGCCATGTGTCCTGCCTCAAGCCCATTGCCCATGCCCACTGAGCCCACCTGAGCCTGCACCTCCGCTGGTGGAAGGTGGTGCAGTGTACACTGTTCACCGGTTGATAGATTCACATCATCGTGGATGCGGTTTGCAGTACCTGGTTGATTGGGAAGGGTATGACCCAGAGGAGAGGTGTTGGGTGCCCTAGAGTTTCACACTCATCGAAGAGCTCCTGTGGCCCAGTCTGAATGCCCGCCATTGAGGGGAGTGTGTGGGTTCCTGTCAGGGTCCACAAGCAGACTCCTCTCAGTCTCCACCCAGCTAACAGAAGTCACCTGCCATTCATTTCCAAACCATCACCTGCAGCCTACTTAAATCCAGCTCTAATTCACAATGCTCATTCACTCATATGAACCAGCAGCCTAAACCATTTGTCCCTAGCCTTCAGTTATCCTGTCATGTTAAGCATCTGTTCTCATTTGCCTTGTGGCTCCTCATGGCTTGTTATTATTGCAGTTTATTAGTAGAATATAATTTACTGCTAAATTGTCTGCTGCTCTGTGTTTAGGTCAAATCTCCTCTAAATTTCCTGACTGACGGTTCCATCACTCTACTATCCTTTCCCCGCCTCAGTAGGATGAACCTATCCGGAACCCTATGCAAATGCTCCCTAAACAGTCTCTGCATTTCTGTTGTGCGTTGTCCTGAACACATCTGTTCACAATTTATGCTCCCTAATTCTTGCCTAATAGCATCATCATCTTCCCTCTCCCCATTAAATACAGTCAGCTCCTATCCTTGTCCAAGGGTATGGTAAAGGTCAGAGAGTTGTGTTACTCTCTGGGATTCTTACTCAACAAGATATCTGACACCTGATTTGGTTCACTGCCTAACACAAGGTCCAGTATGGCCTCTCCTTTAGCTAGTTTGTTTACATATTGTGTCTCTAATAGTTTATATTATTTGGCCTGCATCAAACCAGGCAACGTGAGCACCATTTTGACTTGTGATTAAGCTGGCATATAAGACTGATTTTGTCACTTAACATATCAGTCATGGTTACAGGCATAGCAACAATCAATAGTTGAGATATTTGTATACTCAGCCCTATACAACATTAATTTGGGTGTCTAGGATCTTGGCTCCCAGAAGCTTTTAGACATTTGTCCGAATTTCTTTGTTTCAATAAAGGAGTTTTAACATTAAGAGGTGTCTGTCACTAAACATATGTAATTCAAAGGAAGACTTGGTAACCCAAAGTATTGAAGTAAACAATGTCATTGTAACTATTCAAATTACGTTGAATCACCAACTGTTACCTTTGATTTTAAGGGTATATTTTGGGTTACCAATACTTCCTTTAAATTACATATTTACAGTGGCAGATGCCTCTTAATGTTCAAACACCTTTGCTGGGACAAAGTAATTTATATAGATGGTCAAAAAACTTTTGGGGATAGAGATTCCAGACACCCAAATTAATGTTGTTTACGGCTGACTGAGTACACAGATATCCCAACTATTGATTGCGTATATCTCTGATCACATTTGATATGCTAAGAGACAACTTCAGTCTGGTCTGTGATTTTGAACACAAGTTGCAATGGTTCACTTATCTCATGTTGCCTGGTTTGATGCAGATGAATTAACATAATCCTTGTCTTGTCTTATGTTTCACCTTCTGAGCGGCCATCATCCTGCTGCAGGCCAGCCAATGCTCCACAAACAATTTTGTATCTTTGCAAGGGTGTATGTTTAACTTTAATTTACTGCTTGCAATTTACAATTTGCATTAAGAACTGAACACTAGTTCTTGCTGGAATTAATATCTGCCAAGTTCACATAAATCCAGAATACTCTGGACGGTGTCATGAATACTTGCTGGACACACCTAACAAATTCCGTACCATCTAAACTCTTTTTTTTACTAAGGAGGTACCAATCAGAATTTGGGAAGTAGACATCACCCATGACAACAACCCTTTCGTTTTGCACCCTTCCAAAATCTGCCTCCCAATCTATTTCTCAGTGTCTGCAGCTATTGAGGGGTCTACAGAATTTTCCCAATAGAGTGATTTCTCCCTTCCCATTTCTGACATGCACCCACACCATCCCCATTATTAAAGATGAGGTGTCCGCTATTTGGAGGCACATCATAAAATAAGCCGAAGTCAGCATGTTTTACTTAAAGTGAAATCTTGCCTGACAAATCTATTGGAATTCTTTGAGGAAATTACAGGCAGGATAGACAAAGGATAGTCAGTTGATGTTGTTTACTTGGATTTTCAGAAGACTTTCGTCAAGGTGCTGCACATGAGACTGCTAAACAAGATATGAGCCCACGGTATTACAAGAAAGATACCTGCAGGGATAGAGGATTGATTGACAGGCATGAGGCAAAGATGGGGAAAAAGGTGGCCTTTTCCGGTTGGTTGCCAGTGACTAGTTGTGATCCGCAGAGGGTTTGTTACTTTTCACGTTATATATCAATGATTTGGATGATGGAATTGATGGCTTTATGGCTAAGTTTGCAAAGATAAGTGGAGGAGCAGGGAGAATTGAGGAAGCAAGGTGTCTGCAGAAGGACTTAGGCAGATTAGGAGAATGTGCAAAGAAGTGGCAGATGAAATATAGGGCAGGGAAAATGTATGAACCATAGAACCGTAGAACATTACGGCACAGAAACAGGTCTTTTGGCCCTTCTTGGCTGTACTGAACCATTTTTTGCCTAGTCCCACTGACCTGCACCTGGACCATATCCTCCCATACACCTCTCATCCATGTACCTGTCCAAGTTTTTCTTAAATGTTAAAAGTGACCCCGCATTTACCACTTCATCTGGCAGCTCATTCCACATTCCCACCACTCTGTGTGAGGAAGCCCCCCCAATGTTCCCTTTAAACTTTTCCCCCTTCACCCTTAACCCATGTCCTCTGGTTTTTTTCTCCCCTAGCCTCAGTGGAAAAAGCCTGCTTGCATTCGCTCTATCTATACCCATCATAATTTTATATACCTCTTTCAAATCTCCCCTCATTCTTCTACGCTCCAGGGAATAAAGTCCTAACCTATTCAACCTTTTTCTGTAACTCAGTTTCTCAAGTCTCGGCAACAACCTTCTCTGTACTCTTTCAGCCTTATTAATATCCTTCCTGTAATTTGGTGACCAAAACTGCACACAATACTCCAAAATCGGCCTCACCAATGCCTTATACAACCTCACCATAACATTCCATGGTCATGCACTTTGGCAGAAGGAATAAAGGGGTAGATTACTTTCTAAAAAGGGATCAAATTCAGAATCCAGAGGTGCTAAGAGATTTGGGAATCCCTCAAAGTTAACTTGCCATTTGAGTCAGTGGCAACAAAGGCAAATACAATGTTAGTATTCATTACAAGAGGACTTGAATATAAGAGTAAAGATGTAATGCTGAAGCTTTATAAGGCTTTGGTCAGGCCACACTTGGAGTATTGTGAACAGTTTTGGGGCCCTTATCTTAGAAAGGATGTGCTAGCATTGGAGAAGGTCCAGAGGAGAGTCACGAGAATGATTCCAGGAATTAAAGGGCTAAGGTACTGTATGAGGAGCATTTGATCTGGGCCTATACTTACTGGATTTTAGATGAATGAACGGTGTTCTCATTGAAATCTACTAAATATTGAAAAGCTTACATAGAGTGGACATGGGGAGGATGTTTCCAGCAGTGGAGGAGTCTAGGACCAGAGGCCGCAGCCTCAGAATGCAAGGACATCCTTTTAGAACAGAGGTGAACAGGAATTTCTTTAGCCAGAGAGTGGTGAATTTATGAAATTTATTGCCACAGACTGCTGTGGAGGCCACGTCATTGGAAATATTTAAAATGGAGGTTGATAGGTTTTTGATCTGTAAGGGCATCAAGTGTTATATGGAGAAGGCAAGAGAGTATGATTGAGAGGGATAATAAACCAGCCGTGATGGAAGGGCAGTGCAGATTCAATGGGCCTGAATGGCCTAATTCTGTTCCCATGTCAGATGGTCTTATGGACTCAGCAGACGATCTCTCCAGGACATCCTCCCTTTCTGCAGCTGTGATGCTATCTCTGATTAGTAATGGCACTCCCCACCTCTTTTACCTCCTTCCTTGTCCCCTTTAAAAACATCTAAACCCCAGAATATCCAGCAGCCATTCCTGCCCTTGTGACAGCCAAGTCTCTGTAATGGTCACAACATTGTAGTTCTTTGTACTGACCTATGCTCTCAGTTTATCAACCTTGCTCCTCACACTTGTAGTATTAAAATGGTCACATTTCATCCCAGTCCTTGACTGCAATTTTTCCCCATCCGCTGCTTACGCTTCTTCTCAGTCTCTCTACAGACTGCATATACCTTTACACCAGCTGTCCCATCCTCTGGTTCCCACTCCCGAGCCCATCCCAAACCCTCTCCAACAGGTCCAGCAAATCTGCCTGCAAGCATATTGGTCTTTTTCAAGTTCATACCTATCTCTGGAGAGATCCCAATGATATCCCAATCCCAAACATCCAACTGACTGCTCCACTGTCACTAAATTGGTTGAGGAGGACCGGTAAGATTAGGAAATTGTTGCAGTGGGATCATGTATTGTCATGTTCTTCTACACTTCCTTGTGATCACCTTTAGATTGACATTGTTCAAGGACCAAGAAGCCTACCTTCAGTATTTTTCCCTCTCTCCTCATATGTCATATAGAAATTCTGCCAAGTGCATCAAATGTCAGCAAATGGCCATTAAATCCCCATGGATGACACATGGGGATATGGTACATGGTATCTCTCACAGCCTATTAGTCCCTTTGTATTGCTGCCTTATATATAGTTGCTGAAATGCACACCAGTTATCCCGTGCTGGTTCATTTACCAAATTCATCTGGGATAGTCAGAAACTAAGTTGAACTGACAGCAAGCATCAACCCTCACGACACTATCTGTTTTATTCATGATGTAAATTTTAGCATGAGGCTGAAATCAGACGTAAGAAACAGTGTTCTGGTAATTGTTTGCATCTATAGTAAAATAAGATAAGGAAGGGAGTAAAACTATTGTTCGATTTTTTAATGGGCCCTGAGAGAAAACCTTACTCCACATTAGGAAACGACTAATAGGATTCTGAAGGAATGATGAATGTTGGAAGGAATGTGAGCAATTTTTGTCTTGTGAAAAGCAATGATCTCCACTTTAGCCTTGGGCCCTGTGTATTTGTATTGCAGGTACCATTTAATCAAGCAGCTTTCCAACACAGCAAATATTAAAATTCAGAAGGGAAAGCTTCATATAGTTAGGATTGTAATGACAAAAAATATGATTTATTACTCATATTATCTTCACATTATTTATGCTTCTCATCTATAGTTAATCCTATTATAATCCCATATTAATATCAGTGTCTGGAAGGGGGTGGAATTCTCTCAATCAAGTAGCTGCTGCTCTTGTACTGTGAAAATGGGTTTAATCTCAGCTGACATTTTCATTGACTGACCACTCATCACATGGCACTGCTGCAGAAGGTGATTGGTCACACAGGATTGAAAGTCGCTCCTTTGCTAAAATGTGGGTCATAGTGCGGGGTGAACTGCAGCTGGTTCGGCTCAAGTCTGTTTAGTATCAAGAGAATTATATGGTAAGCGCTAATACAACGCATTGTCTACATAATATCCCAGAAATGAATAGATAAGGTAAAACACAATATAATGGAGTATGTAGCTCAGGGGTCTTCTATCTAATTCTGCCTCTATTTTACATTAATTTTTTCCTGTATTTCTTTCAAAATCTCCTTATCTTTTTGTTGCCTTATCTCTCCTTTGCCCCAGGTTAGTTTCCTTAATTTTCTTTTATAACTGTACATATCTGTAAAGTAATGTATAGCTTTCGGGCTAGTATTCTATCTTAATTTCTTCCTTTCTCTTTCTGCCTTGCTGATACCTTTTGCTCTTGCTTGCCTTTCTGTGCTTCTTCCTCCCAAACTCATTTCTGTCACATCCCAAGTTTCCATTCCTCTCCCTCACCGTAGTAACAGTATTTTACCAAGAAGTAGGTATCCGTTGAAAGTCTTTTTAATATTCGTGTAAGTAACACTCTTGAAATGTTATGTTGTATTGGGTTATAACAACAAGTTTATAATATGGAATATGTTGCAGGCACATCCTGGTGCTTCGTACTATGTCAGATTAAATTATACTATATAACGTCAGTCATTGTCTTGGGTCATGTACATACACAATATACACAAGATTTTTTAAAAAACGTGTCCAAGTTTGATTTTGTGCCATTCTTTCCAAGTTTTAACCTTGTTCAGTGGAATGAAGAACACATAATTCCTATCTGGTTGTATATAACTAAGTGCTATTCGAGTTTAATTCCTTTACATGTATAATTCACAACAGATTAAAGAGAAGAGCTGATTTTTATCTGGTATTGTATTTACTATGAGAGTCTTTCTGATCCTATGCATGAACTGTAAATACTGGGTAGGAGGAGCTTATTTATTGATGTAATAACATTCAATGAAAAATCTTATTGGAGGAACTTGGATAAGCCATTGAAATAGCAAACGTGGAATATTATATTGTAACATCTCCAAAATGCTGTTGTGGTACAAAGTGATATATGATAATAATATCACACTAATATATAGTGAGTGGGTAACTGTGGTGTATGGCATTAAATATGAGGAGATGCAAGATCATAAACATTAGATCCAATGGAGAGAAATTTTAGAAGTTTATTAATAATTGCAAACTACAATAAATGGAAGAGTTTAAAACAAAGAATCAAATAAATATGAAGCACAGAAGGAGGCCACTCAACTAGTGTTTCTTTGCCAGCAATAAAACCTATACGGTTGATTTTGAGTTTCCTGTCTAGTTCACAGCCTTGGCACTTTTTGCAACTACTATCCCTTTGGAAAGTGCACTATTCAGGTGAAAACGCTATCCCCACCTACCCTCTTCCCAATTACTTTATATCCATACCCTGGTCACTGATCTCTCTGTCCAGGGCAAAAAGGCCTTCCGATCCACTTTGACAAGATGGCGTGAAATGTTAATTGAGTCTTGCCCCAGTTTCCTCTGTTTCAAAGAAAGCAAATCCAATCTTTTCACAGTTATAAAATTCTTCTTTCCCAGCAATATCCCCTAAGTAACCAATGCAAACTCTCCATTATTTACTTATTTAGAGATGCAGCATGGAATAGGCCCCTCTGGCTCTTGCGTCGCCCGGCAACCCCCGATTTAACCCTAACCTAATCACGGGACAATTTATAATAACCAATTAACCTACTAACCAGTATGTCTTTGGTCTGTGGGAGGAAATCAGAGCATGTGGACAAAACCCATACAATCCATAGGAAGGACGTACAAACTCCTTACAGAGGACACCAGGATTGAACTCTGAAATCCGATATCCCCAGCTACTGCGTCACCACATTACAGTGATATCTTTCTTGCGATGGCCAGAAATGAACTAATGTTTTAAACAGTACTAGTACAACCTTCCAGATTCTGAGTGTCATCTGGAAAAAGATAATATCATTGATGCCTTTCTAATCACTTTAACTGCTGGAACACTATTGACAAAGATTAATCCAAACACTACATGGTAATTAGCCTTACTCTACGCCTTAACTCTTTGGATTCTGATTAGAAGACTTGCCTTCAAAAGCCATTTGAGCTGTTATGTTTTTGTTAAGAAGTATAAAATGAAAAGGAATATATGCATTACGTATATGAATTATGATTCATGTATTATACCAAGGTGAAATGAATTCCTCGTCACAGTGATTCATAATGCCTATGTAGTTGTTGAATTTTGATTCTTACTTCTCATAAATTTTGCTATACTATACAGTGGCAATATACGACTGGATTTATGTTTAATATTCACCATCGCTTTCATCTTATATCCACAAGTTTACACCTATCCAACCATAGTTTCCAACCCCCTTCTTTCAATAATTTGACAGAGAGGGCAGCCTTCAAGTACCATTTGTCTGTGTCTTATTGACAGTGTTCTTTCAAGCCTCTGGTTACTTTTGTTAATTAGAAGGCAAGTAGGCCATTCAGCCCCTCATAAGAAAAAGGAAGAGGGAATCAACTCCTGTGTCTGCTCTGCCATTCAATAGGATCAAGAGTGATCTACCCTTGCCTTAGTATCATTTTTTCACTCTTACCCCATACTCTCACCTATCTTCCTTCCAATTCAAATTTCTGTCAATCACCACCTTGAGGCATCCTCCAGAGAATTCCATAGAGCTGTGGCCTGATGAGACATGAACTACATTCCTCTTGTTGAGTATTTAATATTGAAGAAATATTTGAGGAAGCTTGTATATATCTTGGTTGATTAAGCGTTCTTGTTCAGTTAATTAATTTATTACAAGTTATGTGTATAAATACGTGAATTGTATACATTGTATACAGAGCGTGCGGCCACTCCGGTGATGAATATCTGTAATCTGTCAAGTAGGAGGCTGTGCACAATTCTGACTTCATGGAGGCAGATGTGAGAGCACGGAGGAACATCTGGTGAAACTTTTGAAATGCCTGCTTCGCTGCCATTGCTACTATGTGATCCGAAATCTCCAGAGGGGAAGGCCTGGAATCCTCGGCTTTGCCTGTTGCTTGGCAGCCGGGGCTGGGGTCGAAGCGCTCGGCAGAGATGGCGCTCAGTGCTTGGTGTTGGAGGACTGGTCGGAGGTTCGAAGTTTTCAGATGGACTCAGAGTCGGACCGTGGTCGGGAGCTTCCAGGATGCTGCATCAACAAGTTTGCGGTGCTAGAAGCTCATGGCAGGGAGAGTTTCTTCCTTCTACCGTCTGAGTGAGATGTTGGGGCTATCGGGACTTTGAGACTAATTTTTACCGTGCCCATGGTCTGCTCTTATCCAATTACGGAATTGCTTTGCACTGTTGTAACTATATGTTATAATTATGTGGTTTTTGTCAGTTTTAGTCTTGGTCTCTCTTGTGTTTCTGTGATATCATATGGTAGGAACATTATATCATGTTTTAATGCATGCATTTCTAAATGACAATAAACAAGGACTGAGTGTCCTCATAATCGAAATCAATGTGCCGCTACGCAATACTTATGTGCCTCACCTAAAGTAAACACGAAGATAGACTCACATTTCAGACTCCTGTGTCTTCCTGTGAATTAATTTAATTTTTGAAGGTACAAACATAACACAGGCAACGAGGCATTTTTAAAATGAATGCAAGACTGCTATCAATCCATCAAAGTGCAGCGAGGAATAACAAGTAAGAAAAAGGCAGTAAACTTAAGAATTCCTGGGTTTATAAAGAATGAGTACCGAATGATAGTAATCATTAAAAGCACAGAAATGTCTGGCTATATCAGAAAGATTGATATGTTTGATTACTCAACAGGTAACTGGCTCATGTATACTGAGCTAATTCAACAGTATTTTGAAGCAAATGGAACAGCCGTGAGAAATGTATACCAATTTTGTTGAGTGCTTTGGGTTTAAAGACATAGCATAAAGCTTGCTTAGAAGTTTAACTGTTTCAACCAAACCAGCCAAAATGAACTTTGCTGATATAGTGAAAGTGATGAATTACTAATTGCAGAAAGTTTTAGGTTTCAAAAGTTTAATAAAAAAGAAGGGGAATCTAATTCAGCTTACGTGTCTGAATTGAAGAGATTGTCTGAGCATTATCAGTTCAGTAATGCGCTAAATGATGCACTAAGAGATCACTTAGTTTGTGGAATCTTACAAGAAAGCATTTAAAAACAGCTCTTAACTAAAGCACAATTTACATTTAAAAGAGCAGTTGAAATCACTGTTTCAATAGAAACTGCAGATAGAGATGCAATTGAATTGCAGTCCGGAATGAAAGTGAGAATGAACAAGATTGCAGCATCTAAAGGGAAACCAGCCTGGCCAAACGAATTACGTTACTGTTGTGGCAGGGGCTCACGTACACCAAACAAATGCAGGTTTAAAAGTAAAACTTGCAGAAAATGCAACAAAGTAGGACACATACAAAGAGCATGTTGATAGGCAATAATCAATGAACTGCTCTGAGAAGAATAAAAGCTAAAAAGTCAAATTGCTGTTTCAAGAAGAGCATTAATCTGCAGGTTGTTGATGAAAATTCTGATAATGATAAAAGTGACACAGGAAGGTGTAGTCTTGATTTTTACAGTGTGAAATTTTACAATCGACAAGAAATAAGGTTTACACCAGAAGTAAACTGCAAATTAATTAAAATGAAATTGGACACTGGATCAGCTCTTTCAGTCGTTCCACAAAAGGAGTTTGAATGATATTTCAAAGATACCAAACTGAAACCTGCAGATATTCAACTAAAAACTTATGCTGGAAAAAAAGATAGCTCCTGTGGGAATGACATTGGTAACTGTGAAATACAACAAGCCACATTCGGCTTGTATGTGGTAAGAACAGAAGGACCAGCACTTTGGGGGCATGATTCGTTTAGGCAACTACAACTTGATTGGAGATCCATCCACCATGTACATGCCACATCCTCTGCAATGAAGCCAACTGCAAGTGAATCATGAAAGGCACTGAATGATGCCACAGCAGTGTTCAAAGAATGGCTTTGGAACTCAAAACGTATCAAGGGTAAAATAGTGTTAAATTAAAATGCCACCCCCAAGTTTTGCAAATTCCATCAGGTTCCTTATGCCATCTGTGATAAAGTAGCCAGAGAGTTAGATTGCATGAAGGCTGAAATAATGCTTTCCAAAGTTGAATGGAGCCCACGGGCATTGCCAGTGGTCCCAGTAGCCAAGAAGAATACATCTGTCAGGATCTGTAGTGATTTTAACCCAATCTACCCAATGCAGAAAGCAGATCAGTATCCTCTGCCCAGGATAGAGGATATCTTTGCAAACCTTTCTCGAGGAAAATACTTCAGCAAAGAGGACTTAGATGAGGCCTACTTGAAAATGGAAATGGAAGAAGAGACCAAAGTGTTTCTCATCATAAACACTCACAAAGGGTTTTATCGCTATCATAAGGTTTATTCTTGGGGCATCTGGACCTGCACCTGCACTCTGGCAGAAGGCTATAGACCAGGTGCTGCAAGGCTACTCAGGCACTCAGTGTTATGTGGATGACATCATTGTTACCAGTAAGGATGACATTGGACATCCCCAAAACTTGATGAGAGTGCTAAGAAGGTTAGAAGATTACAGGCTTAGAGCACAACATGACAAATGTGAATTCTTTAAACCAAGCATCATTTACTGTGGTCACACTATTGATGCAAAAGGGTTCCACAAGTGTGCTGAGAAAACTCAAGCAGTGTTGAATGCCAAAGGATATGTCATAGTTGCGGTCCTTTTCAGAATTTCAACTATTATAACAGGTTCCTGCCAAACCTGGCTACTGTGATCCACCGTTTGAACTCGTAATTGAAGATTGGGAAGAAATGGCAATGGAGAAAACAAAGTGAGGTGGCTTTCCAAAAGGCAAAGGAAATGGTGACATTAAACACTGTACTCACATATTATGATCCACATCATCCAGTGAAGATTGCTTGTGATACCTCACCTTATGGTACATTCACGTCACATGTAATGGGTGATGGAAGTGAATGCCCCATAGCCTTTGCATCATGTACAAATACTGCTGCAGAGAAAAATTACGTACAGATTGACAGAGAGGGCTTAAGTTTGATTTTGGGCTATAAAACGTTTTAACCAGTTCTTGTATGGGAGAGAGTTTACCCTCGTTACTGATCATCAGCCACTAATGTCCGTTTTCAATCCACAGAAAGGTGTTCCACCTACAGCATGAATGCAGAGATGGGCTCTGTTACTTGGCGGAGACAGTTACAGGATAGAATACAAGAGGATGACTAATCCTGAAATTGCTGAAGGATTGTCCCATTTACTCTTAGAAAATAAAATAGTGGAAATTTTTTTTTACTAAGGACACTCGTCTTCATGTATTCTCTAACACAAATCTGAAGTCTCCCTATTCCGGCAGAAATGATCCAAAGGCAAACCGGAAAAGACTCCACACTGTCTCAGGTCTACATGGTTACCTAAAATGGCTGGAATGTGCAGCTGAAACTTCAGTTTCCCAGTTTTGCTGAGGTGGACTTGCACTTGATGGGGGTCACCCTATGTGGGGATTGAGAGTTGTACCATCCTAGCTGAGAGCTAAAATGTTGGAGGAGCTACATTCCAGTCATCTAGGCATGATTGAAATGAAAACGTTAGCTCAAAGCTTTGGCTGGGATAGATCAACAGATCGAGTAGCTTGCCATGCTCTGTTCAGGGTACCAACATGTTCAAAAGATGCCAAGAGCAATATCTCTCCATCCCTGGGAATGGCCTGCATTTCCATGGCAGGGGTTTCATGTGGATTTAACTGGACTATTCATGGGCACAAATTTCTTGGTAGTAGTGGATGCAGCTACAACATGACCAGAAGTGTTTCCAGTAGCCTCCACTATAGTCTCACACACTGTTGATGTGTTAAGAAGCCACTTCTCAAGGACTGGTATTCCAGAACACTTAGTCAGCGACAATGGACCATAGTTTGTTGTGGAACAGTTTCAGTCATTCCTGAAAATGAATGGAATAAAACATATAACATCTGCACTGTACCACCCAGCTACAAATGGCTTGGCCAGAAAGTATGTCCAGAGTCTAAAGAACACACTACGAACAATGCCAGCAGAAAACACTACGCTGACACTAAATCAGCAGCTCACCAATTTCCTCTTTGCATATCATAATGCAGCACACTCCACAAGCAACAACTCACCAGCTATGCTGTTCCTGGGTTGTCCCTTGCAACCATGCTTGGATCTCCTCAAACCCAATCTCAGAAGGAGAATGCAGGATAGACAGCTGAGACAAATTAAGGTTTTCTCAAACAAGGAGGTTTGATGTTTCGCTCCTAAACAAGCAGACCTTGTGAGTGACTCATCATCAGGTGCCATGCCCAGTTTGAGCTTTGACTGCTATGGCCCACACACTCCTGTTTCAGGTCAAGTGGATCAATTCATCGGTATTCATTTCCAGTTCTCTGGCTGCTGTCTCCATCATCATTTGCCTTTGTCTTCCTCTTACTTTCTTCCCTTCAATCTTTCCCATAATTACCGTGCATTCTAACTCCTCTTTCCTAATCACATGACCAATGAAGTTACGTTGCCTTTTCATGATCTCATACATTCTCTTTTTGTGTTTGCTCTGTTCATGACATCCTCGTTAGATATTCGTTTCGTCCATGATAGTCTTTGCATCCTCCTCAAAAAACACATCTCTGCTGCTACAATTCGTTTCCTTATGTTACTAGATATTGTCCAACATTCTGAGCCATATAACATAACTGGATAAACATAACATTTCAGTACTCTGAGGTGGGTTGTCATGCCTAGTTTAGTGTTGGTCAGTATACTCTTCATTCTCGTAAAGGTGCCTTTTGCCATCCCTGTTCTTCTTTTGATGTCCATGTCACACCTGCCATCTGATGTCACCCAGCTTCCTAAGTAGCAAAAGTTCTGTACTTGTTTTATATGTTTCCTGTTTATTCTCTGCCTGCAGATAGGATTCTCCTTCTTTTTGGATATCACCATACGTTCTGTCTTTTTGCAATTGATAGATAGATCCCTTTTTGCACTTTCTTCAACAAATATATCAATTAAGTTTTGTAGTTCTTCCTCCGTACTTGCAATTAACCCAGTGTTATCAGCATATCTGAAATTATTGATGTTTTCACTGCCAACTTTGATTCCAAAGATGTCTCTTATTTTTTGTAATATTGTTTCACTGAACACATTAAATAAATCAGGGGAGAAAACACATCCTTGTCTAACGCCTCTCTTGATTTTCGTAAACTGACTCACTTCTCCATCTATTCTTACAATGGCAGTTTGTTCCCAGAACAGATTTCTGATTTGGCGGAGGTCTTTCAAATCTAGATCTAGAGTTTTCTGTAATATTTCAAATAACTTATCGTGCTTCACATTATCAAATGCTTTTGTGTAGTCGATAAAACAAGCAAACAAATCTTTTTGCCCTTGAATAGCTCATTCTGATAGTATCCTTAATATCAATATTGCATTTCTTGTACCTTTGTCTTTCACAAAACCACATTGTTCTTTGCCTATTTCAGCTTGTATCTTACTTTTAGCTGTTGTCATCAAAATTCTTAGAAGTACCTTGGTGATATGACTCATTAAACTTAAAGTCCTATGTAATTCACATTCTATTGCTCCAAGTTTCTTAGGAAGAGTGATAAATACTGATTTTTTCATCTCTTCTGGCATTATTCCAGTCTCATAAACGTCATTGATTAAATCAATGTTTTTCAATTCCATAATCTTCAAGGGTGATAATTTGTACTATTACTAATTCATCAGGACCTGCTGCCTTTCCTTTCTTCATCTTATTTATTGTATTACGATTTTAAAATACTTGGACCTTCAATGTTTTTCTTAATTTCTGGTTCTTCACCTCAATCGTCTTCAAACAATTCCTGAATATACTCAGTCCATCTGTTCTTAATCTCATCTTTTTCCATGATAATGGTACCGTCCTTTGCTTTCAAACATCCACCTGAAGAGCAGAGAAGCTTTTTACCAGTGATATTCTTGATTTGTTGATGTAACCTTTTTGGATCAGTAATAGGGATTCTTTCTATTTGCTCACATTCCTGGTTTAACCATTCTTCTTTGGCTTTTTGACATAAGCTTTTAACTTTTTTATCTAAGGACTTATATTCTATAGGATTTGCTTTCTTCCGTCTCCTTTCTTCCATTAGATTTTTGATTTCATCTGTCATCCATTTATTCTTTGTGCTTTTTTCTTTTTTAGGGATCACTGACTTTGCTGATTCTACCAAGTCATCCTTTAGAGAGTTAAATTTCATTTCTACATGATTGCTATCATCTTCAGCAGATTCTATTTCTAGACTACAGAGGTGATTTAACATGGGTACTCATAATGATTAAGGGCAAAACTGGACCACTCTCCTACACAGTGGAGATTGCACCTGATGTCATCTGGAGACAACATATTGATCAGTTGAGGAGAGCAGAATCAATTGTTAGAGAAAGAAGTTGCTGCTATCAGACACACTTCCTGCAGTCTCAGAGTCAACTCCTACAACCTCTACAGAAATGTCCTCAGAACCTGAGATTGTTTCACAGCCAAGCAGAGTGATCCTCTTGTCTGGAAAGATGTTATCCCTCAAGAGTAAGAAATCCTCCATAGCGATTACATCGTTAGGCCTGAATGGGACAATTTAAGCTATACTGTTCTGTGGATGTCTGTATATAGTAGTTGTATTATATAGTATACTGTGTATATAGTTGAGATATATTCTAGATTGGGTTGTTTATAGCTAAGTAGGGAGTTGTATTGTGTATTTAATATTTAAATAATATTTGAATAGTCTTGTATATACTGTATATTGCTTGATTAAACATTCATGTTTGTTTAAATAATTAATTGTAGGTTATATGGTATAAATACATGAATTGCAAACATCATCGCGCTACAGGTGATATGTGTGCACCTTGTTTAAAGTAATCATGAAGTTAGGGTACATTCCTGGACTCCCGTATCTTCCTTTGAATTAGTTTAATGTTTTGAAGTTATAAAACAAAACACTCTTCCTCTTTGTATCACAAACTTGGCCACAAAGCCATCAATTCTGTCATCCAAGTCATTGATATATAATGGGAAAAGAGGTGTCCTTAAGACCAAATCCTGCAGAGCACAGCTAGATACCAGCAGCCAACCAGAAAATGCCCCCTTTATTTGCCTCCCAGTCAACCAATCTTCTATCCATGCTCGTACTTTTCCAGTAATATCATGACCCTCGTCTAGTTTAGAACATCATATGTGGCACCTTGTCAAAGGCCTTCTGAAAATCCAGGCTTCCAGTTTAAGATGGTGCTGCTGAAGGCAGGCGACAACTTACTAGTGGTTTCCAAGACAAGAAAAACAACTAAATACTTCATTAAAAACACGTTTTCTGTAAAAAATTTATGGTAAATGATCACTGCGAAGAATGAAGAGGTGAGCAAAGGCGAGGCTGAATCAATTCGAAGTGTGTGGGAGTAAGTCAGGCATGCACAAAATGGAGTCAGAGCAAGGTCGAGGCATGTCTGAAACAGAGTTAGGGTGTGTGGAGCGAAGCAAAGTCGGAGCGGAGAGGAGGTAGATTCAGGTTGGCTACGGGCCAAAAAAGGTGGCGTGCAGGCCCAAAGCGTATTGATGCAACAGGGCCCAGGTTTTAGAGCAAGGAACGACCTGATGTTTGAACATTTTAAATGTTAGGCCTCATGGATTAAAAAGATAGGATGCTGGGACCAGAGGCAAGGGTCTGGCCAGTTCTGCTTGCTACTCCACGATGCTTATTCGTTCGTTCTGCACTGAGTCTGAGGTTGTGGGCCTGTTCCGGGCTTTGTGATTATTGGCTCCACGACGTTTATTCTGCTCTTCCTTGCACTGAGTCCAAGGCTGTGGGCCTGTTCCGGCTGTTCCGGCTGTTCCGGCTGTTCCGGGCTTTGTGACTGCAGGCTCCACGATGTTTACTCTGCTCTTCCCTGCACTAACTCTCCTTTGTCTATCCTGCCTGTTATTTCCTCAAAGAATCCAGGTACAATTTCGCCTTAAGGAAACTATGCTGACTTCAGCCTATTTTTTCATGTGCCTCCAAGTACCCCAAAACCTCGCTTAATAATGGACTGCAACATCTTGCCAACAACTGAAGTCAGACTAATTGCCTATAACTTCCTGTCACTTGCCTCCCACCCTTCTTAAAGAGTGGAGTGACATTTGCAACTTTCCCTTTCTCTGGAACCATTCCTGAATCTAGTGACTCTTTAAAGATCCTTTATAATGCCTCCACAACCTCTTCAACCACATCTTTCAGAACCCTAAGGTGTAGTCCATCTGGTCCAGGTGACTTACGCTTTTTCAGCTCCTTTTCTACTTCAATATTTTACACTGTCATTTCATTTCAATAATAATTTGCTTTCTCATTCTGAGGATTTTTTTTCCACCCAGAGGGAATGCACTACTTGATAGGGTGGTGGAAGCATGTACTCAAACAATATTTAAAAAAAATATTTGGATGAGTACTTAAAATGCCAAGGCATGGAAACATGGACCAAGTGCTGGTAAATGGGATCAATGTGGATTGGTCTTGATGGCTGACATGAACATGATGGGCTGAAGGGTCTGTTTCTGAATAATTCCACAACTTTTTCCCACGCCAATATAGTAAAACTAACTGACTATGTGTATTCTATGTTGTGCAGCAAACTTTTATGTTGTACCTCATTAAACATGCCATCTCCCCAGTTCCACTTCGCCACTCTGTTGTTTCATTCTGACTCTTCTGTTACTTCCTGAGACGTTTGTTCAATCGTTCCGTTTCAAACAATCCACTCAATGTAGATGTTAATCTGGAAAGCTTTTTTTTCTGAACTGGCACTGTGCAGTATATCTTTCATAAAATTAAACCAGTGCTCTACACAGTACTCCAGATTTGGGCCATTTCAATCGTCTAATATAACTGAAGCATAACCCCCTCCCCTACTTCTACTTCTGTTTTCAATTTCCCTCATAATAAACAATAACATTAACTTTCCCAATTACTTGCAACTACTGCGTAATAGCCTTTTGTAGGAACACCCAGATCATTCTGCACTTTAAGTGCATAATGATCTACAATCTATAATCTCACATCAATTAGAGAAAATGCCTTTATTTTCTCAGGTTAATTGGGCAATTCTACATTCTATAATCCATTTGCCAGACTTTTGTCCACACACTTAACTTCTCTTCATCATTTTTTTCTTCTTCACAACACAGTTTCCTTCCTATATGCAAACAACCTCTGGTCATTCCTCCTGGTGGATATTCTGTTGTCTTGCAGGGACTATAGATAATTCTGTTTTGAAAAAATAGGTCACAGGTTGCATGGACTCTGGATCTTCCTTTTAGATTCTGCATCACTGGACAATATATTGCCTAGAGCCACAGAAAATCTCTACCATAAAGTTTAAAGTTCAAAATAAATTGATTATAAAAGTACTTATATGTCACCATTTATGTACAACCACAGATTAATTTTCTTGCGGGCATTCACAGTAAGTACATGGAACACAATAGGATCAATGAAAGACCACATGCAACAGGATGGACAAACAAACAATGTGAAAAAAGATAACCACTGTGCAAATACAAAAAGAAAGCAAAAATTAAAATAAAAAAATAATGTAAATAAATAAGCAATAAATGTCAAGGACATGAGAAGTGAGTCCATAGGTTGTGGGAACAGTTCAGTGGTGGGATGAGTGAAGTTGAGTGGTGTTATCCCCTCTGGCTCAAGACCCTGATGGTTGAGGGGTGATAACTGTACCTGAACCTGGTGGAGTGAGTACTGAGAATCGTGCACCTCCTCCCTAATGGCAGCAGTGAGAAGTGAGCATGGCCGGGATTGAGGGGTCCTTGGTGATGGATGCTGCTTTCATGCAACAGCGCTCCATGCAGAACTGCTCAATCATGGGCAGGTCTTTACCTGTGCTGGACTGGGCAGTATCCATTACTTGTTGTAGGTTTTTCTGTTCAAGTGCATTGGTGTTTCCATATCAGGCCATGAAGCAACTAGTCAATATACTCTCCACTGCACATTTATAAAAGTTTGTCAAAGTCTTAGATGACATGCTGAACTTTGGCATACTTCTAAGCAAGAAGAGGTGCTGCCCTGCTTTCTTCATAATGTACAAACGTACTTAAGTGCTGGATCCAGGCCAGATTCTCTAAAGTTCAAAGTAAAATCTATTTTCAGATACATACATGTCACTACATACAACCCTGAGATTCTTTTTCTGCGGGCATAATTAGTAAATCTATAGAACAATGACTGTAAACTATAAACATCAGGAACTGTTAAATGTAAACAAACTGAGCAAATGCAGATATAAATAAAGAGCAATAAATAATTAGCATGAAATAACGATATAACAGAGTCCTTAAATGAGTGTACCTATCCCCTTTTGTTCAAAAGCCTAATGGCACAGGGATAGTAACAGTTCTTGAACCTGGTGATGTGAGTCCTAAGGCTCTTGTACCTCCTACCTGATGGCAGCAGAGAGAAAAGGGCATGGCCTGGGTGCGGAGGACATTTGATGATGGATGCTGCTTTTCTACGGCAACATTTCATGTAGATGTGCTCAATGCTTGGAAGGGTTTTACCTGTGACGTACTGGGCCGAATCCACTACATTTTGTGGGATTTTCTGCTCAAAGGCATTGGTGTTCCCGTACCAGGCCATCAGGCAGCCGGTCAGCACACTTTCCATCACACATCTATAGAAGTTTGCCAAGGTTTTCAATGACATGCTGAACCTCCGCAGACTCCTGAGGAAGTAGAGGTGCTGTCGTGCTTTCTTCGTAATAATATTTATATGATGGGTCCAGGACAGATCATCTGAGGTAGTGACACTCAGGAATATAAAGTTACTGACCCTCTCCACCTCTTATTCTCTGATGATTACTGGCTTATCAACCTCTGGTTTTCCTCTCCGGAAGTCTACCATCAATTCCTTAGACTTATTGACATTGACGTTGAGTGAGAGGTTGTTGTTATGTCACTCAGCCAAGTTTTCAATCTCCTGATTCATCACCACCTTTGATACGGGCCACAACAGTGGTGTCATCAGCAAATCTGTATAAGGTGTTGGAGCTGGTACTTAGCCACACAGTCATAAGATCATAAGACATAGGAGGAGAATTAGGCCATACAGCCTATTGTCTGCTCTGGCATTCCATCATGGCTGATCCCGGATCCCACTCAACCCCATACACCTGCCTTCTCACCATATCCTTGGATGCTCTGTCCAGTCAGGTAATGAGGAACTTCCGCCTTAAATATACACACGGACTTGGCCTCCACCACAGTCTGTGGCAGAGCATTCCTCAGATTTACTGCTCTCTGGCTAAAAAATTCCTCCTTGCCTCTGTTCTAAAGGGTTGCCCCTCAATTTTGAGGCTGTGTCCTCTAGTTCTGGATACCCCCACCATAGGAAACATCCTCTCCACATCCACCCTCTCAAGTCCTTTCAACATTCGGTAGGTTTCAATGAGATCCCTTCGCATTCTTCTAAGTTCAGGTGAATACAGGCCCAAAGCTGCCAAACGTTCCTCATATGTTAATCCCTTCATTCCTGGAATCATCCTCAATAAACCTCTTCTGGACTCTGTCCAATGACAACTCATCCTTTCTGAGATGTGGCACCCAAAATTGTTGACAATACTCAAAATGCAGCTTAAAAAGGCTCAGCATTATCTCCTTGCTTTTATATTCTATTCCCCTTGAAATAAATGCCAACGTTTCATTTGCCTTCTTTACCACAGATACCATAGGTGTAAAGCAAGTAGAGCAGGAGGTTAAGTATACATCCCTGCGGTGTTACTGAGCTGGTGGAGATTGTGGAGAAGATGTTTTTGGCAATCTGAACTGACTGGGATCTACAAGTGAGGAAATCAGGGTTCCAATTGCACAAGGGGGTATCGAGGTCCAGGTCTTGGAGTTTACTAATTAGTTTTGAGGGGACGATGGTGTTAAATGTCGAGCTGTAATCGATTAAGAGCAACTCAGATGTTTCAGGGTTGTGTTAAGAGCCAACAAGATAGCATCTGCTGTAGACTTTTTGTTTTGGTAGGTGAATTGGAGCAGATCCAAGTCACCATTCAGACAGGAGTCGATATGCTTTAACACCAGTCTCTCAAAACACTTCATCACTGTGGTCGTGCCACTGGGCAATAGTCATTGAGGCAGGTTAAGACACTCTTCTTGAGCACCAGTATGACTGAAGCCAGCTTGAAGCAGATGGATACCACACACTGCTGGAGCGAGAGGTTGAAGATATCCATGAATACACCAGCCAGTTGGTCAGAACAGGTCTTCAGCACTTGGCCAGGTACTCCATCCAGACTGGATGCTTTCCTTGGATTCGCTCTTTTGGAGGCAGCCTGCTCGTCCTCTTCAGATACTGAGACCAAAGCATCCTCAGGAGACACGAGGGTGTGCGATGGTTCCTCCCTGTTCTGGTGATCAAAGTGAGCATAGAAGGCATTGAGCTCATCTGGAAGCAAAGCTCTGTTCTCCTTACTGATCAAGCTTTAGCTCTAAAATAACAACACTGAAGAATTTAAAGTTGCTGACTCTCCCCATCTCTGATCCCCCAAAGAGGACTGGCTCATGGACTTCCAGTTTCCTCCTCCTGGTCAATAATCATCTCCTTGGTCTTGCTGACACTGAGTGAGAGGCTGCTATTTTGCCACCACTCAGACAGAATTTCAATCACCCTCCTGTATGCTGATTTGTCACCACCTTTGATTCGGCCAATGACAGGGGTGTCATCAGCAAATTTTAATATGGATTTGGAGCCGTACTTAACCTCACATTCATAAGTATAAAGCGAGTACAGCACAGGGCTAAGCACAGAGCTTTGTGGTCCACCTGTGATGAAGGTGATTGTGGAGGAGGTGTTGTTGCCAATCCAAACTGACGGCGTCTGCAAGTCAGGAAATTGAGGATACAGTTGCACAAGAAAGTAATGATGCCTCAATCTTGAAGCTTATGATTCGTTTTGAGAGGATGATAAAATGCTGAGCTATAGTCGATAACAAAAATCCTGATGTATGCATCTTCTCTGTCCATATGTTCCAGGGTTGAGTGAAGAGCCAAAGAAACGACATCTGTTGTTTACCTGTTGTGTTGGTAGTCAAATTGGAGTGGATCCAAATTACTTCTCTGGCAGGAGTTGATATGTTTCATTACCAGCCTCTTAAAGCATTTAATCACAGTGGATTTAAGTGCCACTGGGTGATAGTCATTGAGCTAGGTTACCAAGTTCTTCCTAGGCACCATTATAATTAAATCCTGATAGAAGCAGGTGGTTAGCTCACACTGATGAAGCGAGAGGTTAAAGATATCAGTGTACACTCCAGCCAGTTGATCAACACAGGTCTTTAGTACTTGGTCTGGTAAATCATCTGGGCTGAATGCGTTCTGTGGGTTCACCCTCCTCAGGGTCACTGGGGGCTGTGAGAGTTCATGAATATATTAATGTCAATATATATTAATGACTTAGACGAGGGAATTAAATGCAGCATCTCCAAGTTTATGGATGACACGAAGCTGGGCGGCAGCGTTAGCTGTGAGGAGGATGCTAAGAGGATGCAGGGTGACTTAGATAGGTTGGGTGAGTGGGCAAATTCATGGCAGATGCAATTTAATGTGGATAAATGTGAGGTTATCCACTTTGGTGGCAAGAACTGGAAAACAGATTATTATCTGAATGGTGGCCAATTCGGAAAAGGGGAGGTGCAACAAGATCTGGATGTCATTGTGCACCAGTCATTGAAAGTGGGCATGCAGGTACAGTAGGCGGTGAAAAAAGCGAATGGTATGCTGGCATTCATAGCAAGAGGATTCGAGTACAGGAGCAGGGAGGTACTACTGCAGTTGTACAAGGCCTTGGTGAGACCACACCTGGAGCATTGTGTGCAGTTTTGGTCCCCTAATCTGAGGAAAGACATTCTTGCCATAGAGGGAGTACAAAGAAGGTTCACCAGATTGATTCCTGGGATGGCAGGACTTTCATATGATGAAAAACTGGATCGACTAGGCTTATACTCATTGGAATTCAGAAGATTGAGGGGGGATCTTATTGAAACGTATAAAATCCTAAAGGGAGTGGACAGGCTAGATGCAGGAAGATTGTTCCCAATGTTGGGGAAGTCCAGAACGAGGGGTCACAGTTTGAGGATAAAGGGGAAGCCTTTTAGGACCGAGATGAGGAAAAACTTCTTCACACAGAGAGTGGTGAATCTGTGGAATTCTCTGCCACAGGAAACATTTGAGGCCAGTTCATTGGCTATACTTAAGAGGGAGTTAGACATGGCCTTTGTGGCTAAAGGGATCAGGGGGTATGGAGAGAAGGCTGGTACAGGGTTCTGAGTTGGATGATCAGCCATGATCGTACTGAATGGCGATGCAGGCTCAAAGGGCCAAATGGCCTACTTCAGCACCTATTTTCTATGTTTCTATGTTTCTATGTTTCTATGAAGCTGCCTCCAGGTTTTGATGGTCAAAGAGAGCATAAAAGGAATTCAGTTATCGGGGAGTGAAACCTTGTTGCTATGGGAGGTGATAGCATTCATGCCCTACCCAATTGTTGAGCATCCTTCAGTGATTCAAGTTTGGTTTGGAATTGCCATTTCGCATGTGAGATGACTCTCCAGCGATCATACCTGTGACCTCTTGTACAATCAGTATTTTCCTTGGTCGTTCGACCTGAATGCAACTGATCTGATCAGCAGTTTGCAAATCTCATAGTTCATCCAGAGCTACTGGTTGGGGAACACTCTGATAGATTTTGTGGGGCCACGCTCATCTACAACTGTTTTTTATAAAATCTGTAACGACCATTGTGGTTTCGTTCAGATCCTCTGATGAGTATTGAACACAGCCCAGTCCACCGACTTGAAACAATCTTATAGTCACTCCTCTGACTTCTGCGATCACATCTTTGTTGTCCTTACCTACGAAGCCTTGCTCCTTTAACCTCTGTCTGTAAGCGGGTGTGGCGGGGGGGTGGTGGAGACAGCCAAATGATCAAATTTCCCAAAGTGCATTCGGGAGATCAAACAGTAGGCAAGTGTGCTGGGACCCCTGGTGCTGCAGGTGATGGCTGATGATAATTGGGCAAAGCTTTCTGGGCAGGCTGTTCCTTCTTTGCTGAGGGTGGCACTCAGTACCATGTGTGCCTGCTTAGTATCAGCCCTTGGTGGCATGCTAACGGCGGTCAGGATCACAGAGAATTCTCTTGCTAAGTAGAATGGTCCGCACTTAATAATGAAATGTTCCAGGTTGGGGAACAAGAGTGTGATAAGACCAATGCGTCCAAACACCACATGTGTTTATCATGAAACACAGACCTCCCAGCTTTTGCCTTTCCTGAATCAGCAGTCCAGTCCATACTGTGTCTCAAGAATCCCTCAGGTCTGATCACTGAACTCAGCATGTTTTGAGTTAGCCATGTTTACGTGAAATACAGAATGCAGAATTGTTGTATCCTTCTGATACAACAATCTTGCCCTTAGTTCCTCATTTTTGTTTTTCAGCGACTGTACATTTGCTGCAAGATACTGGGTAGAGGACGTTCCATATCCCGGCATTTTAGTCTGACTTGGAGTCTTTCCCTCCTCCCTCCTTTACGGCCATGGTGATGTACCTTTGTCTGCTTAAAGGTGCCGTACCAGCATTTTTGAGAGTTAAGTCTGCTGAGTCCTTCAGAAGATCATGAAATTGCTAGTCATTAAGGTGGGTTCTAAAGTACATCACTTAAAGGGAAATTACAGGCTGCAGACTGCAGTGAGATTCTCTGTAAAATGCACTTTGAGGACCATCCCTTCTATATATAACTCTTTCAGGTCACTCCTATGCCTGTAAGGACAAGAAACTTACATATTGGTTCTTCTGGTCATAGTACTACTTATTACATTGCTCCTTTATGTAATGACCTCGAACTTATCTTTCAGGAAACCACTGCTTCAAGTTCTTCTGTTTCTAGTGACTGAACAGGTTGTAGAGATTTTGGGAGCTCATCCTTCTGATCCATGATCTCCCTTTCAAGATTCTTTGAAGGAATTAGAAGCAGAAATCCTTCCCTGCCACTGGTCATTCTGATGTCCAACTTCAACCGCAAACCTAAGCCTAAACGCTCTTACTGTTAATATGGCCTTGACTCTCTGCCTACCTATTTGAGCCTGAATCATCTTCTTAATAATCAGCTCCCACTCAGTTCATCTCCAAATTTACTACCTACCATTAGGTTCCAGTCCATCTACCTGCCAATCAGCTCTACCAACTGATCAGATCCAACCCCACCACCTAGTGATCAGATAATCCATTAATGCGCGCTGATCTCTTTGCCCAGCAATACTGACCCTGATCTCTGAACCTACTCACTCTGATCCACTTACCGTCCTTCTTATCCCCAGTGCTCACCCTCCACCCAGGTCCCTCATCTCTTACTTTCATCTTTTACTTGCAATATTCTAATCAAGATTAAGGGAACTTCAAAGGAAAACATCAGGACAGCTGCAATATTTCCATCTCAGAGATCTTGGCATGATAACCATTTCACCTTAGGGTTTTAAATCATTCCTTAGTGCCATTATTTTCTTTATTAATGTTGGTTTGTTTACTGTTAATTTAGATGAGTTCCCCAATTTAAACTTATTTTTTTCCTAGGATATCAAGAATATCCACCATGAATACTAATTGAAGTAATTGCTTAACATGTCTGCTTTTCCTTTGTTTTAATGTACTGTATAGTGTCACCTTTATCAGTTTTCAAGGGGCTCGCTATGTTTTTATCCCTATAATTGTATCTGGTCCTGAGTCACTTTTGATATTCTTTGAAAATTTCTTTTCATAAGCTTATTTGGCAATTCATACTGCCTGTTTGTACTCTTTTGTTCGGTATTTCCCTCACTCTTTGGTACAGAATCAGTTCAAAGTTTTATATATTTTTTTAATTTTTATGTTTGTTTTACATTGTCCTTTAATGCATTAGCCATCCTTTGGTAATATATATTTTATCAACAGTAGAACGCTTGAACTATAGGGATAGAATAAACTGGTAAAGTGTCATATTTATTCCTTCCTAAAGTTACAGATCATCACAGCACAGATACAGGTCATGTGGCTTAACCAGTCTATGCTGACCGTGGTGGCCAACTAACTTGTCTGAATTTCTTATGTTCAGCTCATATCCTGCAAGAACTGCCCTTCCTTCCACCTATCCAAGTGGCAACTTGTTCCATTACTTACCACAACTCCAGGCACTCCTGTGCCCAGTGTCACTGGATAAGCATACAATCAATCTATGTATAGAAGCTACCTCATGTATTTATATTTATTGTATTTTTTAATTATTATGTTCTTTATCTTATTGTGTCTTATTGTGTTTTTATATGTTGCATCGGATCTGGAGTAACAATTATTTTGTTTTCTGTTACACATGTGTACTGGAAATGGTATTAAAAATCTTAAATCTCTGCATGCTTCTCAAGTCTCTTTTAAATCTTTCCAATCTTGCCCTAAACCTATATGTATCCCCCTCCACAACCTCCCCAGGTTTTGGACTCCCCTACTGTTGGGAAAAGGACTGTTACCATCCTAGCCTAACCAATTATTTCTGATAACTCAGGCCTTCTAGTCCTGCAACATGATTGTACATTTTCCTGTACTCTTCCCTGCTCAACCATGGCCTTTCTATGACAGGGTGACCAAAAATGTATGCAGTTCTCCAAAGTGAGGCCTCACCAGTAACTTGTACAACTGCAACATAATGTCCCAACCAACACACGCAAAGTGCTGGAGGAACTCAGCAGGCCAGGCAGCACCTGTGGAAAAGAGTAAACAGTCGACGTTTCGGACTGAGACCCTTCTTCAGGACTGAGAAAGAAGGGGGAAGATCACAAATAGGGAACGTCACAATTCCCTTTTTGATCCCCTAATTGATGAAGGCCAGCGTGCCAGATGCTTTTTTCACTATCCCATATACCTGTAATGCTAGATTCAGCATACTTGTATTACTATAAACCTCTACTCAATTAAATTCCCCACTGTCCTACCAGTCATAATATAAGTCCTATGCTGGTTTGACTTTCCAAAATACTGTACATCACCTCACAGTTATCTGAACATAGAAATGTATAGGCCCTTTGGTTCATGATGTTATACCGACCTTTTAACCTAATTTAAGATCAATCCAACTCTTGCTTCCCATACAGCCATCCAGTTTTCTATTATGCATGTGCCTATCTAAGAGTCTCTTAAATGTCCCTAATGTATTTGCCTTTACCACCACCCCGACAGTGTGATCCAATCACCAATGACTCTATGTGTAAAAAAAAAACTTACCTCTGACATTCCCTTCTACTTTCTTCCAATCACTGTAAAATTATGTCCATCGCATTAGCCTTTTCCATTCTGGGAAAAAGTCTCTGGCTGTCCATTCAATCTGTCTCTTATCATCTTGTACACCTTTATAGAACCATTGAACCATAGAACCATAGAAACAACAGCACAGAAACAGGCACTTTGGCCCTTCTTGGCTGTGCCGAACCATTTTCTGCCTAGTCCCACTGACCTGCACACGGACCATATCCCTCCATACACCTCCCATCCATGTATCTGTCCAATTTATTCTTAAATGTTAAAAAAGAACCCGCATTTACCACCTCGTCTGGCAGCTCATTCCATACTCACACCACTCTCTGTGTGAAGAAGCCCCCACTAATGTTCCCTTTAAACTTTTCCCCCCTCACCCTCAACCCATGTCCTCTGGTTTTTTTCTCCTCTTGCCTCAGTGGAAAAAGTCTGCTTGCATTCACTCTATCTATACCCATCGTAATTTTATATACCTCTATCAAATCTCCCCTCATTCTTCTACGCTCCAGGGAATAAAGTCCTAACCTATTCAACCTTTCTCTGTAACTGAGTTTCTCAAGTCCCGGCAACATCCTTGTAAACCTTCTCTGCACTCTTTCAACCTTATTTATATCCTTCCTGTAATTTGGTGACCAAAACTGAACACAATACTCCAGATTCGGCCTCACCAATGCCTTTTACAACCTCATCATAACATTCCAGCTCTTATACTCAATACTTCAATTAATAAAGGCCAATGTACCAAAAGCTGTCTTTACGACCCTATCTACCTGTGACGACACTTTTAGGGAATTTTATATCTGTATTCCCAGATCCCTCTGTTCCACTGCACTCCTCAGTGCCTTACCATTAACCCTGTATGTTCTACGTTGGTTTGTCCTTCCAACGTGCAATACCTCACACTTGTCAGTATTAAACTCCATCTGCCATTTTTCAGCCCATTTTTCCATCTGGTCTAAGTCCCTCTGCAGGCTCTGAAAGCCTTCCTCACTGTCTACTACACCTCCAATCTTTGTATCATCAGCAAACTTGCTGATCCAATTTACCACATTATCATCCAGATCATTGATATAGATGACAAATAACAATGGACCCAGCACTGATCCCTGTGGCACACCACTAGTCACAGGCCTCCACTCAGAGAAGCAATTCTCTACCACCACTCTCTGGCTTCTTCCATCGAGCCAATGTCTAATCCAATGTACCACCTCTCCATGTATACCTAGTGACTGAATTTTCCTAACTAACCTCCCATGCGGGACCTTGTCAAAGGCCTTACTGAAGTCCATGTAGACAATATCCCTTCATCCACTTTCCTGGTAACCTCCTCGAAAAACTCCAACAGATTGGTCAAACATGACCTACCACGCACAAAGCCATGTTGACTCTCCCTAATAAGCCCCTGTCTATCCAAATGCTTGTAGATTCTGTCTCTTAGTACTCCCTCCAATAACTTACCTACTACTGACGTTAAACTCACCAGCCTATAATTTCCCAGATTACTTTTCGATCCTTTTTTAAACAACGGAACAACATGAGCCACTCTCCAATCCTCCGGCACTTCACCCGTAGACAGCGACATTTTAAATATTTCAGCCAGGGCCCCCGCAATTTCAACACTAGTCTCCTTCAAGGTCCGAGGGAACACTCTGTCAGGTCCCGGGGATTTATCCACTTTAATTTTCCTCAAGGCAGCAAGCACCTCCTCCTTTTCAATCTGTACAGTTTCCATGGTCTCACTATTTGATTCCCTCAATTCCATAGATTTCATGCTAGCTTCCTTAGTAAATACAGATGCAAAAAACCTATTTAAGAGCTCCCCCATTTCCTTTGGTTCCACACAAAGCCGACCACTCTGATCTTCAAGAGGACCAATTTTATCCCTTACAATCCTTTTGCTCTTAATATACTTGTAAAAGCTCTTTGGATTATCCTTCACCTTGACTGCCAAGGCAACCTCATGTCTTCTTTTTGCCCTCCTGATTTCTTTCTTAAGTATTTTCTTGCACTTCTTATACTCCTCAAGCACCTGATTTACCCCCTGTTTCCTATACATTTCATACAACTCCCTCTTCTTATCAGAGTTGCAATATCCCTTGAGAACCAAGGTTCCTTATTCCTATTCAATTTGCCTTTAATCCTGACAGGAACATACAAACTCTGCACTCTCAAAATTTCCCCTTTGAAGGCTTCCCACCTACCAATCACATCTTTGCCAGAGAACAACCTGTCCCAATCCACGCTTTTTAGATCCTTTCTCATTTCTTCAAATTTGGCCTTCTTCCAGTTCAGAACCTCAACCCTAGGACCAGATCTATCCTTGTCCATGATCATATTGAAACTAATGGTGTTATGATCACTGGAACCAAAGTGCTCCCCTACACAGACTTCTGTCACTTGCCCTAATTCGTTACCTAACAGGAGATCCAATATTGCATCCCCTCTAGTTGGTCCCTCTATATATTGATTTAGAAAACTTTCCTGAACACATTTTACAAACTCTAAACCATCTAGACCCCTAACAGTATGGGAGTCCCAATCAATGTATGGAAAATTAAAATCCCCTACCACCACAACTTTATGTTTCCTGCAGTTGCCTGCTATTTCTCTGCAGATTTACTCTTCCAAGTCTCGTTGACTATTGGGTGGTCTGTAATACAATCCCACTAATGTGGCCATACCTTTCCTGTTTCTCAGCTCCAACCATAAGGACTCAGTAGACAAGCCCTCTAATCTGTCCTGCCTGAGCACTGCTGTAATATTTTCCCTAACAAGCAATGCTACTCCCCCACCTTTCATTCCTCTGCCTCGATCACATCTGAAACATCGGAACCCTGGAATATTAAGCTGCCAGTCCTGCCCCTCCTGTAGCCAAGTTTCACTAATTGCTACAACGTCATAATTCCACGTGTCAATCCACGCCCTCAACTCATCCGCCTTCCCCGTGATACTCCTAGCATTGAAATATATACACCTCAGAAGATTTTTACCACCACTCACAACCTTTCTATCAGCGGATTTGCTTAAACTTTCAATATCATTTATTTTCACCCCAGCCACACTGTCAGCTCTGGCACTCTGGTTCCCATCCCCCCGCAAATCTAGTTTAAAGCCTCCCCAATAGCACTAACAAACCTCCCTGAAAGGATATTGGTCCCCCTGTGGTTCAAGTGTAACCCGTCTCTCTTGTACAGGTCCCACCTGCCCCAGAAGAGGTCCCAATGATCCTGAAATCTGAAACCCTGCCCCCTACACCAGTTCCTCAGCCACTTGTTCCTCCTCCAGAGCATCCTATTCCTACCCTCACTGGCATCTAGCACAGGTAGCAATCCTGAGATTACCACCCTTGAGGTCCTGCTTTTCCACTTCCTACCAAGCTCTCTATACTCACTGTCCAGGACCTCTTCAGTCTTCCTTGCTATGTCATTGGTACCGATGTGCACCACGACATCTGGCTTATCAAGTCACTTCTCATCCTCCTTCACTCGATCAACCCATCTTTGTAAGACATGCCCTCTAGTCCAGGCAGCATCCTGGTAAATCTCCTCTGCGTCCTCTCGAAAGCTTCCACATCGTTCCTATAATGAGGAGAACAGAACCCAACACAACATTTCAAAGTGTGATCTAACCAGGATTTCATAGAGCTTCAGCATTACCTGGTGGCTCTTGCACTCAGTCCCCCTACTCATGAAGGCCAACACACCATATGCCTTTTGAACAATCCTATCAGCTTGGATGGATTTATAGACTTTGATCCCAAGATCCCTCTGTTCCTCCACATTGCTATGAATCCTACCATTAATCATATATTCTGTCTTCAAATTCAACTTTCTGAAGTGGATTATTTCACACTAATCCGGGTTTAACTCCACCTGCCACTTCTCAGCCTAGCTCTGCATCCTGTCAATGTCCAACTGCAACCTACAACAAACTTCACACTTCCCACAACTGCATTAACCCATGTGTCATCTGCAAGCTTCCGAACCCATCTTTCCACTTCTTCATCCAAGTCATTTATAAAAATCACAGAAGGCAGGTATCCCAAAAGAGATCCCTGCCCTGTGGAACTCTACAGGTCATCAACCTCCAAGCAGAATATGCTCCATCTACAACCGTCCTCTGCCTTCTCTGAGCAAACCAATTCTGTACCCACACAATCAAGTTTCCTTGGATTTCTGAATGAGCCTGCAACAGGGAACCTTATCAACCACTTTACTTAAATCCACATACACCACATCCACGGCTCTATCTTCTTCATGTCACTTTCACCACTTTGAGGATGTCACAGCCTCAAATAATTCAGTCTGGCATGTGAGGCATGACCTGCCTCTCAGAAAGCCATGCTGACTATCTCTAATTAGACTATACCTCTTCAAATGCTCCTAAATCCTGTTGCTAAGAATCTTCTCCAATAATTTGCCCACCACAGGCTCATTGCGCTATAATTCCCAGGGTTATCCCTTCACCCTTTCTTGAACAAAGGAATAACTTTGGCCACACTACAATCATCTGGGACTAATCCTGTGGCCAATGAGAATGCAAAGATCATTGCCAAAGGTGCAGCAATCTCTTCCCTCAATCCCCATAGTAACCTGGCCCCAGAAACTTATCTATCCAAATGGCTTTCAAAACATTCAACACATTCTGTTTCTTGACGTTGACATGTTCTAGTTTATTAATCTGTTTTATGCTGTCCTCACAAGCATCAAGGGCCCTCTCGCTACTGAAGCAAAGTATTCATCAATAATCTACCCTACCTCTTCTGACTCTAGAAGCGTGGAACATAGAAACAGAGAAATCCTACAGCACAATACAAGCCCTTCAACCCACAATGCTCTGCCGAACATGCTTTAGAAATTATCTAGGGTTACCCATAGCCCTCTATTTTTCTAAGCTCCATGTACCTATCGAGGAGTCTCTTGAAAGACCCTATCGTATCCACCCCCACCGCCGTTGCCAACAGCCCATTCCACACACTCACCACTCTCTGCATAAAAAACTTACCCCTGACATCTCCTCTGTACCTGCTTCCAAGCACTTTAAAACTGTGCTCTTCTGTGTTAGCCATTTCAGCCCTGGGAAAAAGCCACTGACTATCCACATGATCAATGCCTCTCATCATCTTATACACCTCTATCAGGTCACCTCTCATCCTCCGTCGCTCCAAGGAGAAAAGGCCGAGTTCACTTAAGCTGTTCTCATAAGGTATGCTCCCCAATTCAATCAACATCCTTGTAAATCTCCTCTGCACCCTTTCTATAGCTTCCATATCCTTCCTGCAGTGAGGTGACCAGAACTAAGCACAGTACTCCAAGTGGGGTCTGACTAGGGTACTATATAGCTGCAACATTACCTCTCCACTCTTAAACTTAATCCCATGGCTGATGAAGGCCAATGCACCGTAAGCCTTCTTAACCACAGAGTCAACCTGCGCAGCAGCTTTGAGTGTCCTATGGATTCAGACCCCAAAATCCCTCCACTACCAAGAAACAAATTCCGCAACCCTCCAATCCTCCGGAACCTCTCCCATCCCCATTGATGATGCAAAGATCATTGCCAGAGGCTCAGCAATCTCTTCCCTCACCTCCCACAGTAGCCTGGGGTACATCTCATCTGATCCTGGAGACCTATCCAACTTGATGTTTTCCAAAAGCTCCAGCACATCCTCTTTCTGAATGTCTATATGCTCAAGCTTTTCAATCCACTGTAAGTCATCCCTACAATTGCCAAAGTCCTTTCTCGTGGTGAATACTGAAGCAAAGTATTCATTAAGTATCTCTGCCATCTCCTGCGGTTCCATACATACTTTTCCACTGTCACACTTGATTTGTCCTATTCTCTAATATCTTATCCTCTTGCTCTTCACATACTTGTAGAATGCCTTGGGATTTTCCTTAATCCTGCTCGCCAAGGCCTTCTCATGACACCTTTTGGCTCCTTTCTGCTAGCCTTATAATCTTCTAGATCTCTATCATTGCCTAGTTTTTCGAACCTTTCGTAAGCTTTTCTTTTCTACTTGGCTAGATTTTCAACAGCCTTTGTACACCATGGTTCTTGTACCCCACCATCCTTTCCCTGTCTCATTGGAACGTACCTATGCAGAACACCACATGTTTCATCTTTTAAGCCTGATCAGTCTAGTTTTTCTCCTCACTCTAGGTATTCTCCTGTTCTTTACACATGTGTAGAATCTCTTGGACTTTTCCTTAATCCTACCTGCCAAGTCCTTCTCATGTCCCTTTCTAGCTCTTATGTCTATTCTTCAGCTTCCTTTCTGGTTACCTTGTAACTCTCTAGAGCCCTACCTAATTCTTGTTTCCTAAACCTTAAGTAAGCTTCTTTCTTTTTCTTGACTTGATAATCCACATCTCTTGTCAACCATAGTTCCTTCACCCTACCATCCTATCCCTGCCTCAATGGGACAAACTTATCCAGAACCCCACACAAGTGCTCTCTAACAATCTCCACATTTTCATTGTGCATTTCCCTGAGTACATCCGTTTCCAATTTATGCTCCCATGTTCCTGCCTAATAGCATCATTCCCACACTCCCAACTAAATTCTATTCGCTTCTTCCTCTCTCCAAGGCTATGGTAAATGTCAGAGAGTTGTAGTCTGCTGCCCTATTGAATCTACTCTCTCCACCACTCTCCTCTTCTAAGCCGCAGAGCTAGACTCAGTGCCAGAGACCTGATTGCTTTGGCTTTCCCCAATAGGTCACCCAAAGATTGAAATGCACTGGCCATTCCCCTGCCTAGTTTCCTAACCAATCAAGCTGTAATCTACAAACGTTTGTATGATAAACCTCTTCACTATCAACAGTGTTTCCTAATTTAGTCTTATCTGTACACTTACTGACTGGCCTGTAGTTTCCTACCTTGTCTTTGCCTCTATTCTTAAATAATGGAATGACATTAGGCACTTTTCAGTCTGCAGGAACTTCACCATTGGTTAGTGATGATGTAAATATCCCTGCAAAAGCCCCCACAATTTCTTCTCTAGGTTCTCACAAATCTGAGTTGGCTCTTGGTCAGCCTCTGGGTATTTATTCACCCTATTGCTCTGTAAGGCTACAACTATTTCCTTCCTGGAAAAATGAATGTTCTCCAAAACATCTCGCTTGATTCCCTTTTCTGCTGACCAAGCATGATTTTCTTCTCGGTAGATGCTGTGGAGAAATATTTGTTAAAAATCCCACCAAATTCCCATGACACAAGATATAAGCAGTCCTGCTAATCACTAAGGGGACCATCTCATACTCTTAATATAGCTACAAAACCTCTTTTGATTTTCATTAGCTTATTAGGCATATCCAGCTCATACCCTCTTTTTGTCTCCCAGGTTTCCCTCAAGTGTATTCTAAATCTTTTTAATAATTATCAAGGAATTCATTCATCCCTGATCTACTAAACGCAATGCATGCTTCCTTCTTTCCTTTCCTGACCAGAGCCTCAGCATCTTCCATCATCCAAGGTTTTCTAAACTTGCCAGGTTTACCCTTCACCCTAACAGGAACATGCTGTCCCTGGACTCTTGGTACCCTTGCTCTTAAAAGCCTCCCACTTGCTGCTCATTCCTTTCCCTTCAACAGGCTCACTCAACTGACTTCTGCTAGATCTTGTCTAATTTCCCCCAAAATTAGCCCTGCTCCAGTTTAGGACTTTAACCTGTGGACTGGTCCAATCCTTTCTCATCACTATCTTTAAACTAATAGATTTATTGTCACTAGAGCCAACGTACACCCTGAATGCCATTTCAATTAATTGCCCTGTCTCATTCCAGCACTGCTCCCTCCCAAGGAGGGCCATCTATATATTGACACAGGAAGATTTTCTTACACACATTTGACAAATTCCATCACATCCAGGCCTTGAACACTTTGGGTAACCCAATCAAAACCAGTCAAAATTAAAACCTGCTAATACAACTCTTTTCTTCTTACAACTATAAACAATTTCTCAGCACAGAGGCTCCACAAGTTCACACAGACTATTGGGGAGCGAGGGAGGAGTTCTGTAATGCAGCTCCACTAGAGGGACCCTCCCCTTCTTGTTTCTAAGTTCTAGTCATATGGCCACCCCGGATGATCGCCAAGAAAGTCATCTCTAAGTACTGCTGGCAAGCCCTCTCTTATCAGAAAGGCAGCACCCCTCCTGCTTACATGTATCTTGGTCACACCTGTAGCATCTGCATCCTGGAGCAATGAAATACACTTTCTCAGCCATATTTCTGTTATGGTTATAATATCCCAGTGCCCAGCACCAATCCACAAATGCAGATTCCTTTTACTGTGCTCCCGGCTATCCTGATCACTGAACTTGCTCTCAGTGCTTGCTGCTTTATCCCATAACTTGCTACTACTCAGAGTTCTCCCCACTCCGACTAGTTTAAACCCTCCCATGTAGCACAAGGAGATATCCATGAAATTGGAAGTTTTGTTGCTTACACTCATTACCCGCCCCCACCTGGTTCCATCTGCCCACCACACACGTACACACCTAGCTGGAGTTCTTCACCCATGGTTCACCTTTTCTATCCAATTTGGTTCATTCTGCTCACTGTCTCAGCACTCCCCTCCCCCTCGATCTGCCTGCCATCTCCACACACCCTCCCCTGCCCAAATGATTCCACCTATCACCTATCAGCCTCTGTCTCAGTCCTCTACTCCCCCTCCATCTGCTTTCCATCCCCACACACCCTCCCCTGCCCAAATGATTCCCCCTATCACCCACCAGTCTCTAAGTCATGACCTCCTTGCACTTTTACTTCTTGGCTTTCTCCCTCTGTCCCAATGCAGGATCTGAACCTGAAGCAGATTCTGCTTGATGGCCATGACCTCCTCTTGTGCCACAATAAGGCCACCCTCAGAGTGGAGGAGCACATCTTATATTCCATCTGGGTAGCCTCTAAACTGATGGCATGAATATCGATTTCTCCTTATTCAAAAAAATTCCCTCCTCCTCCCTTCCTCTGTTCCTCACTCTGGCCTTCTACCTCGCCTCACCTGTCTATCACTTCCTCCTAGGTCCCCTCCACCTTCCCTTTCTCCTTTGGTCCACTCTCCTCTCCTATCAGATTCCTTCTTCTCCAGCCCTTTACCTTCCCATCCACCTGGCTTTTTTTCTTCAGTCCTGCCGAAGGGTTTCAGCCCAAAATGTTGACTGTACTCTTTTCCATAGATGTTGCCTGGCCTGCTGAGTTCCTCAAGCATTTTATTTGTGTTGCTTGGATTTCCAGCATCTGCTGATCTTCTCCTGTTTTTGGCTTCACCTATCACCTTCTAGCTAGCCCTCTTCCCCCCTACCATATCCCATCTTTTATTCTGGCATCTTCCTCCTTCCTTTTCATTCCTGAGGAAGGATTTTGGCCCAAATTGTGGATTGTTAATTCACTTCTACAGATGCTGCTTGACCTGCTAAGTTCCTCCAGGATTTAGTGTGTGTGCTTTTGGTTGACCTATTGAGCTCTTCCCATAATTTTATGCTTTTGTGTCTTGAGATCATTTTAGTTAAATGTTTATGCACAATTCATCTTTTAACTATATTCGGCTCACTGCTGCTTCCTACATTTAAATCCATTCCACCTTTATTATGTAGTTGTCTAACTACAGTATTCATATATTCTATCACTTAAAACTGCTAACAAGATTGTTACATGCAAGCATGAACATAGAACAGTATAGCACAGGAAAAGGTCATGCGACCCATGATCTATAAGCTAACTAGGATGCCAACTTAATCTGCACATCTGATTGTACATTGGCTGTATCCCACCCCACCCTCCCATTCCCTGACATTTCATGCGGGTGTCTAAATTACCTTTAGATGTTGCTAATTTATCTGCTTCCACCACTTCCCCTAGCAGCACGTTCCAGGCTCCTATGTAAATGCCTCCTATATCTCCTTTAAACTTTCTCTCTCACACCTGAAACCCATGTCCTCTAGTATTTGACTGACAACCTTGGGAGAAAGACTCTGACTATCTATGCTTCTCATAATTTTATATACTTCTGTCATGTCGCTGAGTCTCCAGTGTTCCAGTAAAAGACAATCTAAGGTTGTCCAATCTCTCCTGTCCATAACACTTCTCAGGCACTCAACATCCGTGACACTTCTCATGCTCTTGATCTCCTTAGTGGCTTTCAATTCCCTGGCCCTGATGGACTCATTTTTGCCATGAACGTCTCCTCCTCCCCTCTTCTATTGCCTGCTCTAGCCCCTTACCTCATCTCATCTGCCCATCACCTCCCCTGGATCCTCTCCTTCTTTTCTTTTTTCCTATTGTCCACTCTCCTCTGCTATCAGATTCCTTCTTCTCCAGCCCTTTAACTTTCCAACCCATTTGGCTTCACCTATCACTTTTTAACTATCCTGCTCCCCCCCCCACACTTTTTTAATTCTGGCATCTTCCCCCTTTCTTTTCAGTCTGATGCGTTGACTATTTATTCCTTTCCATAGATGCTGCCTGACCTGCTGAGTCCCTTCAGCATTTTGTGTGCATTGGCTTCAATCTCTCCCTTTTGCCAATACTGTCTAACCCAGTCAATGTCAAGGTGAACCTATTCTGCACTCTCTCCAGAGCCTCCGCATCCTTCCTGTTCCTTCCAATGTGGCCTAGTTATATTTTATACAGCTGCAGCAACATGACATTCTGATTTTCATAACATTTTCTTCCCTCTAACACTTCTCCAATATTTCCTTATACCTCATTACATTGTTTGTTTAGTTCCTAGTCATGTTTCAGTAATGGCTTTCAAGTTACATCTGTAGAACCAAATTTGTTCTTGAATTTCATTGTAATTGTTTTACAAGTGCTCTGTACTCCTGCCACATTTTTCATTCTTTGATTAATTACTTTAATAGGTTGCAATCTTCTTTTAACTATACTATCTAAGCAAAGTTTCTGAATACTTCTCTATTCCTTTTGTTTCCATTTGTTTTCAAACTACTGGGCTGGATTGGACTGCATGTGATTGTACAACACTGCCTGAAGTTGCTTCCTGCCATCTTGAAGGCACGAGAAAATTGCAGATGCTGGAATCTGGAGTAATCCATCTCCCAGCTTCTGACATCATTCCTGCTGCCATCTTTCATCACCCGTTCATCTCACCCACATCCCACCCCTCTCATCGTACTCCACGTGTCACCTGCCCTTCTTCCCTCCACACTTATATACTGGTTATCTCCCTTCTTTCTTTCAGTGCAGATGAAGGGCTCGACCCAAAATGCTGACTGTCCATTTTCTTTTTTTTTTTGGCGTGTGCCTGCATGTGTGCGGGTCTGTGCATGTGTGTCTGCGCGTCCATGCGTGCGTGTGTGATGATGGATTTTTCGTGGCTTTTTACAAGGCGTAGAGCAAGAGAGAGACTGTGTGGTGTGCTACTCCTCACACAGACATTTTCACAGTATTTTCCCTTTGTTTTACGAGGTCGAGTTGCGGTCTTGACACTCAACCCGGCACAGATGGAAAGCGTGCTTGGGGGCGGACCTGACTAGTTTCGAACCCGGGAATCACCGCTGCCGGGTCTGGCACCGAGGTCATTGCGCCACCAGCTGGGCCAACTGTCCATTTTCTTTACAGATGCTGCCTGACTGGTTGAGTTCCTCAGTGTTATTTTGTGTTGCTCCTGTAATCCAATCTGTCTGTACTAATTTAACTCTGATGCAAACGAATGACTTAGCGGACCCTCAGTAACAGGCTGCCATCCTTAAAGGTGGAATGGGCCATCGACACCTACTAGGTCTTAGTACGAGAGATTTGGAAGCACCACAACAGACCGTCAGAGACATATAAAAACAAGTCAAATTTACAAACAATTCAACAAGGTCAAAATAAAATTAGGGGTAATAAACTGAATCAAAAGCACCTTACAGTCGTACAAGTTAATTATAGCATTAAAATAAGAAAAAGAAAAATAAACAAAACAAAATGTCTGTAGTTTCTGGTGAAACATTTGTTCATCAGTTCCACTGTCAGGGCTCACCCTCAGGGCCTCCAAGTCAGGAATACCTCATTATTTAAATTTTCAGCCTCGCGTTCAGATCTTATCTTGAGATTCATCCTTAATTTTTCTGTAAACCCCTCTAGGCTTACACACTCTTGAAATCTCTTGTGCTTTATCCAACGAAGGGATAGCTAGCTCATTTTCTTTTGCTGTGTCTTTGAGATTCTGTGCATTCTCCATATTCTTACTTAATGTTTCCAGTGTTCGCAGCACTCCGCTTTCAAATATTTATTTCGTGCTGTGGCGATAATAGAACAAGAAATGAAGCTTGTGCAGCCAGTAGACCTGCTACCTCAACTTCACGAGAGACCCGGGTTCAATCCTGACCTTGGGTGCTGTTTGCATGCTCTTCCTATTATCATGTCGATTTCCTCCAGGTGTTCCAGTTTCTTCCCACATTCCAAAGGTAACTGACCACAGTAAAGATCCCTTAGTGTGCACTTGAGTGGTAGGATCTGTGGGAAGCCAATGAGACTGTGAGGTGAATCAAAATGGGATTGTTGTAGGATTAGTTCAAAGTACAGTACATATATGCCACCAAATGATAGTTGGCAAGGTCTTGGTGGGCTGAAGGATTTAACTGCATGCTGTATGACTTGATAACTCAAAGGGTGGCTAACTTTTGTTCACCACCAATGAGTTAGCTGTTAGAAATTTGGGTCTTGGCACTGCACAAAAAATCAGGCACTTGGTGGACTAATTTCTAGGCTTAAATTTATAAAATTTGATTAATTATTAGTAATTTTAAATATTGATTAGCCTACTTGCTGAAATTAATCTATGGAAATTGAAGATAAAAGTATGAAGGTATTGGTATTATTTTCAATGTTGTGTTATAGAACTTTGCAATGAAGAATTAAAAGGTTTGAAGAAAACAATTAGAATAAGAGACTTAAAGTATAGTCAAATTTAGCGCAGCTGAGAATGTTGCACAATGCCCAAGATTATATAATGGTTTGAGGAAGAGTACGGCAAAGGATTAGTTAAAATAAGTCAAAGGAAAATGAACAAAATTTTTAATGCAATTTCTGTGCCTTGTTGTCCAACAAGACATTTGAAATTTCAGTGGTTTGTTGTTTGTGATGTAGCAGGCTCCCAGTCATCTCTGTGAGGAATCATTCATAAGGTCTTCAGACCATCAATACCTAATCAGTGAATAGTTAACAAAGGAACATAAACTCATGGTTAATTCTAAAAGGAAAGGATCAAAGGAGTTAGCGTGCAAGTTTTATTGGAATATCACAATGTTCATGAAGAAATTAGGAAAATATTAAAGAGGCAAAAAAATAGCAGCAACAGTTTTAATCTTTACCAAGTTCTATGATTTTATAGTGTTGTGAAGAGAGAGGAAGGAAATTTGTTGGGAGATGGTCATCACTATGGAGGTTCTATAAGGTTGAAGCAGCTCAATTGTAAAATATCCTAACCCAACCACTAGTCTAACATCAACAAAAAAGCAAAACAGCATTATTAAGAAGGATTCCACACATCTGCAGAAGAGGCCACCATAAATAAATAAAAGTGGCAAACTGCAGATTGTGTGAAAGTGACAGAGTAAAATACATTGTGATAGACTTTTGTTTTTACAAGCTGAACAATAACCTACCTTTATAAATCACAAGCCTGTTTTAGAATCCATCAAGTTTCATGGAATGAAAATCAACCAGGTGCTGTTGGTAAAACCATACATCTCACACACTTAAAATTCACTGGCATAGCAAGTCTAATTTTACTTCTACAACTTAAGTGCTACTCATGCCCAGGGCAAATTGAAAAAAAATTGAATGGAAAGGCTTGCATCAAGGGTGTGCTGATGTTGCATAAACTCAAGGCAATAAAATACAAAGATATCCATTCATGTTATCTTTATTTGCACAAAATAATTAGCAAAGTTTCAGGACTTAATTAATCCAAATGGTTAAAAAAGAATTGACAGGAGGAGGTTAGTCTGGCAGCAACTGTGTCGTTTTACTGGCCAATGCTGAAACTCATACCGTTTCTAACATGTGTAAGTCAAGTAAATGTCAAATTACTTATAAACTTGCTAAACATTTAATTTGTTAAATAATAAAGAAGAGAATAGCAACAGGATGTAAAAGCTGATCAGCAGGTAAATAAATGGGGAACAGAATTTTGTTTTATAAAACAGAAAAAGTGAAAAAGCAAAATAGACTGATTTTTGAATTAGAATAGGATCATTAAAATACATTTTTACTTTCAAAATGAGATAAGGTGATTAACAATTAAAATAAATAAGATATCTTGATTCAAGTACGAGAGTACAATTCTGCAGAGATGTTACAATACACTTATCAAACTCTACCTGTTAAATTGTTTTCAATTGTGACTACAATGCCTTAGATAGGACAGAAGGAGGGAGGACAGGGATAATAAGCATGAATGATGAGAAAACCAGGCAGTGTGACAGAAGAGAACATTTCAGAGGAGATCTGGTTTTATATCCAGAAGTACACAATGAGGGCTTGGCTGCAGGAACCTGAGTAAGGTAAAACATGAGAGGAGCATATCTGCAATAACCCTAATCTTAGAGAAAGCCTCTTCCCTGTTTTCCTCCATCCCTTCACTCTAAGTGCTATCACATCCAATCAAACTAATCTTTGTCCCGCAAAATACATGCTTCATATTTCTTCAGTGCATGTCTGCTTCCTTTTTTCCTTTACCATCTAACACCGCAAATAGAACAGTCTTGAAATGTATTGAGTTTTAGCAACACCTATTTTAACATGCGGGTACTGCTTATGTGGCTCAGTAAATTAATAACTATTACATCATCAATATCTGCTAAGAACATAGAAACCTACAGCTCATTACAGGTCCTTTGGCCCATAATGTTGTGCCAACCATATAACATACTCCAGAAACTACCTAGAAATTTCCCTAGTGCATAGCCCTCGATTTTTCTAAGCTCCATGTACCTATTAAAGAGTCTCTTAAAAGATCCTACTGTATCCGCCTCCACCACTGCTGCTGGCAGTGCATTCCACACACCCACCACTCTGTGTGGAAACCTCACTCTGACATCCCCTCTGTACCTGTTCCCAAGCACCTTAAAACTATCCTCCTCATGCTAAAGCATAGGAAGCCGAGTTATTTCCCAAGGTTTTGCTGTGAACTTTTATTACTGGAGGACAATGTAGTGTAACAGAGGAAGAATGTCTCGGGGATGTTGAGTATAAGGTCCATATAGAACAGGGAAACAATAATGGTGAAATTCACTACTATTTTTAGTATGCCAGTGCCTTTCATCCTTTGAGTAAAGCTATACACAAAATTGAAGACTTCAGAGTTGGCACAAATCTCATGGTCTAGTTGGCAGTAATGATTACTGCAACTACCACTCTGTAAGTTCTTCCAAATTCAATGATAAACAAAACAATGACAGTATCCACCTCCAGCCCAACAACCCTCACACTGAGGCTTTAATTACACTCAATTTGTCATATTGGGTGGTTCGCATCATTCGCTTCCCTGACGCCAAACTCCCAAAACATTCACACCATTCCAAGCTCGGTCACCAGAGGGGTTACCAGGTGGAGAGAAAAAAGATTCAAGGGTGTGCTGAAAGCCCCCCTGAAAGCAACATCACTGCTCTGACCTGGGGACGTCTATTGGGGAAGAGGCATGCAGGAGACCCAGCAGGTATAGATTACATCACAAATGGCCCACTCATCTGCCCCAGTAGTTGTTACTCACCTTTTCTATGGAAGAGCTTGCAATTCCCACACTGGCCTTGTTAGCTACCTCAGAACTGTCCAGAACAAGAATGAATTACCCTTGACTCTTTTGGACTTTCCAAGAGGAAGCTGCAGAGAGGTTATATTGTAGAATTTGGAGTATTAAGCCCCTTTGAGGTAGCAGGGTGAAAATATTCTTTTTCTGAGCCGCACAGTGAAAAGCGATTACTCGAAACAAATGTTCACGAGCTTAAATCTGCTTGAAAATAATTAAAGGAATTAAGATTCACATTTAAGAAGTGCCTTTTAATTGTAATGTGTAAGGCATCCTAACAGTGTTGTTTATTACCTGAGTGCTTTTGGAAGAGGCCAATACTTTGAGTGAAGATACTAGCCCATAGTAATTAAAGGAGAGTTGCAATCTGGCTGGAGAAAATGCTGACTGAAATTCAGAACAAGAAAGGCACAGCTGGAGGAACAATAGTTCCTAGGTTTATAGATACTGTGTAGTAGACCTGTGTAGTGCAGGTAGAAAGAAAATAACTTCTTTCTACAAGGTGACACAACACCCTTAAGAGAGATGTTCAAAAGGCAGGGAAAGCTAGCATAGAAATTAATGTCACAAATTATGCCTAAAGACAATGATTGATGGAGGGAGATGAATAACTGACAGAGGTGGCCAAGGTCAGTGAATGCGGCATCAAATGACATATCCTTACCAAATGCAGCAATATTCTCAGGTAACATACCACAGAGTTGCTGGTGAACGCAGCAGGCCAGGCAGCATCTCTAGGAAG
The DNA here is from genome assembly GCF_963921235.1 of Mobula hypostoma. Lineage (NCBI taxonomy): Eukaryota > Metazoa > Chordata > Chondrichthyes > Myliobatiformes > Myliobatidae > Mobula > Mobula hypostoma. Next base: position 57,412,999 of record NC_086107.1, read on the forward strand.
AGGTACAGTCGACATTTCGGGCTGAGACCCTTCGTCAGGACTAACTGAAAGAAGAACTAGTAAGAGATTTGAAAGTGGGAAGGGGAGGGGGAGATCCAAAATGATAGAAGAAGACAGGAGGGGGAGGGATGGAGCCAAGAGCTGGACAGTTGATTGGCAAAAGGGATATGGGACAGGAGGCCCAGGGAGAAGGAGAAGGGGGAGGGGGGGAAAACCCAGAGGATGGGCAAGGGGTATTGTCAGAGGGACAGAGGGAGAAAAAGGAGAGAGAGAAAGAATGTGTACCGGTTGGTGGGTTTTAATTGGTCATTGTAAATTGTCCCATGATTAGGCTAGGGTTAAATTTGGGGTTGCTGGGCATCATGGCTTGAAGGGCTGGAAGGGCCTATTTCATGCTGTATCCCAATTAATAAATAAAGTTAGCACAGCTGGAGGGTAGGGATATCAGTGTATTTATCTTCGCAAGATCCAGGCAGTAAAAAAGGTTTCAGCACACAGTTGATTTCCTCTATCCTAATCCATACAATTTTAATTGAGTACATTCTGTGCATGTGAACATGGCTTGTACTCTGAAGTCAATGGGAGTGCTGTCAGTGGAGAGCCCTCGTTAGTGAGTACTCACTGCTGATTTGCCATGATGGCTCAGATGTGGCAGACGCAGCAGCTTGCTGCAAGTTGAAGCACCATGAATGGAACCAGGGAACTAAATTTCTTCTTCCATTTGCTTCTAATGGAGCAGTGACAGCCGGGGCTTTGGAAATATTTTAAGACAATGCATAATCAGGGCAGCTACCTGTGTTGGGAGAAGGTTTGTGTCCTTACCCTTTCTTCAAAAATGTTCAACTTGTCCATTTGCTGCAGATTCTCTAGTTGTGGGGGGAGGGGCAGTGGGTTTAACATGCTTATCACTGGACAGTATTTGGAATGATTGCAGGGAATGTGGCAATTCAACAGGCAGAAGCAGGAATGTGCAGGTATTTTGTTCCTCAAACCCTTCTGTTACAATGCACTCAGATACTATCATTTAAAATGCTGCTGGAGCTCTTTAAATTACCATTTAAAGAAGTCCTTGCCTGAAAGCTTCCTCAAGATGCCGTGCAGTCGGAAGCCTGTGCAGCATTAGCAATGTATGCAGGTGTCAAACGTCAAGAGTAAATCACAATGCGAGGGCAGTCAAACCAAATCCTCGGTACATTCGAAATATTGACACAGTTAGTAACATCGTGTTTAGGATTATGTTACCTTCTCTTGATTTCTATTGTTTGCTCTCCCCTCTCTCTCGCTCTCTCTCTCTCTCTCTTTCTCTCTCTCTCTCTCTCTTTCTCTCTCTCTCTCTCTCTTTTCATGAATGTTTCTGTCTTCCTTTCTGCTTATGGTTGATTCCTTGCTTTTGTACAAATCTGACATTCCCTAGGTTGATATTTTAACATCTGCCTTTGCTTTGAATGCCTCTGTAGGTATTTTGCTTTCCCTCTCTCAATATCTCTCACTCATCTTTTTCTCTACAATCTCCATCATTTCTACTCATCACTGGCTGTCTGCCTTTACCTTGGTGTAAAATTTTCCATTACTCCTCAATTGCGTAGTCCTCCCACTCATGTGTGGGTTCATTTTTTTTGTCTCCAAAGGAAGCAGCAGCAGCAGTCAATAAATTAAACATGACAATTGAACACAGCCTTGCATCTGTTACTTGGGACTGAGCCATCACTAACAGCCGTAAAGAACGAGCCATCACATCGAGTGTGGGAGCAGCTGGCCACTCTGGATGAATCCTGATTAACTTCTGACTTCAAAGTCCTCTTCTTCATGTTTGCAGGTCCTCCTGAAGCACGGCTAGAAAAGAAGGCTGATGAGGGCTCAGAGTCACTGCAGCCCCCAGGAAGAAGTAATGGACAACCCAGAAAAATCCCAGAGTTCCTTGCAGCTTAGAAAGGAAAATCGGTGGAGTTGGATGAGGAGAGTCTGCCTGAGAGTGAGCTTCACTGTTCTCTTCTGTGTAATGTTCCAGATTCTGGTAAGGCTTTGGGCAGGAATAATGTTCAAAGAATTTACTGTCACAACGCATGATGCCAGATACAGCTGTCAGATTGATATTACTATGTCAGTAATAAACCCATGGTGTCGTGCACTGTTTGAAGGTGAAAGGTGAAAGGTGGTGGGGCAGGAGGGTTGGGGTTGAATATAAGTACAGTTCAGTGGTTCATATTGATTACATTTCTGAAATATCTCATACCTTACATGGATTACAGGCAGTAGGGCAGTATCCTGGATGCTGCATTGTTGCTTGGCAACCTTTATGAAGGCCATGATATTCAAAGCAAGCAGCCTTAAAAAAAAATTCTGGAGAACTGATCACAGGCATATAGCACTAAAATCACAGGAATGGATGATATTCACTGACAAAGGTGTAGAAACGCAGCAGCCCATTGAGAATAACAATGACTTTAATAAATATGAAGAATTAATGTATAAATAACATTTAGAATTGCTGCAACCACTAATAGTGAGCTAAGGACAAATCTGATTTCATTAATAAGATATAGCTCGAGTTACTGGGAATGAGCAGAAATGATACCAACAGCCAATAAAAGAAAAAGCCCCATAGAGAGAGAATAGGTTTCATAATTATTACAAATAAAGGAGTGGTTTTGTATTGTTGGAAACAATATGCAGTGGGTTCATGTTAATTCAGACACATCAGGACCAGTACATTTTGGCCCAATTAAGCAGCTTCCCCAATTAGCTGAAGTTTCCTGGAAATAGTTAAAAAGATATAAAAAAGGCAAGCTAAGTAACAAATTATGCATTTAAATTAAATACAGAACAAATTAAAACACCACCAATAGTACTACAGTACTATAAAACTGTGTATTAGTTCCAAGTAGTTATCGACAAAGGAATTCATCCAGTGTACATGAGAAACATCATCACGGTACCTCATGCAGATAATCAACTGCCTTCATACAATGTTGTCGAGGATAGCATCCTCCAAATCTTCATTTTCATTGTAACCTTCAAAATGATTGTCAATACCTTCAAATTCTTTGTAGTTTCTAACTTCCTGAAGTAGTGATATTGTTTAATTTTCACTCCCGGACTTCTCTGGCATTTCTCAATTGAAACCGCAGTGAGCAAAACAGTTCAAAATTATCTTACTGCTTATTTGTCCCCATATATCAGTGAAAAAAATAACTGCTTTTTGAATACAAACACACACAACTGATGTTATTTAAAAAGTGCTTGCTCTAAGCACTGTATAGTGTCTAATGGCCACACAAGTGCATGCAACTGATGCTAGTTGGAACCTGTTCGGCAATAGTGTCCTGGCCCAATTAAGCAAAGGAAATCTCAGCAATTTTCCTTGATTAGTTTTTGTTCTTTAGTAGTTATCCCAAATAACTGGCTGCCCTGATCAACCAATGGCCCAATTAACCGGCATGACATCTACAGTGAAAAGAAACATAGAGGCAAAGGAAGCTGATTGACACAGTATGATCTGCAGTTCCTTGTTATTGCACTATTGTGGACTGTGAATATCTAAAGGTGACTCATTTTTGTTATTTCTGATATCCACTTCCCAATCTTGTCCTTTGTCAACTGTTTTGAAAGAAAGAGATAAATTTTGTCTTAGGAATTTTTAAAATTCAATGTCATTCGATGTTTTGAAAGTTGTTATAGTTTACCTCATTCCATTTCCCATCTTTCCCTCATTTCATTTCCCTGTTTTAACCTTTATTGTTAACCCCTCTGTCTTGTCTTTGGGTATGAGCAGTAGCCGTGCCAAGCTCCAAGGAGTAAGTTAATAAGTTGGAAGCCTGGTATACTGAGGTTATTGTCATGTCTTCCGGTTGGGCGAGCAAGGGAAATGGTAAAACGATCAAAAAATCACTTGGAGACACAACACCCTGCAGATGTTGTCTGTAATCTGAAGCAGAGAAACACAAACGGGTAGAGGGACTTAGTAGATCAGGAAGAATATGTGAAGCCAAAGGGATGGTTGACATTTCAGATCCAGATCCTACCAGATGCAGGACTTCAGTCTGAAATGCTGGCCATCTCTCTGCCTCCTCAGATGTTGGCTGACCTGCTGAGTCCTTCCTGCACCTTGTTTTTGCTTCTAAAAATCATTTGGGTGTGGGGGGAATCACTTGCTTTGGCATTTTGAGGGTCAACAACAATTTATTGGCAGAAAAAAAACTGACTCAATTCACTTCTTATTGTAGTCAGATGAGGATAATGAATGTTTCATTTCACAGAATCAAAGAATGCTAACAGCACAGAAAGAGGCCATTCATCCCTTCAAGCCCATGGTATCTCTGCAAGATAAATGCAGCTGGTCACTCTCTCTCACCCTTTCCCAGCAGTCTTGCAGTTCTTATTCTCTTTGAAAGTCAGTAGTTAATCTATCTCTAACTAGGTCCAAATAACTGGCTGCAAAAAGTAATATCCTCAGGTCGCCTGCAGTTTATCGTTTTAAATCTTCACATCTTTTCCTCCTATAGGATTCTATCTAGACACCTCTTAATTTTGATCTTCTTCAACACATTTTATTTCAGATTTCTTTCTACAATGAAAACTCCAGTATCTCCAGCCTTTTCCCATATGTTAAGACCCTCAATAGATCCTTCCTAAAGTTTTTCTATCTTTTCTCCTATAAGGTAACCAGCGCTTGACTCTGTATCCCAGGTGTGGTCAAAACAGTGTTTTATTTATATCTCTAATAATGTCCTTGCTGCTATCACTCCTACCCCTAAAGGTGTAACTGCAGGACCACATATGCATTTTTAGTTGTCTTTTAACCTGCTCTACCACCTTCAAAGCAACTGAAAATCTTCCTTCTGTCATGGTTCAGTCCGTGAAATCCACATTCCGGTTCACGGTCCGGTCCATCGACCCTTGCTCCAGGTTTTCCTGTCTACCCTGTTTCTGTCCCTGTTGAGCACTAATTGAGGCAGCTGATTCTCATTGGAGCTGGCTGCATAAATACCTCCAGAGAGCAGGGCATAGCTGCTGGATTGTTTTTTTGTCCTTACTCCTTGTATCCCTTCCCCTGCCTTCTGTTTCCTCATCTGAAGCCTTGCCTTCTCTTTCTGGCAACTCTTGCCTCGCTTCGCCTGTAGTCTTGTCTTGGAGCCACCCTGTACCTAGCTCCTTTCCTGTCCCTTGCCTCTGCCAGGTAAGTCAGGCTGTCTTGCCGTTACCCTGCGTTTGGTTCTGTCCCTTCCTGTCCCTTGCTTCTGTCGGGTAAGCCAGGCCGTCTTGCTGTTACCTACAGTTATTTCTGTCCCTTCCTGTCCCTTGCCTCTGCCGGGTAAGTCAGGCTGTCTTGCCGTTACTCTGCGGTTGGTTCTGTCCCTTCCTGTCCCTTGCCTCCATCGGGTAAGCCAGGCCATCTTGCCGTTACCTACGGTTGGTTCTGTCCCTTCTTGTCCCTTGCCTCCGTCAGGTAAGCCAGGCCGTATTGCCATTACCCTGCGGTTGGGTCTGTCCCTTCCTGTCCCTTACCTCTGTCGGGTGGAGTACTGCGCCCTGCCCAGGTGATTGGCGCCCTGCCCAGGAGTACTGCGCCTGCCCAGGAGTACTGCGCCTGCCCAGGAGGAGCTTCAAGACCCCAAGCCTCGAGCCTCGCCCCAAGCCAAGCTTCGAGATCCCAAGCCTCGAGCCTTGCTCCAAGCCAGTCTTCAAGACCCCAAGCCTCAAGTCTCTAGTCTCAAGCCTCACCTCAAGTCTCTAGTCTCAAGCCTCCGGTCTCCAGCCTCGCCTCAAGTCTCTAGTCTCAAGCCTCCGGTCTCCAGCCTCGCCTCAAGCCTGAAGACTCCAGCCTCGTCCTGCCTGCCAGCCAAGTCACTTCCTTGCCTAGTTCTGGGGTCTGAGCCAGAGGCAAGACCTAGGTTCTGGGTCCTTGTCCAGTCTCTGGCTTGGAGTCCAAGCCCTGGCTCCTAGCTCTCTTGTCCAGTCCTGATCCGGGTTCCAGGTTTTCTTGTCCATGTCCTAGCCCCCACCCTGTATCTTAGTCCTGTCCCTAGTACTTCAGTGTCTGTGTCTTGCACTTGGGCCTGTTCCCAGCCACCACCTTATGACACCTTCAGCCTTTTACAACCACATGTACCAGTCTCTCTGGCTGTAGTTTTTTTATGGACATCCCATTTATAATATATTGACGCTCCTTGTTTTACTTTAAATCAAAATATACAATCACATTTATCTGCATTGAATTTCCTCCACCAATTCGACAACCTCATCAATGTCCTCCTGAAGCCTACCATTATCATCTTCATTATTCACAACACTTACAAGTTTTTTTTCTGTAAATTTCTTAATTTCCCCTGTACACCCAAATCCAGCACAGTGGCACAAATTTTCCAAAGCCAGAGCAGGTCTGTGGCATTTACTCAGAATTGTGATGAGCAAGGGTATTCCACATATGCACGTGCAAAGAATGAAATCCAAAGTTTCAGTATTACCTCTGTCATTACTCAAGGGTTGTTATTAGACCCTGGTTACTTACTGAACCTGCCACAGGCCAGTCCCAGTATAAAGGGAGCTTTGCTTTAGAGCAGGGGTTCCAAACTCTTTTTATGTCATGGACCAATACCATTATGCAAAGTGTCAGTGGACCTAAGGTTGGGAACTCCTGCTTTAGAGGAATGTCTACAAGAGAGAGGTATAAATCTCAGGTAACTAGCATTTTAAAAAATGAGTTTCAAATGCATTTAATTGTTTACTAGTGTTTTGATTTAGAACCCTTGTTAAATATTTTTAAATGTCAATAGAATATTTAAATTTTTAACAGATTTTAAACACCTTGAGTATTTATGAATTATTACAATTCATCAGTATAAACCTGCCAACATTAACACCTTGAGGATGAGAAAATCTGCAGATGCTGGAAATCCAGGCAATGCACACAAAATGCCAGAGGAACTCAGAAGGCCAGATGGCATCTGTGGAAAAGAGTAATCAGTTTACGTTTCAGGCCGAGACACTTCATCAGAACTGATGAAAGGTCTTGGCCTGAAACGTTGACTGTTTACTCGTTTGCATAGATGCCGTCTGGCCTGCTGAGTTCCTCTGGCATTTTGTGTGCGTAGCATAAGCAACTCTTCTGCTGCCCAGCAATCGGAAAGAAATACAGACAAACAGTATGGCTACCCTTCAATGGGAACTCTCTCCAGGTCTGTTGTGCTTCCCCCGCTAAGGACCTGGCTCTGGATCTAGGCCCACCTCCTTATTAATGCATAGCTTAAGCTGTCCTCTACTGCAAACATGTGGGTTTGATTCACAGTCATAGAGGCAAGAGGGTAAAACAGTTTCTTTTAAATACCTACTTGACTGCCTGGCGGTGTTTAAGGCCTTGGTCCATCTTATCCATACTGACTTTATTGCCCAGTTGCTCTAGGCAATTAGTGCACACCATCTAGTTCCTTCATTTAACAAAGCTGTGGAAGTATTGACCAAGTAGGCACTCTTCTTGAGTGAGTTTCCATTTTTGAAAAGAATTTTTTGAGATACAGCACAGAATTGGACCTTCCAGTACTTCGAGCTGTACCACCCAGCAATTCCCTGTTTTAATCTGAGCCTAATCATGTGACAACTTACAATGACCAATTAACCTACCAACCTGTACGTGTTTGGACTGTGGGAGGAAACCGGAGCACCCAGGCAAAACCTACATGGTCCTGGGGAGAATGTATAAACTCTTTTAGGCAGTGGCCGTAATTTGAACATGGGTCGCCTGTAGTGTAAAGCATTGTGCTAACCACTACGCTACTGTGCCTATGAGCAAAGCTATGAGCCATAAGAAAAAGAATCACCACCAGGCAGTCAAATAGGTATTTAAAAGAAACTGTTTTACCCAGATAGTGGTGAGAATATGAAGTTGCTACCAAGCTACCCAAGAAGTAATTGGATAAGATACAAACACTGTGGGAAGGGTAAGTGAGGAAATGAAGGGAGATAAGCTGATAGTTATATAATGATGGGAAGATCGAAGTGGAGCAACAAAAAACATGCTGAATAGCTTGCTCCCATGCTGTCGAGAGAAATGGATCAGCCATGATGAAATGACAGAGCAGACTCTATGAACCGAATGACCTAATTCTGTTCCTATATTTTATGGACTTATATTTAAGTAATCTGCTTTATGCATCATCCAGTTAGTATTTCAAGGTGGAAAATGGCCATTTCTCACCTTCTCCTGCTAAAAATTCCCTACCCCTCTTCCCTCCACTAGAACGGATATCAAGACAAATTATCTTTAGTGTTTTAACTTTGTCCATGCTCAATATTCTGGCAGAATGTTGCTTCTTTGCCTAGCAATTAAGCATGATTAAGTTGTTCCTTATTTTTTTTCAGGGACTTCTCCCTTAATAAATTAACCAAATAGCAGAAAATCATTGCTGATGAATAAACTAGCTTTCAGTCTGGGTGCCTGACATTACTGTCCAATGCTTTTGAGCAGGTACAATGCATGTTGAAGTCTTAGAGACCAAGACCAGGGCCTTCAGTCCAATAATGCATGCCAACTATCAACTACTCTTTTACACTTTTCCAACATTAATCCTCACTTATACATCAGCTAACCTTAAGATTCTATCACTCACTTAGGGGGAATTTAACTGGCCAATTAACCCACAAACCTGTGGAAGGAAATTGAAATCACAAGGAGAGCATGCAACTCTGCACAGATTTTACCCAAGGTCATTATTGAACCCAGGTTTCTGCCACAGCGAGGCCAGAGTTTTGAGACTGAAATCTGATATATTGGTGAGCAATTTGAAGCTAATTGCATTGTTGATGACAACTTCCTTCACTTCAGTGATGAAAGATATGAATACAGGGCTTTATCTGCATATGTACTTTGCAGAGATCATTTTCATCGCTCACAGTAGACCAGGGAGTTCAAGTATATTTGTTCTGCTTCACTCACTACCCATTGCAGGTCCAAACTGGTCCTTCGTGATCAGTCAGGAATAGTCCTGGCAAACCTCATTCAAATGAATGAAAAAATTTACCCTCAACTATTGAATGAAAAATCTATCCTCAGCTATTGTTCCCTATGGTGAGGACAACACACGCTAATAACCATTTTTCTAAACAGCACTTTTTTTAATGTCTGCAAGATTAATTAATACATAATAACAAATTATAGAAAGGGTGATATTCTGCACGCAGAATGATCAGGGGTGCTTGATATGGTGGAATGGAGATCTGTTGCTTTGCCTCCAATATATGTCTCTGTCCCACCCTTTAAAAATGCCTCCTTTTCCACCAGTGGGTATTTTTCATCTTCCACACTAGGCACACTGCAATTTGAATATAACTTAATAATTTAGAATAAAATAGGGTGGATGTTTAGGATATTTAAAATTGATTGGATGCCTGAACTCGTTGTTAAGTTTGATGCTATTTAGTTTTGTTTTCTGTTGTCATTATCTACTCCTCGTTTGCAGTACCATCACCACCTCGCATGGATGGTTCGTGATTGTATGTCTGGTTGCACTGTAGGTTCTCTGGGTTGGATATCTATATCAAGGTCATGGAGTGCTTGCAGCTGGACAAAGAGTCCTCAGCCTCCTGCAGTACCTGCTAATGCCGACACTTTCCTTCCCAGTCATATCAATGGATACAGGGGTAAGAGAAATGCCTTTGTGGTAGTTATGAAACAGCATGAGGTCTGGAATTAACAAAAGTTTTCAATGCCCATAAGATATTCCAGTCTGAGTATGTCTTTCTTCATATGTCTCCCTATGAAATGCACAAGGTGTACTCTATTATGTGTACTGGGTTATTAAGGGCTCAAAATGCTTTTTGAACATTGTAGTATTTGTTCTTCTGCATAATGATCGAAATTTGTGGCTGGTTATTTTTAAAAGATAAGTCACCAACTTTTAACTATTTAGAGCGAATATTCAGTAGATATCAATATTACCTAAAATTGCCCAAAGGTCAACTGTCAACATTACCTGTGAACTGAAATCACATTTTTGTAAGGAATGGAATTAAACAGTAGAAAGTGAGGAGCTATCGGGAGTTGCAGGACATGCAGTTTTCCTTTGGAGTCATCTGTGCATCTAATACACATAAACAGAGAATTCTAAATAAACAAAATGGTATCCAAAGGTGTGCATTAACATCTGAATACTACTTCTCTGCTTTCTATTCACACATCCTTGAGATGCTCAATTCAGCATTACACAAAGGCTTGGAACTGGCCTCAGATAACTCTCCTTGATCTAAGGAACCTGGCTTGCCTTGGGTTCTCTACTGTTACCCAATTCCTGGTATGAATCTCTCTACTATTCCTTTAAAGTCACCCTGACCCATATCTTCCTTAATTAACTCTCTGTTGGTCTGACCACCTGATCCCATACCACTCAGAACCAGGTTTAATAGCATTGACATACATCATGAGATTTTGTTGTTTTGTGCCAGCAATACATAGTAATTTAAAAAGTATAAATTACAGCAAGAAATATATATATAAAATATTAAATTAAGTAGTGCAAAAAGAGAGCAAAAATAGTGAAGTAGCATTCATGGGTGAATTGTTCATTCAGAAATCTGATGGCAGAGGGGAGGAAGTTGTTCCTGAAACATTGAGAGTGCGTTTTCAGGCTCCCATATCTCCTTCCTGATGGTAGCAATGAGAAGAGGACATGCCCTGGGCGATGGTGGTCTTAATGATGGATGCCGCCTATTTGAGGCATCGTTTTTTGAAGGTGTCCTCGATGATGGCGAGGTTAGTGTCTCGCTGAGATAAGTTAACTGAGTTCACAACCTTTTGCAGCTTGCTCTGATCCTGTGCAGTGGCCCCTCCAGAGCAGATGTTGATGTAACCAGTCAGAATGCTCTTCATGGTACACCTGCAGAAATTTGCAAGTGTCTTTGATGGCATACCAAATCTCCTCAAACTCCAAATGAAATATAGCTGCTATTGTGCTTTTTTTTATGTTTGCATCAATACGTTGGACCGATGATCTATCTTCAGCAATGTTGACCCCCAGCATCTTGAAATTGTTTTCCACCATTCATCCAATTATCTGCCAACCTGACCTGAATCCATTCTGAGTCACTCAGCCCTGCACCAACAACCAATTCCCCTAGAAAATATCCGTCTCTCCTGCAATGAAGCCAGCAGTCAGAGCTCACCGTCGCTGTCTACCTACAAATCAGTCCGAATGAGCTTCAATCCCTCTTGAAATGCATGAAAGCCCCACCCATTTCCAACTCTCCCTCTTCTGCATTCCTGGAGCTAGACCCAAAGATGTGACGTACCTGATTGCCAGCAAAGAGGAGGCAGAAAGAAAATATTTGATTATGTGATGTATGTGATTACGTCATTTGTGATGTAGAAAACCTTGGACCTTATGCTTCTAAATTTCCCATTGGCAGGTTTTTGAATAACATGATGGTATGCCTGACACAAACTAATTATTTAATGCAGCCACACAGCCCTACATTAGTTCCTCCCTATATGCAGTATATTTTATTTCCGTCCTTCTCCCTTTGTTTCTAACTATGTTTGCGGTGCCTGATGTGTCCCCTTCAGCATTATACCCCTTTGTTCCACGTGTCCTAAATAACCACTACAGCACCAGTTTACAAATGCAGAACAACCTACTAATATTCAAACTTTTTCTTTGAACGATTGTGTTTCACAGTTCCAGTTATGGACAGCTAAGTAAAAATGGAGGCAAAAAATGTGGTGACAAATGCATATTAATCTTATATAAAAGGCCCACAAAATAATGTGGCAAATCATTATGAATTACGTTCAACTGTCCTGCAGAATGGTCTTGGCCCAAAATGTCAAATGTTTACTCTCTTCCATAGCTGTATGTCCTGCTGAGTTCCTCCAGCATTTTGTATGTGTTGCCATGCTGAACAGTTGCTATCTTACAATCAATGGCAGCCAACTGCTTTAGAAAGAGAAAATAGTGTCTCAAAGCAGAATCAGAATCAGGTTTAATATCATCGGCATTTGTTGTGAAGTTCGTTAACTTTACGGCAGCAGTATAGTGCAACGTACATAATAAATAAATATTGTGAAAAAACTAAATGACAGTAAGTGTGTGTGTATATCTACATATATCTATTAGTTACATTAAGATAAGTAGAGCAAAAAAAAGAAATTAAAAAGTAGTGAGGTCCATTTAGAAATCAGATGACAGAGGGGAAGAAGCTGTTACCTCCTTGCCAACGGTAACAATGAGAAGAGGGCATGACCTGGGTGCATTCAAAAGTCTGCAGTATTCTTAAGACATTTTTAGCTTTCATGTCAAACCTAATTTACTCTTGAACATTTGAAGATACAACAAATATGAAAATGTATGGTTCATGAAGCATTATAACATTAATGGATTTAATCATATCATGCTCCTGTGAATTTAACCCTCATTAGACTACGTCAGTTTGAATTGAAACAATTAAACACTCAGTTGCAGTAACTCCAACAGGCCGTAGAAACTGGTTCATTGTTATAATCATATCTGGCTCTGCACCAGACAGCACAGAAAATGATGGATTGATAAATAATCAACAATAAAGGAATGTACATACAGTGGGGGAAATTGAATGGTGCTTAGACTGCAATATGCAGTCTAGCTGTGTCCATTTGACACACAGCAGGATACATATTAAATTCATGTTTCCACTTCGCTATCATGATCCCACCTTTAGTCAGCACCATCCCTGCTATTTGTTGCATTAGTTCATATCCATGCAGTGCAATTTCATGCGTACTTGAAGCACCTTCAATAACTCCAAAAGACTGAAGTTGGGTAAAATACTGAAATGCTTTTATTCGCTGTACAATACGACCTCCACGGTGAGTGTCTGCCCCCGGACTGAGGGGGAGGGGGCAAGGCGAAACACCTTTATACAGGACTCTGTGGGAGGAGCTACAGGGGCAGTCAGCAGAGGGGCGTGTCCAGACAGTTAACCCAGTTACAACATATATATGGTTTACCACATTCACCCCTCCTTTTTTTAAAAAGAGTCCCATGGGGTGAAGTGACTGACAATATTTAAAACAAGTATATTTACAGGTCAAGTCTATCAGGCGGTCGAGTCCGTCGCTGTGATCTACGTAGCACCGGTGGTGACTGCATCGGCGACGGTGGTTGTGCTGGCTCCGGCCTGACTTTAGGTGCCAGCACGTTAGGCGTTGGTAATCCCTCATGCGTGTGCGTCACGCCCAGTATGAAAGTGTCTGTGTAGGGCTTGGAGTGCGTGGTGTCTCATGGGTATATATATCGGTGGGTATGGGGTTAATAGTCACCATGGAGTGTTCAGGGTAGGGGCCCGGTGCTCCTGCAGGTGCCAGGTCGCGGATGGAGACCGTGTCCTCCTGCCCATCAGGTAAAACCACGTAGGCATACTGGGGGTTCGCATAAAATAAGTGAATTCTTTCGACCATCGGGGAGTATTTATTGCTCCTCGCATGTTTCCGGAGCAGCACTGGCCCTGGGGACTTCAGCCAAGTTGGTAGGGTGGTTCCAGTGGTCGACTTTCTGGGAAAAGAAAAGAGCCGCTCATGAGGGACGGCATTGGTGGACGTGCATAACAGGGAGCGGATGGAGTGGAGTGCCTCGGGAAGGACCTCCTGCCAGTGGGAGACTGGCAGTCCCTTTGACCTGAGGGCGAAGAGTGTGGCTTTCCACACCGTGCCATTCTCCTTCTCCACCTGTCCATTCCCCCTGGGATTATAGCTCGTGGTCCTACTAGTTGCAATTCCCCTAGCCAGTAGGTATTGGCACAGCTCGTCACTCATAAACAAGGACCCTCTGTCACTGTGGATATAGCGTGGGTACCCGAACAGAGTGAAGAGCTTGCGCAGGGCTTTTATAACTGACGTGGTAGTGATGTCGGGGCAGGGGATGGCAAAGGGGAACCACGAATACTCGTCGATAATGTTCAGAAAGTACACATTGAGGTCGGTGGAGGGAAGGGGGCCCTTAAAGTCAACACACAGTTGCTCAAAAGGGCGGGTGGCCTTGATGAGTTGTGCCTTTTCGGGTCGGTAGAAGTGCGGTTTGCACTCTGCGCAGACTTGGCAGTCCCTGGTCATCATCCTGATCTCCTCAAGGGAGTAAGGCCGGTTCCGAGCTTTCACGAAGTGGAAAAGCCAGGTGATCCCTGGGTGGCAAAGATCTACATGTAGATCTACATATAGCCAGTCGATCTGCGCGCTGGCGTATGTTCCCTGGGATAGGGCATGGGAGGGCTCGTTCAGCTTCCCAGGCCTGTACATGATGTCATAGTTGTAGGTGGAGAGTTCGATTTTCCACCTCAGAATTTTATCATTTTTGATTTTGCCCCGCTGTTGGTTACTAAGCATGAATGCGACTGAGCGCTGGTCAGTTAGCAGGGTGAACCTTTTGCCAGCAAGATAGTGCCTCCAGTGCCTAATAGCTTCCACTATGGCCTGGGCCTCTTTCTCCACCGCGGAGTGGTGAATTTCAGGGTCTTCCCGCCTGGTTGAGGGTAGCAGCCAGTGCAAAATCAGAAGCGTCACTCTCTACTTGGAAAGGAATGGCCTCGTCCACTGCATGCATTGCTGCTTTGGCAAAGTCCCCTTTTATGCGGCTGAAGGCCGCGCGGGCCTCGGCTGAGAGGGGGAATGTGGTGGACTTGTCCAGAGGGCGGGCCTTGTCTGCGTAGTTGGCGACCCATTGGGCGAAATATGAAAAGAAACCCAGGCACCTTTTGAGGGCTCCGAGGGCGTTGAGAAGAGAGAGTTCCAACAGGGGGCACATACAGTCGGGATCAGGGCCAATGACTCCATTCTCCACGACACACCCAAGGATAGCAAGTCGGGTGGTCCTGAATACACACTTGTCCTTGTTATAGGTGAGATTGAAGGCTTTGGCCGCTTGGAGAAATTTTTGGAGGTTGTTGTCGTGACCGCAGATGGTGATGTTATCTAGATATGGGAACGTGGCCTTCAGTTGGCATTGGTCCACCATCCAGTCCATTGCCCTCTGGAAGACAGATACACCATTCGTGACACCGAAGGGGACGTGCAGGAAGTGATAAAGCCTGCTGTCCGCCTCGAAGGCGGTGTAAGGGTGGTCCTCCCGGCGGATGGGGAGCTGATGGTAAGCGGATTTTAGGTCTATGGTCGAGTACACCTTGTACTGTGCTATCTGGATTGACCATATCCGCGATGCGGGGTAGAGGGTACGCGTCGAGCTGCGTGAACCTATTGATGGTCTGGCTATAGTCCATGACCATCCTATTCTTCTCTCCGTTCCAAACAACGACCGCCTGCGCCCTCCAAGGACTTGTGCTTGGCTCAATGACCCACTCCCTGAGCAGCTGCTGCACCTCCGACTTAATGAAGGCTCTGTCTCCCACGCTGTACCTCCTGCTTTTAGTTGCCACAGGTTTACAGTAGGGGGTCAAGCTGGCGAATAGCGGTGGGGGAGGGATCTTGAGGGTGGAGAGGCCACAAGTGGCGTCGGTAGTGCGGCAGTTGGCATGGTGTTGGGTGGGATGTGCGGGTCGGTGTGTGTGTGTGGTCAGTAGCAGGGTATGTGACATATTCCTACAAAACTGAGGATTTCCGACAGTGATTGGTGGAAGGGGCCCATCATACTCCATTGTCACGCTTTTCAGGTGGCTCTGGAAGTCGAGCCCCATCGCACAGGGGCACACAGTTGAGGCAAGACCAGTAACGTAAAGTCTTAATATTCTGTGCCCTGCACCACTAGCGTCGCTACACAACCCCCCCGGATGTCTGTTGTATGCGACCTGGAAGCCATGGTGACCCTCTGACTTACCGGCTGTATTATGAGTCCGCAATGCTGCACCGTGGCCGGGTGGATAAAACTCTCCGTGCTGCCTGTGTCAAACAGGCAGCTTGTCCTGCGCCCCTCCACCAGGATGTCCATCATTGGTGGAGAGTGCTTTGGTCGAGGGTCACGAAAGCCAGCGTTGAGTCGCTGTCTTGGTCCGGCGCGGTGGGATGCCCCGTGAGCACCCGTTGGTCGTAGGCGGTGGGCGGGGGCACCGACCAAGATGGCCGCCCCCATGTCTCGCACATGGTGGCGGCGTGTAGGAGAGATGGCGACCCCCACGACTCGCACATGGTGGCGGCGTGTAGGGGAGATGGCAACCCCCATGTCTCGCACGTGGCACTGCTCGATCCCGCTCGCAGTTTGAACTTACAGACCTTGGCGAAGTGGCCCTTCTTTCCGCAGCTGGAGCAGGTAGCTTGTCGAGCCAGGCAGCATTTCCGGGGGTGCTTCTCGAGTCCGCAGAAGTAGCACTTCGTGGACTCGTGACTGGCGGCAGCCGAGGTCGATTCGCCGGCGGGTTGCGGGGTCTGCAGCGCCCATGAAAGGCCGTTGGGGGATCGCGTGCCTGGAGAGCCTTGGAGTTATGCAAAGCGGCCTCCAGTGTGTCAGCCAGCTTGATCGCCGAACTTAAGGTAAGATTGGCATTTTCCAACAGCTACTGGCGCACATACACTGACCTGCTCCCGTGACGAAGGCGTCTCTCACCAGGAGTTCTGCATACTGCGCCACCGTCAGCTCCTGGTAACTGCAGGCGCGCATGAGTGTCCGTAGGGCTCGGACGAACTCAGCACTTGATTCCCCAGGCCGTTGTTGCCGTGTCGCTAAGCGATGTTGTGCGTAGACACTGTTTATCGGCCGCGGGTACTGTCCTTTGAGTGCGCTTATCGCACCGTCATAGCTCGGCTGGTCTCTGATCAGTGAATAGACCCGTGGACTGACCCTGGAGAGTAGAACTCTGTGCTTTGCTACGGGGTCGGTCACTTTAATCTCCTCTAGGTACGCTTTGAAGCAGGCCAGCCAGAGTTCGAAAGCGTTTCCAGCTTCAGGCGTTTGCGGATCGAGGCCTAACTCGTCGGGTCTCAGAACGTGTTCCATGCTTTAAAATTTACAGAGAATAAAATTGAAGCACCTTCAATAACTCCAAAAGACTGAAGTTGGGTAAAAGACTGAAAGGCTTTTATTCGCTGTACAATACGACCTCCATGCTCAGTGTCTGCCTCCGGACTGAGGGGGAGGGGCAAGACGAAATCACCTTTATTCGGGAATCTGTGGGAGGAGCCACAGGGGCAGTCAGCAGAGGGGCGTGTCCAGACAGTTAACCCAGTTACAACATATATATGGTTTACCACAGTACTGGAGCAATATGAACCGGTGCCTGCCCACACTACTTTAAGGAGCAGTGTTCATTGCCTAGAAGTGCAAAGTCAACCCAAAGGAATGAAAAGCTTAATGAAACACAGAAGGGGATGCTTTGTTGGGTAAGTGGTGGACATGGAAGAGATCCTCTTTTTTGAAAAAGGGGGCAGCTGTGTGAAATTAGTTGGAAGAAGGTTCTATGGTCTGATGAAATGGAAACTGAGCTTTTTGGCCATCAAGCTAAACACTAACTTTAGCATAAGCCAAACAATGCACATCATCAAAATCACACCACCCTTACTGTGAAGCAGGTGGTGGCTGCATCATGCTGTGAGGATACTTCACTGCAGTAAGTCCTGAAAGGCTTGTGGAGGGAGTGGGTAAAACGAATGTAGCAAACTACGGGGAAATCCTAGAGGAAAACCTGATGCAGTCTGTATGAAAACTGCGACTTGGGAGAAGATTTATTTTCCAGCAAACATTGACCCCAAGCATAAAGCCAAAGCTACACAGGAATGGCTTAAAAACAAAAGTCACCCGGAGCAGAGGAACTGCACCCTAGGGTTCTAAAAGAGGTAGCGTTAGGAATTGTGGTGGCATTAGAAATGATCTTTCAAAAATCATTGGACTCTGGCATGGTGCCAGAGGATTGGAAAATTGCAAATGTTACTCTACTCTTTAAGAAAGGAGGAAGGCAGCAGAAAGATAATTATAGACCAGTTAGCCTAACCTCAGTGGTTGGGAAGATGTTGGACTCAATTGTTAAGATGAGGTGATGGAGTACTTGGTGACACAGGACAAGATAGTATAAAGTCAGCATGGTTTCCTTCAGGGAAAATCCTGCCTGACGAACCTGCTGGAATTCTTTGAGGATATTACAAGTAGGATAGATAAAGGGGATGCAGTGGACTGTCAGAAGGCCTTTGACAAGGTGCCACACATGAGGCTGCTTACCAAGTTAAGAGCCCATGGTATTACAGGAAAGTTACTAACATGGTTAGAACATTGGCTGATTGGTAGGAGGCAGTGAGTGGGAATAAAAGGATCGTTTTCTGGTTGGCTGCCAGTGACTAGTGGTGTTTTGCAGGGGTCAGTATTGGGACAACTTCTTTTTATGCTGTATATGGATAATTTAGATGATGGAATAGATGGCTTTGTTGCCAAGGTTGCAGATGATACAGAGATTGATGGAGAGGCAGGTAGTGTTGAGGAAACAGGTAGGATGCAGAAGGACTTAGATAGTTTAGGAGACTGGGCAAGAAAATGAAGTAAAATGTTGGAAAATACATGGTCATGGACTTTGGTAGTAGAAATAAATGTGTGGACTATTTTCTCAAGGGGGAGAAAATCCTGGAATCTGAGATTCAGAAGGATGTGGGAGTCCTTGTGCACAGCACCCTGAAGGTTAATTTGCAGGTTGAGTGGGTGCTGAGGAAGGCAAATGCCATGTTTGCATTCATTTCAAGAGGTCTAGAATACGAGAGCAAGGATGTGATGCTGAAGCTTTATGAGGCACTGGTGAGACCTCACCTTGAGTATTATGAATAGTTTTGTGGCCCTCATCTTAGAAAAAATGTGCTGGCGTTGGAGAGGGTCCAGAGGAGGTTCACAAGGAGATTCCAGGAATGAAAGGGTTATCATATGAGGATGTTTGAGGGCTCTGGGCCTGTACTCTCAAGAATTCAGTAGGATGGGGGGCTGTGATCTCACTGAAACCTTTTGAATGTTGAAAGGCCTAGTCAGAGTGGATGTCGAAAGGATGTTTCCCATGGTGGGAGAGTCTAGGACAAGAGGACACAGCCTCAGGATAGAGGGGCACCCTTTCAAAACAGTGATACGGAGAAATTTCTTTAACCAAAGGGTGGTGAATTTGTGGAATTTGTTGCTACATGCAGCTGTGTAGGCCAGGTCATTGGGTATATTTAGGGCAGAGATTGAAAGTTTCTTGACTGCACGTGGCATTAAAGGTAATGAGAAGGCCGGGTACTGGGGTTGACGAGGAGACAGAAAAGAAGGATCTGCCATGATTGAACGGTTGGGCAGACTCGATGGGCCAAATTCTATTTACATAAAGGAGACAACAAAGGAAATAACAGATAAAATCTGAGGCATTTTTTTACAATAATAACTCATTTTCTCCCAAGTGCTTTGGGAAATTCTGCTAATGTGAGAGCTATGATGTGAATGTGAGTCTTGCATTGGAAATGTTACCATTATATGTGAAGGAATCCTTCGGCATGCACATAACATAGCTTGAACAGGATGGGAAAAAGTGCATTCACAAGGAGTCAAGACATTTTTTCAGTCCAAAGACAGGTAATTGAACTTTGACCAGTGACCAATCCGGACATTGGAAGTTTGAGAGGAGGAGATTTCACTCAGGTCCACTGCCCGAGTAGAAGAAGGTAGCAGCGGATCACAGTAGTGTAACTGAGCTCTGATTAGCAAACAAACCACGTTTGGGATTAAATAGCAACAGAAAATTGAAGGAAGGCAGGGCCAAGCGGGGCAGCCATTATCAGAGCGGCCATAGTCTAAGCGGACAAAACCAGAGTGGTGATCTTGATGCTTTAGCTGTTTGAGGCATCAGCAACGAGAGGCTTCAGTGAGACAAGTCAAAGAAAAGATCAAGGTAAGGATTTTTTTCCCTTTCCTTCTTTATATCTGCTCAGTTAGGATGTTAGAAATGCCAGGCAAGATAGTTGAATGCTCCTTCAATAGGTTTCAATAGGCACATTTAATGTCAGAGAAATGTATACAATATACATCTGGAAATTCTTTTTCTTCTCAAACATCCACGAAAACAGAGGGGTGCCCCAAAGAATGAATAACAGTTAAACGTTAGAACCCCAAAGCGCCCCCACCACACACAAGCAGCAGCAGCAACCCCCCTCCACCAGCAAAAAAAGCATCAGCACCCACCGCTGAGCACTGAAGCATGCAGCAAAGCATCAGTAAAGGCACAGATTTTCAGTACCCCACAGACTGCTCATTCACCTGGTAATTCGACATACCACAGGCTCTCTCTCTCCCCAATAAGACATAACAAGCATCTCGCTGATTTATGATGTTAATGAGCTCTGTGTCCAAGGAGTTGTCTCCAAAAAGGCTCGAGTCTCTGGAAAAAGAGTCTACAGCAGCTAACCCCCTGCTCCCGATGTTCTGCATTCTCCCGCAACGCCTCAGTCAGGGGCACCGGCCTTGAATCAGCCCGTCTCCAGAGCCATGAAAATCCGACACCCTGAAGGCGTGCTGGTCTTCTAGGCTATGTCCCTGGGATATCAAAAAGCGGCCGTTCGTGAGGCCCTGAGAGCAGGTTCCATTCCCACAATGAACCGAAGTCTAAGTGTAACTCCAGGTCAGGGTCTTCAAAAGAACCTTGCAAAGGGAAAAAATGAGATATCAAAGATAGAAATAGAGCTGTTTCCAAAGACGCAACCAAAGAAGTCACTGTTTAATGCCATTGTCACTTCGCTCTACCCCCAAAGTCCCCTTGCAGGATGTGGAATGGCAGGAAGACCTCCGGTGTTCCTGATGACTAAAACTGTGAGAAGAACATCCAGCTGCAGCTTCTAACAAGCTGTATTGGAGCTGGAACTGGATAAACTCTGGATCATTTGGGAGGCCAAAGGGGTGATGGATAGGACATATACAGAGGGAGTTACACCCAAGGTACAGGACACAGGAAGCTGAGTGACAGTCAGGAAGGGAAAAGGGGTTAAGGAGCCAGTGCAAAGCACCTGTATGGCCATTCCCCTCAACAACAGGTATATCACTTTGGATACTACTGGGGGAGTTGACCTAACAGAGGAAAGTCACTGTGGCTGTGTCTCTGTCACTGAGTCCGGTTCTGTGACACAGAAGGGAAGGGGAAAGAAGAGGCACACTATGGTGATAGGGGATTTATTAGTTAGGTGAATGGACACGAGATTCCCAGATGGTATGTTGCCTCCTGGGTGTCAGGGTCCAGATCACGTCCTCAGTATTCTTAAGTAGGAGGGTAAACATCCAGTGGTCGTGGTCCATATAGGTACCAATGACATGGGTAGGACAAGTGACAAGGTTCTACATAGAGAGTTCAGGGAGTTAGGTGCTAAGTTAAAGGGCAGGACCTCCAGGGCTGTGATCTCAGGATTACTACTTGTGTCACGTGCTAGTGAAGCCAGAACTAGGAAGATAATACAGGGTAACACGTGGCTAAGGAGTTGGTGCAGGAGGGAGGCCATAAGATTTTTGGATCATTGGGCTCCCCTCCTGGGAAGGTGGGACCTGTACAGAGGGATAGTTTGCACCTGAACTGGAAGTGGGACTAAGATCCTAGCGGGAGGGTTTTTGTTAATGCTGCACAGTGGGGTTTAAACTAGAGTTGCAAGGGGGTGGGAACCAGAGTGCCTAAACAGTTAATGGAGAGGTTGTGGAGGCAGATGTTGGTAAGACCTTAGACCAAGTCAGAAATCAAAAGGCTGAGCATGGTGCAACTAGTGTCCTGAGCTGTGTATATTTCAATGCAAGAAGTATCGTAGGAAAGACAGATAAACTCAGGATTGACACCTGGGATTATGACATTGTAGCCATTAGTAAGACTTGGTTGCAGGAGGGGCAGGACTGGCAGCTCAATATTTTGGGGTTTCATTGTTTTAGATATGACAGAGCTGGAGGGACTTCAGGAGGAGGGGTAGCAATACCAGTCAGGAAAAATGTCACGACAGTGCTCCATCAGGACAGACTGGAGAACTCATCCAGTGAGGCTTTATGGGTGGAACTGAGAAATAAGAAAGGTTATGACCACATTAATGGGGTTACATTACAAACCACCCAAAAGTCCTAAGGATTTAGAGGAACAAATTCGTAAAGAGATCGCCGACTTGCAAGAAACAAACATAAGGTTGTTATAGTAGGCAATTTTAACTTTCCACATATTGACTGGGAATCCCATACTGTAAAAGGACTAGATGGGAAAGAATTTGTCAAATGTGCTTAGAAAAGTTCCTTAATCAGTATATAGAAGTCCCAATGGGAGAGAGTGCGATACTGGATCTGCCATTAGGGAATGAGATAGGGCAGGTGACAGAAGTTGGACAGGGGAACACTTTGAATCCAGAGACTACAATGCCATTCGTTTCAAAGAAATATGTAAAAAGATAGGTCTAGTCTGCGGGTTGAGATTCTAAATTGGAGGAAGGCCAATTTTGATGGTATCAGAAATGATGTGGCAAGTGTGGGTTGAGACGGGCTGTTTTCTGGCAAAGGCGTAGTTGGAATGTGGGAGGCCTTTGTAAATGAAATTTTGAGAGCACAAAGCTTGTATGTGCCTTTCAGAATAAAAGGTAAAGATAACAAGTGTAGGGAACTTTGGTTTTCAAGAGATAATTGAGGCCGTAGTTAAAAGAAAGTGCATAGCAGGTATAGGCAAATGGAACAAATGAGGTGCTTGTGGAGTACAAGGAATGCAAGAGAACACCTAAGAAAGAAATCAGGAAGGCTCAAAGAAAACACAAAATTGCTCTAGCAGACAAAGTGAAGGAGAATCCGAAGGGATTCTACAGATAAATTAAGAACAAGAGGATTGCAAGGGACAAAATTGGTCCTCTAGAACAGGGGTCCCCAACCTACTTCGAACCGTGGATCGGTTTAATATTGACAATATTCTTGCGGACCAGCCGACCAGGGGGAGCGGTGTTCAAGTAGAGTTAAACTCACCTAAACATATCTTTTACAGTTAGGGTTGCCAACTTTCTCACTCCCAAATAATGGACAAAAGTAGCAGTCAAATACATGACAGTGTTTGCCCCGAGAAAGACTACCATGACCATGAAGCCTTGCGCGGGCACCTGTGTGCGCATGTGTGATTTGCTGATTTTTTTCCACAAATCGGTTTTGGCCTAATCTTCCCGACTACACTGTACATACATTATTTCTACTTTATATGGGCTGTGTATTTATCATATCAATCCTGCTTTTACTATATGTTAATGTTATTTTAGGTTTATGTGTTATTTGGTAGGTTATTTTTTGGGTCTGGGAACGCTCAAAATTTTTCCCATATAAATTAATGATAATTGCTTCTTTGCTTTATGCCATTTTGGCACGAAAGGTTTCATAGGAACGCTCTACCTTAGTGGGGGGAAATACAGGACAAGGGCGTATTCAACAGTGCATGACAGGGAATGAGGAAAAGTGCAGCTGACTGATATCATTTCCTCTCGGCCCAGTACCGGTCCGTGGCCCATGGTTGGGAACCGCTGCTCTGGAAGACCGGAATGGTAATCCATGTGTGGAGCCAAAACAGATGGGGGAGATGGTAAATGAATTCTTTGCATCTGTATTTACTCGGGAGATGGATATAGAGTCTACAGAAGTGAGGCAAAGTGGCATCAACTCCATGGACCCTGTACAGATTAGAGAGGAGGAGGTATTTGCTACTGTGAGGCAAATTAAGGTGGATAAATCCCCAGAGCCTGTTGCCTCGGACCCTACAAGAGGCAAGTGCAGAAATTGCTGGGGCACTAGCCGAGATCTTTAGTGGCAGGAGAGGCACCAGAGAACTGGAGGATAGCCAATGTTATTCCCCATTTTAAAAAGTCTCTAAACATAAACCGGGCAATTATAGGCTAATGAGTCACTTGACAACCAAGATGAGGTAGTCAATTGGATTAGACATTGGCTTTGTGGGAGAAGGCAGAAGGTGGTAGTAGATGATTGCCTCTCTGAATGGAGGCCTGTGACGAATGATGTGTTGTAGGGATCAGTGCTGGGTCCTTTTTTGTTTGTCATCTATATTCATGATCTGGATGATAATGTGGTTAACTGGATCAGCAAATTTGTGGACGACGCCAAGATTGGGGATGTAGTGGACAACAAGGAAGGCTATCATGGCTTTCAGAGGGATCTTCATCAGCTGGAAAAATGGGCTGAAAATAGCTGATGAAATTTAATGAAGACAAGACCATAAGACAATAGGATATAGGGGCAGAAGTAGGCCATTCAGCCCATCGAGTCTGCCCTGCCATTCAATCATGGGCTGATCCAGTTCCTCCAGTCATCCCCGCTCCCCTGCTTTCACCCCATATTCTTTGATGGCCTAGCTAATCAAGAACCTATCTATCTCTCCCTTAAATACACCCAATGACTTGGCCTCCACAGCTGCTCGTGGCAACAAATTCCACAGATTTACCACCCTCTGACTAAAGTAGTTTCTCTGCATCTCAGTTCTAAATAGACATCCTTCAATCCTGAAGCTGTGCCCTCTTGTCCTAGGATCCCCTACCATGGGAAATAACTTTGCCATATCTAATCTGTTCAGACCTTTTAACATTCAGAATGTTTCTATGAGATCCCCCCTCATTCTCCTGAACTCCAGGGAATACAACCCAAGAGCTGCCCGACATTCCTCATATGGTAACCCTTTCATTCCTGGAATCATTCTTGTGAATGTTCTCTGAACCCTCTCCAATGTCAGTATATTCTTTCTAAAATAAGGAGCCCAAAACAGCACACAATACTCCAAGTGTAGCCTCACGAGTGCCTTATAGAGCCTCAACATTACATCCCTGCTCTTATATTCTATACCTCTAGAAATGAATGTCAACATTCCATTCGCCTTCTTCACAACCGACTCAACCCCTTTAGGGTATCTTGCACAAGCACTCCCAAGTCCCTTTGCACCTCTGCATTTTGAATTCTCTCCCCATCTAAGTAATAGTCTCCACCAAAGTGCATGACCATGCACTTTCCAACATTGTATTTCATTTACCACTTCTTTGCCCATTCCCTAAACTGTTTGAGTCTCTCTGCGGGCTCTCTGTTTCCTCAACACTACCTGCTCGTTGACCTATCTTTGAATCATCAGCAAATTTAGCCACAAATCCATTAATACCATAGTCCAAGTAGTCATTGACAAGTGTGAACTGTTGCACTTCGGTAGAACCAGCCAGAGTAGGTCTTACACAGTGAACGGTAGGGCACTGAGGAGTGTGTTAGAGCAGAGAGTTCTGGGAATACATGTCCATAATTTATTGGAAGTGTCATCACAGGTGGAGAGGGTCATTAAGAATGCTTTTGGCACATTGGCCTTCATAAATCAATGTATTGAGTGCAGAAGATGGGATGTTATGCTGAAGTTGTATAAGATATTGGTGAAGCTTAATTTGGAGTATTGTGTGCAGATTTGGTTTCCAACCTATAGGAAAGATGTAAATAAGGTTGAAAGAATGCAGAAAAAATTTACAGGGATGTTGCTGGGTCTGGAGGCTTATAACCTGAGTTATAGGGAAAAATTGAATAGATTAGGACTGCATTCTTTAGAACATAGAAGATTGAGAGGAGGATTGACAGTGGTATACAAAATTATGAGGGGTATAGATAGGGTAAAGGCAAGTAGACTTTTTCCTCTGAGCTTGGGTGGGACTACAACCAGAGGTCATGTGCTAAGGGTGAAAGGTGAGAAGTTTAAGGGGAAGATGGTGCCTGTTCCATTTTTGTTCACTTTTTTTTGCTGAGGTGGGATTTGGCGGTTGATGGCTATGCTACCTTTCTTGGTTTCATGGCTATCCAGAGAATTGAAGAATAGATGAACCTTTGAACCTCTGAACATGAGGGGAAATTTCTTCACTCAGAGGGCTGTGGGAATATGGAATGAGCTGCCAGCACCAGAGGTCCATGTGAGCCCAATTTCAATGTTTAAGAGAAGTTTGGATAGGTACATGGATGGTCGGGATATGGAGGGCTATGGTCCTGGTACAGGTCAATGGAAGTAGGCAGTTTAAATGGTTTTGGCATGGACTAGATGGGCCGAAGGGCTTTTTACTGTGCTGTATTTCTCTATGACTCCATGACTCTATCATAAATGGCATGACTTTGAGAAGTGAAAATGAGCAAACATTCTAAACAAAGGAAACTATTAAGGTACGAAGAGTGGGTTGGCTTTGACAGTTCAAAGTTTGGGGTGTTCCATTAAAAGGCATGATGGTGGATAGGCAATGGCAAGTATTTAAAGAATGAAAACGAACTACATAGTTATGCATTTCTACTTAGCATAAAAACACAAAATCAAAAGGGTCCCAACAATGGCAAACTTAAGAAGTTAATGATAGAATTAAATCCAAAGAGCAGTCATACAGTTTAAGATTGCCAGACAGAGTAGAAAATCTGAAAGAAGAATTGCAGCAGTTTCAGCATCAAAGCATAATTAACTAAGAAAACAAAATAGAATACAAGAGTGAACCTGCATTTAACATACAAATTCTCTGTAATGGCTTTTAGAATTGCATAAAAGAAGAACGGGAAAGGGATTAAGAAACCTCAGATTGGTTAGCCTAATCTCAATAGTGTGAAGAATAACAGACAATATTGCAAAGGATAGCAGAACTCTTGAAAAATATCAGTAGGGAGAGAGAACGTCAGAAAGGGAAATTGTGCTTGCCAACCCTACTTGAGTTTGAATCCTTGGTTTGCTGACCAACAAACTACCATCTATAAAGAGAGGCAGCAACACCTCCACTATGATTATTCTAAACACTGATGCTCCACAAGGTTGTGTCCTTAGCCCCCTTCTCTACTCCTTGTACACTCACGACTGCATGGCTAGATTCTGCTCTAACCCCTTTGGCAAGTTTGCAGGTACCACTGTAGTGGGCCATATACCAAACAACATTGAGTCAGAGTACAGGAAGGAGATTGAGAGCTTAGTAACTTTGTGTCATGATAACAACCTTTCCTCAATGTCATCAAAATAAAAAAGCTGGCCATTGACTTCAGTAAGAGGGGGCGGTTCACATGCTCCTGGTTATATCAATGATGTTGAGGTTGAGACGGTTGAGAATTTCAAGTTCCTACGAATGAACATTACCAATAGCCTGTCTTGTTCCAACTGCATAGATGCCACAGCCCAGAAAGTTCACTAAAGCCTCTACCTCCACAGGAGGGTAAAGAAATTTGGTATGTGCCTGTCACCCCTTACCAATTTCTATTGATGCACAATCGAAAGCATCCTTTTCTCTATTTAAATCAGCTTGGTACGGCAATTGCTTTGCACATGACTGCAAGAAACTGTAGAGGAAAGCTGTGGGCACAGCTCAGCACAGCTTGGAAACCAGCCTTTCTTCCATGTCTATTTTTCTCACTGCCTCAGTAAAGCAGCCAGCATATAATTATATAATCCGTATCCAGGGTTACAGATCCCACTGCCTTGTGGGTATCTTCGGGAGAAGAGGAGGCTGAGGAGTAAACCCTACACAAATCCGGAGTGGAGTCCCTAAGGCGGTTGGATGACGTATCATGTCACCTCCTGGCAGCTCCTGCAGCCAAGCTGATGCCAAATGTACTGCTTCACATTCCTTTGGACCACATCTGCGAGGCCGAGAGAGGGATCTTGATATCTGGGCAGCCATATTTATCGCTCAGGTCTGCGCCCCGGAACAGGCGCATCCATTGTCTATTTAGACAGATGGAGCCATGAATGATATAATCAAAGACCCCAGCCAACCTGGACATTCTCTCTTTCCCCTCTTTCATCAGGCCTGAAAGCACGTGCCACCAGGCTCAAGGACAGCTTCTACCCTGCTGTTATCAGACTTTTGAAAGGACCTCTTGTACGATAAGATGGACATGTGACCTGACAATTTACCTCATTATAATGTTATGCTTTATTGTTTATCTGCACTGCACATTCGCTGTAGTTGTTACATTTTATTCTGCATTTTGTTATTGTTTTATCTTGATTTACCACAATGTATTGAATTTTTTTGAAATGAATTAACTTTATTCCTTACGTCCTTCACATACATGAGGAGTAAAAATCTTAACATTACGTCTCCATCTAAACGTGTAATGTGCAATTTATAGTAATTTGTATTAGTAACATGCAACTTAGCTTAGAAATACAATTACATCAGCCTGAATTAAGCAGTTTGATGGCCTGGTGGAAGAAGATGTCCCAGAGCCTGATGGTCCTGGCTTTTATGCTGCAGTACCATTTCCCGGATGGTAGCAGCTAGAACAGTTTGTGGTTGGGGTGACTCGGGTCCCCAGTAATCCCTCAGGCCCTTTTTACATACCTGACTCTGCAAATATCCTGAATAGTGGGAAGTTCACATCTACAGAGGCGCTGAGCTATCTGCACCACTCTCTGCAGAGTCCTGCAATTGAGGGAAGTTCCCATATCAGGCAGTGAAGCAGCCAGTCAGAATGCTCTCAATTGTGCCCCTGTAGAAAGTCCTTAGGGTTTGGGGACTCATGTAAGACTTCTTCAACTGTCTGAGGTGAAAGAGGAGCGGTTGTGCATTTTTCACCACACAGCCAGTATGTACAGACCACATGAGATCCTCGGTGACGTGTATACTGAGGAACTTAGAGCTGTTCCCCCTCTCACTGATGTCAACAGCGGTTAGCCTGTCTCCATTCTTTCTGTAGACCACAACCAGCTCCTTTGTTTTTACGACATTGAGTTAGAGGTTGTTCTCTTGACATCAC
Organism: Mobula hypostoma; assembly: GCF_963921235.1. Classification (NCBI taxonomy): domain Eukaryota; kingdom Metazoa; phylum Chordata; class Chondrichthyes; order Myliobatiformes; family Myliobatidae; genus Mobula; species Mobula hypostoma. Next base: position 57,441,627 of record NC_086107.1, read on the forward strand.
TGTGTCAGGGTGATGACTTCTTCTCTGTAGACTACCTCGTCATTATTTGAGACCAATCCATGCAGTATCATCTGCAAATTTAATTAATAGATTGGAGCTGTGGGTGGCGACACAGTCATGAGTATACAGAGAGTAAAGGAGGAGGCTTAGGACACAGCCTTGAGGGGCTCCTGTGTTGAGGGTCAGAGGGGCAGAGGTGAGGGAGCCCACTCTTACCACCTGCCGGTGATCTAACAGGAAGTCCAGGATTCAGCTACACAAGGCAGGATGAAGGCTGAGGTCTCTGAGCTTCTTGTTATACCAAGAGGGAATTATGGTGTTGAATGCTGAATTGTGGTCCAAGAACAGCATTCTCACATCAGCATCCTTCTTCTCCAGATGTATAGAAGAGCTGTGTAGAGCTGTGGCTATTGTGTCATCTGTCGATCGGTTGCGTTGGTAGGCGGATTTTAGGTGTCCAGTGTGGGTGGTAGCAAGCTGCAGATGTAGCCCTTGACCAGCCTCTCAAAGCATTTGCTTATTATAGAGGTGAATCCGACAGGATGACTATAACGCTTTCATTTATAGGAACAGTATGCAAGACAAGCTTCTCAGTGCATGTGACAATAAAAACCCAATTAAGTTTCCAAGTATGTAACTGGTTGAAAAATAAGGGAAAGGCAATGTTTACACATGGATTTTTCCTTTGATATTGGGATATGATATTGATACTGACTGAAAATTAATTGACAAACAGGGAGCAGAGGTTAAGAATAAATAGGTCTTTTTGAAGGGACAGGTGGTATTTAGTGAGGTACCACCGAAATCAGTGCTCAGGTCTTAGCAATTTATAACATTTTGTAAATTAGATACGTTCTGCACACTGAGTGTGAGAACCAATTGCAAAATTTCAAAGATTGCCAGCAACTGTAATTCTTACATTGTTGGCATGTACTCGATTGGCTGAAGGGCCTGTATGCATGCTGTTTTACTCAAGACTCTATGACTGGGTGAGGGTACAAATTGTAGGGAAGATACAGAGGCTTCAAGTGTAAAATATGGCAAGTGTAGTACAATGAGTTCAGATCTCTTACTACAATTACACAAGGCCTTTGAGAGGCCACATTTGAAGTATTGTCAGAATCAGAATCAGAATCAGGTTTATTATCACCAGCATGTGTCGTGAAACTTGTTAACTTAGCAGCATCAGTTCAATGCAATACATAATATAGAAGAAAGAAAAAAAAGTAATAAATAAATAAGTAAATCAATTACTGTGTACGTATGTTGAATAGATTAAAAATTGTGCAAAAATCAGAAATAATATATATTAAAAAGTGAGGTAGTGTTCAAGGGTTCAATGTCCATTTAGGAATCGGATGGCAGAGAGGAAGAAGCTGTTCCTGAATCACTGAGTGTGTGCCTTCAGGCTTCTGTTCCTCCTACCTGATGGTAACAATGAGAAAAGGGCATGCCCTGGGTGCTGGAGGTCCCTAATAATGGACACTGCCTTTCTGAGACACCGCTCCTTGAAGATGTCCTGGGTACTTTGTAGGCTAGTACCCAAGATGGAGCAGACTAAATTTACAACCCTCTGCAGCTTCTTGCGGTCCTGTGCAGTAGCCCCTCCATACCAGACAGTGACGAAGCCTGACAGAATGCTCTCCACGGTACATCTATAGATTTTGAGTGTATTTGTTAACATACCAAATCTCTCCAAACTCCTAATGAAGTACAGTCATTGTCTTGCCTTCTTTATAACTACATCGATATGTTGGGACCAGGTTAGGTCCTCAGAGATCTTGACACTCAGGAAGTTGAAACCGCTCACTCTCTCCACTTCTGATCCCTCTATGGGGCTTGGTATGTGTTCCTTCGTCTTACCCTTCCTGAAGTCCACAATCAGTTCTTTCATCTTACTGACATTGAGTGCCAGGTTGTTGCTGCGACACCACTTCACTAGTTGGTATATCCCACTCCTGTACACCCTCTTGTCACCATCTGAGATTCTATCAACAATGGTTGTATCATCAGCAAATTTATAGATGGTATTTGAGCTATGCCTAGCCATACAGTCATGGGTATATAGAGAGAGCAGAGCAGTGGGCTAAGTACTCACCACTGAGGTGCACCAGTGTTGATCGTCAGCGAGGAGGAGGTGTTATCACCAATCCGCACAGATTGTGGTCTTCTGGTTAGGAAGTCAAGGATCCAATTGCAGAGGGAGGTACAGAGGCCCAGGTTCTGTAACTTCTCAATCAGGATTGTGGGAATGATGGTATTAAATGCTGAGCTATGGTTGATGAACAGCATCCTGACATAGGTGGTTGTGTTCCAGGGGGTCTAAAGCCATTTGAAGAGCCATTGAGATTGCATCTGCCATTGACCTATTGTGGCAATAGGCAAATTGCAATGTGCAGTGATGTTCTCATCACAGAAGAAAAGATATACCTGCCAAAGAGGGAGTGCTGCATATATGCACTAGACTGGGATGATGGAGAAGGATTTGGATTGTATTGATCTGAGTTTAAAAGAATGAGAGGGAAGTTAATTCTCTCTCTTGTCAAGGTGTGATTTCTGTTGAGGTTGTGGCTCAGTTTCAGTTGTTTTTTTAAGTTCATAGGGATGGCTTTAGGGGCAGAGAGGGGAATTACAGGTCAGGTTATGGTTTAGGGACAGGGAATTAAGGGAGTTAGAGGTCTGGCTAACTCCAGAGGTCTAACTCCACTAGAGGTCTGTGATGGAAGGCCGGCCCTATGGACTTGTGATGACAGACATCCAAATTCTAGGCTTCATTCCATACTCTAAGGCCAGTGATGTAACCTTGGGATGAAGGACATGTGGAGTCTGGGCCTGCTCCGTACCTAAAAGCCAGCGATGTGGACATGTGGCAACGGACATTTGTGGATGTCGGGCTGGCAAGCATTGTGTATAAGGACCAGTGGGTTGGTTGCCCACTGGGTCTGCTGATCCTCCCATGTCAGTGTGTTCCAGGATCAGATGTCCAAATGGCAAGAGGGCATGAGAGCTGATGAACCCCTACCAACACAAGTCTGGAGTTTAGGGTTCTGTCATTGAGTAGTGCTGGGGTCAATTGCAACGATCAAATCCTGCAGGTCAATCAGAAATCCAAAATTCAAGGTACAGTGGCTGAAGCTCTGGACGTATGAGCCTGAAGCCCAATGGGGAATTCAGAGGTCCATCTTACAAGAGTCTGCTGGAGGCCCGGTGGCCCGTCCTGGGATTGGAAGATTGTGTGGATGTGGGGGTGGGTGGGTAGCTGGGAGGAAGGAAAGGAGCTTACTATTGATGTTGTTGTTTTGTTGCCTGTTGTGCTCTGCCAAGCATTGTTGGCATTCTATGTTACTACCAGAATGTATGGCAACACTTGTGGGCTGGCCCCTGCACATCCGTAGGTTGTGCTGGTTTTTAACACAAACAGTGTATTTCACTGAACGTTTTGATGTACACGTGACAAGTATACACTAAGTGACAACTTTATTAGGTACACCTGTACACTTGCTCTTTAATGCAAATATCTAATCAGCCAATCATATTGCAGCAATCCATTGCAAAACAGCATACAGACGTGGTCAAGAGATTCAGTTGTTGTTCAGACAAAACATCAGAAAGGGAAGGAGATGTGATCTGAGTGACTTTGACCATGAATGATTGTTGGTGCCAGACGGGGTAGTTTCAATATCTCAGAAACCGCTGATCTACTTGGATATTCACACAGAGTAATTTCTAGAGTTTACAAAGAATCAGAATCAGAATTAGAATCAGGTTCAATATCACTGGCATTTGTTAACTTAGTAGCAGCAGCAGCAGCCATACAATGCAATACATGGTAATATAGAAAAATAAATAAATAAGGAAATCAATTACAGTATATATATAATAGTTAAATCAAAATAGTGCAAAAACAGAAATAATTTTTAATAAAGTAAGATAATGTTCATGGGTTCAATGTCTATTTAGGAATTGAATGGCGGAGGCGAATAAGCTTTCCTGTTCGGTGAGTGTGTGCCTCCTGTTGATAATAATGAGAAGAGGGCATGTCCTGGGTGATGGGGTCCATAATAATGGATGCTACCTTCCTGAGGCACCACTCCTCGAAGATATCTTGGTTGGTGTGAAAAACAAAAAAAACATCCAGTGGACAGCAGTTCTGTGGGCAAAAACTTCTTGTTAATGAGAGAGGTCAGAGGAAAATGGCCAGACTGGTGCAAACTGACAGTAACTCAAGTAAGCAGAAGAGCACAACACATTGAAGCTTGAGGTAGTTGGGCAACAGCAGCAGAAGACCAGGAACATACTCCAAGTGCATGAATTTAATTCTAATTAATGCTTACAGGGCTAGACAAAATAGATTAGTGGAAAATATTTTCCAAGGCTGGTGTATTTGGAATGAAGGGTCACAGTGATAGGGCGAGAGATTTAGGAAGAGATATTTCCTCACAGAGGGTGGTGAATCTGTGGAATTCTCCATCACAGTGATCTGTTTAGGCCAATATGCCAAGTACATTTACGAAGAGATCCCCATCTCCAGGTCATGCTCTTTTCTCGCTGCTGCCATCAGATAGAATGGACAAGAGCCTCAGGACCCACACCACCAGGTTCACGAAGAGTTACTACCCCTCAAACATCAGGCTCTTGAATAAAAGGGGATAACTACACTCAACTTCACTTGCCCCATCATTGATAGCTCCCACAACTAACAACTAATGATTTCACTTTCAAGAACTCTTCATCTCATGTTCTCGTTATTAATGCTATTTATTTACATTTGTATTTGCATAGTTTGTAGTCTTCTACACTCTGGTTGATCTTTCATTGATCCTGCTACAGCTACTATTCTATAGATTAATTGAGTATGCCCACAGGAAAATGAATCTCAGGTTGAAATACTTATGTTTCTCGAAACAAAATGCATCACAAGATAAAAGGAGAAGTTAGTAACCGGGTACGAAAGTGGATGATTAGCTATGATTATAGTGAATGCCACAGCAGGTTCAAAGAGATAAATGACGCATTCCTTCTGCTATTTTTTGTTTCCTCAACTGTTACTGGCCTGATGCCCTCTGCATATCTAATTGAAATGAAAGAAGAGGGTTTGTTTTGAATCTCAGTGGAGGATCATTCCCCTTGTTAGTGGAGCTAATGCTCCTAGAGCTGTAGGTTCCAACACAGAAACAGGCCCCTCATTTAACATGCCATACCACCCACTTGCCAACCAGTCCCATTTTATTCTTCTTTCAAAGCCATCAACTTGTCTGATATTTTACCACTCACTTCACATACACAACGGACAATCGACAGTGGTCAATTAACTACTCAACCTACTGTTCTTAAGATATGAGAGGAAACTAGATGATCTTGAAAAATCCATTTGGAAATTTGGCGAAGAATTTTCCATTGAGAAAAACAACTGAATTCATTGACTTTTGCGAAGATGGAGGTCTCAGGAAGAAGTGGAGATGTGTTGCCCATTAGCCATTTCTGGTTCAATGGGGCAGCAAATGTTACTTCTGATTATCAGCCTCGCCTGAATGAGGTCTTGATATTGCCATGCATCAGCACGGGCTGCTTCATTTGCAGAGGAAATGTGAACAGAATTAAACATTGTGCAATCATTTGTAAATCTTCCCACTAATGCTGGAGAGAAGGTCATCAACAAAGCAGCTGAAGATGATTAGGCCAAAGGTACTGCCCTGAGAAACTCCTGCAATGATATCATTGGGAAAGGGCTGGAATAATTGACCTCTAATAACTGCAAGCATCATTGCATTTTCAGGTACGACTGCAGCCACTGGAATATTTTCTCTTTCATGACTACTGACCTCAATTTTATTAAGGTGCTTTCAAGGCACACTCAGTCAAATCTTCCCAAAGGCAGTCAGTCTCACCTCACTTCTTTGGTACAACACACATGAATACAGCCAAATGAAGCAGTGTTACTGGGCCTAAGGGTCAAAGTTCAAAGTAAGTTTTATTATCAGACTACATATATGTCACCACATATAACCCTGAGTTCATTTTTCTGTGGGCATACTCAACAAATCTATAGAATGAGCATCTATAGAACTGAACATCTATCAGTATGTTATCAGTAAGAGTGTGCAATTTTACAATTTCTTTGCGATGATTGAGAGTTGACTGAACGGATGGAAATAACAAGATTTGATTCAACTTGCTGTTTATCAATGGAAAGCTCCTGGGCAAATTTCTGCTTGGTAGGTAGATGCCAATGTTATAACTAGAACAGTTTGGTTAGAGTTGCAGCTAGTTTTGCAGTTTTCCAACACTACTGGGATGCTGTCTAAGTCCATAGATATCTCAAATTACAATAAGTAAGGAATTTTATTTATTTATTTACTCAGAACTGCTGCCAGGAATAGGCCCTACCAGCCCTTTGATTCATACCACTCAGCAAACCTGGTTTAATTCTAACCTAATCATGGGGCAGTCTACGAAGTCCAATTAACCTACCTGGCATGTCTTTGCACTGTTGGAGGAAACTGGAGAACCTGGAGAAAACCCACACATTGCACAGGGAAGTCGCACAGAGGACGCAGGGACTGAACTTTGAACTCCGACGCTCCGAGCCGTAATAGCTTTGCTCTAGCTGCTACGCTACTGTAGCACCCCAAATTGCTGAAAAGAGGAATATTGAAGTAGTGTTCATGGATTGTTCAGAAATATGATGAAAGAGGGGAAGAAGCTGTTCCTAAAGCTCAGGCTCCTGATGGTAGAAATGAGAAGAGGCCACATCCCAGATGGCAAGGGTCTTTAACGATGGATGCCACCTTCATGAAGGAAGATGACGGTGAGGCAGGTTGCGCCCATGATGGATCTGGTTGAGTCTACAACCCTATGCAGACTCATGTGATCCTAAGCATTGGAGTCTGCCTATCAAACAATGACGTAACCAGTCAAAATGCTCTCCATGGTACATCTGTACAAATTTGCTGGAGTCTTTGGTGACATACAAAATCTCCTCACACTCCTAGTGAAGTAGAGCTACTGGAGGGCCTTCTTCATGATTGCATCAATATGTTGGGCCCAGGATCCTTGGAAACGCAGACACCCAGGAACTTGAAGCTGTTCACCTTTTCCACTGTTGATCTCTCAATAAGGACTGGTACATGTCCTCCTGGCTTCCCCCTCCTGGAGTTCACAATCAATTCTTTGGTCGTGCTGATGTTGAGTGCAAGATTGTTGTTGTGAAACCAGTCAACCAGTTGATCTACCTCATTCCTGTACACCTTCTGTGCATCTTCGTCACCATCTGAGGTTCTGCCAACAACAGATGTGTCATTGGCAAATTCACAGATGATATGGTGTTTGGCTGCAGAAATAAATATCGCTGTTTTTAGAAGGAGATCAATCTTGTGGTTTCTGTAGCTTTCATTTTTAAAGAATGTAAATTTGATTCTCTACTGCTTTGTTGTCCCTTCACTATCTTTGGGGAAGTAATTCCCATCACCCAAGGATATGCCAAGGTTGCTTTTTTAGAGTTTATTACTTTAATACAAGGTTTCAAGGTAATTCAGTTCATCCCACTGAATAAACATTTATCATGGAAAGTGAATATGACCTTTAAAATGCAGGGCCACATGTTTACCCGGCTTAGACAATGAGAGCCCCTAACAAAGCTAAACAATAATGCTACTTGTTATTACATTTTGTTCAAGACTATCACAGAAGCTTCGCATAAGAAACTGAACAAAATATTTTAAAAATTGTTACGTGTCTTTTTTTTAAGATTTGCTTGCCTTTGTCTCTAGGGTCTTTTGTCTCTTCAGCAAGTACTGTGGGATGCAGGGAGCTGTTGTCCTCTCTTGGCAACAGCTATACTGGGAACTGTGCTGACAGGCTCTGGGGTGAGTAATACTTCTTCTAAATAACTTATTTTATTTTGAAATCTACAGTATTTTCCTGACAACCAATTACAAGAGCATTTATAAAACAATTCTTGGCTAATTCACTTACAATTTGTAAAGTCTTCAGTCATTACCCCTCCCCAAGTTAAGACAATAGAATGATAGGTATGGCCCAAGACACAAGATGAGATTTTAAATTTTCTGTAGTCTCAGTCACCAATCCTAATTCCAGCCTTTTATTTTTGAATTACTTAACTATTTAAAAGTGGATTCCCAACTGCTGCAATTCAAGTAAGACTTTAGACGGTCCAAGTTTTTGTGCAATTACTATATCCTCACTATAATTATACTAACCAGTGTACCACTAAACCCTTCCTGCTGCTAGGCTTTGAGTAAGATTAGGAAAGGGTATCTGCAGAAAGCTAGGTGAGTGAGACTAAGCTCTTTCTGAGTGTCCATGTCTGTTCCGTAAAGGAAGTGGGGAAAATCTGGAGAAATAGTTTGAAAGAGAACTTTGAAGTAGAAAAGGGAGGTGGAGGGTGCTAGGGTCAAGAAAGACTGTTGCATTGAGCTGAACAACAGAGTGGGTCTCTTGGTGCAGATGGCTTGCAAAAATATACTAGAAGGCAATAGCCTATTCAGACTTTAGATATGAAACCTAATAAATATGAGCAATTACACTCTTTATGTCTGCATTGCCATTGAATAAAATTATGGCTGAGCTTTTACCCAAGTACTACTGATTCCACATCCCTTACTGTCGAAAGATCTACTGGTCCTTGCCTTGTGTATATACTCAGTAAATGAGTCTCTACAGCCCACTTAGGAGGAATATGCCAAAGATTTATCACCCTTTAGACAAATACATTTCTTCTCATCTTTCTGCTAATAGCCATCCCATTATTTTAGGACCAAATGTGGTATTAGACAGGCCATTCAGGGAAAATATTGAAACAACATCTTTTGTAAATAGATAAGCCAATTAAGAATATTGTGATTTTGATGAGTTGTTCTTTGCCTTGTTCTTCTAAACTCAAAATCATGTCAGGTCTTTCAATCTGACCTAAATTCCACTCAATCCCATTCTAGTTCTTTTGGATTAGGTCTAAATCTGTCAAATACTTCCAATTTCCAGTTAATTCCTTTTATGACAACCTCTACCTCTAACCTCTTCAACTTTCTTTCCAAAGAGCCGTCCATTTCTCAAGTTCTGGCATTTAAAAAAAATCCTTCCCCTTTATTCTACAGCAGGCCACTGTGCCTTCTACAATACATTGGAATTCTCAACTTACAATTACTTTTTCTCTGCTTTTCACTCCTTCGTTAATACCTACCTTTATGACCATTCTTATGACACTTCCATTTTACTCATACTTAGATTGCCTTCCATGAAATTGGAGCATTTTCCCCTTAGTTCAAAGATTCCTGTTATTTCTTCTCAGAAATGATCCAAACTCAGACTAGGGTTCTCAGACTAGGAAACTCTATTTGAAACTTGAATTGAAAAACATTTGGAACTATAGCAATCTGCTCTTCATGGCTTCAAATATATAATCCCCATTTCATGTACTATTAGATTCTCACTGGGTTACTCCTGATTCATTCCCGGTGTAATTAACTTTCTGTTTACAGTGGGAAGAGTCTTTATCTGACATCTAAAGGCTTCATCTAATACTTCCATGTTAGTTTTAATTTTCTGCCATAAATTTGACAAATGTTTGGGTGGATTTCCCATAGACATCAAATACCTACCTACTCTTTACGAGTTTAAGAAATGTAAGACATGGAAGACAATAATTGAGAGGGAAACCAGGAGGAGCCAAAAGAGATGGAGGAGATCATGAATGGAATTTTTTGCATCTGTATTTACTCAGGAGATGGATACAGAGTCTCTATAGAACTCAGTCAAAAGAATAGTGGGGTCATGGACTATATCCAGATTACAGAAGAGGAGATGCTTCCTGTCTTGAGGCAAGTTGGGGGGATAAGTCCCCAGGGCCTAACAAGGTGTCCCCTTGGACCTTGTGGAAGGCTAGTGCAGAAATTGCAGGAGCTCTTGCGAAGGTATTTAGAACATTGTCCTTACATTCATGTGCCAATCAAAACGTCTCTAAAAGTCCCTAATGTATCTACCTCTCTCACCATCCCATGCAGCACATTTCAGGCACCCACCACTCTCTGTGTATATCAAAAAAAGTGCCTGACATTACCCCCTTTCACCTTACCACATGCCCTCTGGTATTAGACAATTCTACCCTGGGAAAGAGATACTGTCCGTCTACTCTATTTATGCCTTTTTTATTCTTATAAACCTCTATCAGACTTTCGCTGATAGCAACCCAGGTTTGTCCAATCTCTCATTAGAGCACATGCCCTCTAATACAATCAGCATCCTGGTAAACCTCTTCTGCACCTTCTCCAAAGCTTGACATCCTTCCCATAATGGGGAGACCAGAACTGTATGCAATACTCCAGGTGCAGCCTAACTAGCGATTTATAAAGTTGCAACCTAATTTCTTGACTTTTGAATTCAGTGCTTCAACCAACAAATGCCTTCTTAATCATCCTATCACATCGTGTGTAGCTACTTTCAGGAGCAATGAGATTGGACCCCAGGATCCCTCCGCTCATCAGCTCTGCTAAGGGACTTGCCCTCGGTGTGTACTTAACCATGGGTGAAGGCTGGAGGACTGGAGCATAGCAAATGTTGTTCTGCAGTTCGGGAAAGGCTCTAGGAATAAGCCAGGAAATTATAGGCTGGTGAGCCTGAAGTCAGTAGTGGGTAAATTATAGGAAATTATTCTACTAGATATACAGTGTAAGTATTTGCATAGACAGAATTTGATAAGAGATAGTCAACATGGCTTTGTGCATGCTAAGTCATGTCTAACCAATCCTTTATGAGAAATTTAAGAGTTTTTTGAGGAGGTTCCAGGAAACTTGATGAAGGAAAGGTGATGGACATTGTCTACGTGGACTTTAGTAAGGCCTTTGACAAAGTTCCACATCGGAGGCTGATCAAGAAGGTTCAATTGTTTGGCATTTATAATAAAGTAGTAAATGGGGTTCAACCTTGGCTTAGCAGGAGAAGCCAGAGAGTAGTAGTAGATGGTTGTCTCTCTGACTGACTGGAGGCCTGTGACTAGAGGCATGCCATGCGGGACAGTGCTGAATCCATTGTTGTTTGTCATCTATATCAATGTGGTCAACTGGCTTCAGCACATTTGTGGATGACACCAAGATTGGGGGTGTAATGGACTGTGAGAAAGCTTACAAAGCTTGTAGCAGATCTTGAGTAACTGGAAAAATGAGCTGGGAAATTTAATTCAGTCAATTGTTGTACTTTGGGAGGAAAAACCAGGGTAGGACTTACACAGTAAACAGTAGTACACTGTTCCATGCGGTAGAACAAAGGGATCTGAGAACAGAGGTGCTTAAATCCTTGAAAGTGGTGTCACAGGTAGGTAGGGTCAAAAATAGAGTTTGGGTACGTTGGCTTTCATAAATCGAAGTGTTGAGTACAGGAGGTGGGATGTGATGTTGAAGTTTTATAAGACATCATTGAGACCAAAGTTGGAATATTGTTGCCTAGTCCATCAAAGGCAAGTCCATGCCACCAGAGAACACACCTACAAGGAGTACTGCTGCAAGAAAGCAGCATCCATCATGAAGGACACCCACCATGCAGCCCACGCTGTCTTCCCACCACTGCCGTTGGCAAGGAGATACGCGAGGTTTAGGTCTCACACTATAAGGTTCAGAACAGTTATTATTCTTCAGTCATCAGCCTCCTGAACCAGTGTGGATAACTTCACTCATCTTAATTCTGAACTGATTCTCTACACTCAAGTTCTCAGGATTATTTATTGATTGATTGATACATTCATTTATTTTTGTTTACACAGTTTATCTTCTTTTTCGGATTGGTTGCTTGTCAGTCTTTGTATGTGGTTATTACTCCATTGATTCTATTGTACTTATTTGTTCTGTGATTTGTAAATGCCTGCAAGAAAATTTATCTCAAAATAGTGTAGGGTAACATATGCTCAGTGGCCACTTTATTAGGAGCACCTATACACTTGCTCATTAATGCAAATAGAAAATCAGCCAAGTATGTGATCTAAGTGACGTTGACCATGGAATGATTGTTGGTGCCAGATGGGGTGGTTTGAGTATCTCAGAAACTGTTGATCTCCTTGGATTTTCACGCACAACAGTCTCTAGAGTTTACAGAGAATGGTGTGAAGAACAAATAAAAAACATCCAGAGAGCAACAGTTCTGTGGGTGAAGATGTCTTGTAAATGAGAGAGGTCAGGAGAATGGTCAGACTAGATCAAGCTGATAGGAGGGTGAACCTTGAAGTGAATGGGCTACAGCAGCAGAAGACCATGAATGCACACCCAGTGGTCACTTCATTAGGTAAAATGCCCACTGAGTGTATATGCACTTATAATAAACTTGCTTTTAACTTTGATTCTGTTGACCTACCTACCAGAAAGATATCAATAAGATTGAAACAGTACAGAGAAAATATACAAGGATGTTGCCAGGACTTGAGGACCTGAGTAATAGGGAAAAGTTGAATAGGACAGGACTTCATTCTCTGAAGTGCAGGAGAATGTGGGGAGACTTAATGAAGGTATACAAAATGATGAGGGGTATAGACAGGATAAATGCAGGTAGGCTCTTTCCACTGAGGCTGAGTGAGCCTAGAACTAGAGATCATAGATTCAGGATTGTAGGTGAAATATTTAAGGGAACTTCTTCGCTTAGAGAGTGCTGTGCATGCAGAACGTGCTGTCAGTGGCACTGCTGTGAATGGGTTTGACTGCAACACTTGAGGTGTTTGAATAGGTACATGGATGTGAGGGGTATGGATGGCTATGGTCCAGGTACAGGTCAATGGAACTAGGAAGGATAACAGTTCGGTACAGACTAGGTGTGCTGTAACATTAAATAAAATAAGTATATAAAAACATGTATAAGAAGTTTACGTGCTGTTCACTAACCTGCAATAGGCTGGTCCTGGACTTATTTCATAATTTACTGGCATAATTTACATATTACTATTTAACTATTTATGGTTCTATTACTATTTATTATTTATGGTGCAACTGTAACGAAAACCAATTTCCCCCTGGATCAATAAAGTATGACTATGACTAATTGTTTTAAAGCTAATATCAGGCCATAATAATCCTTCATTTTAACTTGTTTGAACATTAACAAAATATAAATAATGCCATTTTTTAAAAACAGACTGACCTCCAAAATTCATTAAAATGTAAATAATTTCTCTTTCTCAGATCCTCTATTGTCTTAAAACAGTTGTCCGACAGTTCTCAACAGAGGCAAGACGGCAGTCGATGAGCCGGCAGCCCTCCTTCACCTATTTTGAATGGCCTGAAGAGACAACAGATGAAATCCCTGACCCAGAGTTCAAAGATCTTGATCTAGAAGATATTGAGGGCCAAGTCTTTTACCAGCCCGAGGAGCAGGAACAGGTAGAGAATCAGGTTCAGGTTCAAACCCTTGAGGGCTCCACAGATCTGGTGTCAGAGTCAGTGGATCAGTCAACACTTGCTGTTAAACCGGTGGGACTTCAGGAGAGGTACGTGTCTGTGTATTGCCACTGTTGTCTCTGTTGATGATTCACACATAACACAAACATCAACTGAAGGAATTGCTAGTAGATAAAGTACTGCAAGCAGCAGGATGGCCACCTTTTCAAAATTGTATAATGAGGCACATTCTATTTTAAAAAATATAGAATGTGTGAATTATGGGTTGTGCTTGTTTCAACCCAATCTATTTTTCTATGCAAGAGGTCCTGCGGATATGTAGAGCTTTACCACAAGGGACCAAATTGTTTTATGTTTGTAAATGTTCTTTTCTCAACTCCTTGAGACAATGATGTTTATGGCTGGTGGAGACAGTGTATTCACATTCCACTATAATAGCTTCCTAATAACCAGTCACAACGTAAAAAGAAACTGGAGATGCTGTATATATACTTCTGTTGGGGGGGGGTGTCCCCTTTGTCATTAATTGTTGATTTCTCTCCACCATAATTGACATGGCTGTCAGTCATGTTTGTCTCATTTGCTGCAGTTCTGCTGTCAATCCCTGCTTCTCCCATTAATTTCTTTTGTCCTCACTTTCCACACCATCAGCCTCCAAATCAACCAATCATCTTCCTTCATGTCTGGCATCTTCAATGAAATTCTAGTAAGGGAATCTTCATCTCCCCACCCTTTCTTATTTTTGAAGGAACTGATCCCTCTCCATGCTCTGGTTAAGTCTTCCATTTCTACCATCACCCATTCTCTTCTTGAGAATACAATTGAGCATTATGCAATTATTGGTGACTACCTAATCTTCTGATAAAGAACACTGATGAAGCAGCTGAAGGTGGTTCAGCCTAATACCCTGTCCTGAGAAACCCCTGCAGTAATATTCTAGAGCTGGGATGATTGACCATCAAAAAAAAACCTGTAGGCATCTTCTTTTGTGTGAAGTGTGATTGAAACCAGCAAAGCATTTTCCCCTTGATGCATAACCACTCCAATTTTCCCAGAGCTCTTTGAAGCCACATTCACCCAAATACTTCCTTGATGTATAAAGCAAAAAATATTTACCTCACTTCAAAAATTCAGCAGTTTAGTTTATATTTAGACTATAGAAGTCTGGAGCTGGGGGTTTGGCAACACAGAAAATGGGTTATGGAAATGGATTACTGTGGAGTAAGTACTCTTTGACGGCACAGCCAAGGACATCTTCCATCATTTTGTTGATGATTGAGAATAGAATGATAGTGTTGTTATTAGTAGGATCGGATTTGTTACATAAGATGGTGTTTGGGCTCAGTCTAGCCCATTAAGCCTGCTCTAACTGGTAAGGTCACAGCTGATCAGGTCATGTACTCAGGTCCACCTACCTGCCTTTTTCTTTTAACCCTTGTGTTACAGCAAGTTGAAACACCTAATGCTTATTGGTCAGCTGACAACCAAACCCAGGCTGGTGTACATAAATGGATTATTGCTCCAATCAATGTCTTTAATGTTCTCAGATAAACCATTTAAATGGTCATGCTTTGGGATGTACAATAAAGTTTTTGAGTTTGAGATTTGTAGTTGCATGGTGTTACTGAATAAAGGAATATTTCAAGTTCCAGCTTTGTCCCATCTACCGGCTTTGGGTCTTATCAGTAGTTTTAGGTGAGCAAACACAGGACCTCAATTCCTCGACTGTGCAAAAATGTATCTAACTGAGTCTTAAATATATTTAATGAAGTAGCCTCTACAGCTTCTCAGAGCAGAGAATTCCAAATTCACTACTCTCCGGCAAAAGCAGTTCTTCCTCACCTGTCTTAAGTCTACTCCTCCAAATCCTGAAGATATATCATCTAGTTCTAGTCTCAATTGCCAGTGAAAACAACTTTCCTGTCTCAAACTCTTTTATCCCTTTCACAACTTTGTATGTTTCTCTTAGATCCACTCTCATTATTCTGAATTCCAATGAGTACTGTCCCAGGCAACTTCATTTCTCCTTATAGGCTAACATTTTCATCTTTGGAATCAGCCTAGTGAACCTGCTCTGCAGCATCTCTAAAGCCAATATACCTTTTCTCAATTAAGGAGACCAGAACTGCAGGCAGTGTTTCCGAAACAGTACCCCGTACAGTTGCAACATAAACACCCTGCTCAGTCCCACTAGCATAGATTCCATTCACTGCCTTGAAAATCTGCTGCACCTGCAAATTGACCTTTTGCAGTTCACGCACAAGCACTCTCACATCCTCCGCTCAACAACATGCAAAACTATCTCAATTTAAATAATAATCTGATCTTCTATTTTTCCTTCCAAAGTGGTTATCCTTGTATTTTCGAACATTGTACTCCATCTGCCAGTCCCTTGCCCACTCATTTAACCCAGCTATATTTCTACAGACTCTCCACATCCTCTGCACAATTTGTTTTCCACTCAATTTAGTGTCATTAGCAAACTTTGATATGCCACACTTGGTCCTTCTTTCAAATTGATGTTGTATATTGTCAAGAGTTGTGGAGCTACAGCAGACCTCTACAACATTTAATGATTGTCAATCAGAGAAAATCTTATTTATCCCAAATCTCTTTCTTCTATTGGTTAACCAATCCTTAATCCACACTAATACATTATCCCCATCTTCCTTACCAACTGCCTTCCAAGGGACTTGGTTAGCACAATGCCTTTAGTACAGATGATCTAAATTCAATTCCAGCTGCTGTCTGTAAGGAGTTTGTATGTTCTCACCTTGACTGCATGGGTTTCGTCTGGGTACTCCGGTTTCCTCTCACAGTTGAAAGATGTACCAGTTGGTAGGTTAAATTTAGGTATCCCAGGTAACCCACTTTGGTAGGTTAATTGGTCATTGCAAACTGTCTCATGATTAGACTTGGATTAAATCAGGGGATTGCTGGGCGGCGCAGGTCAAAGTACCGGAAGGATCTGTTCCATGTTGTATCTCAATAAATAAATAAACTATTGCTTGCCTAGTGGTCCTCTGTTGTTTGTTTAAACATTTTTCCCAGTCCTCCAGTTTCCTACTGCTCTTGGTGACCTTGAATGTATGAAGTTTTAGTTTGATGCCATTGTTTATTTCCTTAATTATCTGAAGCTTACTCTCCTCACCTCTACTGTCCTTGTTTTTAACTGGAATGTACTTTTGTCAAGGACTATGGAAATTCTCCTTGAAGTTCTTCAACTATCCCACCATACTACCTCTGTGCCCAATGCATGCTAGCCACTCCTCCCCCATCTCACTATAGTCCCCTTGTTCAGGCATAATAGGCTAGTTTTAGAGCAAAATATTGCACCTTCCATTTGTATGATAAATTCAATCATACTGTGATCACTCTTTCCAAGAGGATCCCCAACTTGTCTCTTTACACAGGGCTTGATGTAAGATAGGGTTTTCCCTTGTAGGATCAATTGCATGCTGTTTAAGATTGCTGCTAGTAATCCTGAGGTTAGTATCTTTGAGCTCCTTGTTTTTAAATTTATCTTTTGGATACATAAATTTGTTGGACTTCATCCCACTTTTTTCATATATCACTGGTAACTACATGCACCACACCTGCTGGTTGTTTGTTGTCATCGTTAGGTCGCATCTGGGGTTTCCAGTTGGTGGACGATTTCTCTCCATGCCGCTCTGTCCCGATACTTGTCCACAACATCCCTAGTCTTGTTCAGCTTGGTCCAATCCTTGATGTTATCCAGCCACGTTGTTCTATACAGTCACAAACTCCTCAGATAGGACACTGCCAGACAATCTGAACCAGTTCTTTTCTCGCTTTGACAGTCAGAATGGAGAAGTTAGCATCCAGTCAGCACTAGCAGAGAAGGATGACCCTATACAATTACACCAACACCAGGTCAGATCCGCCCTGCACGGAGTCAATGCGAGAAAGCAGCTGGCCCAGAAAGAGTCACCGGAAGAATTCTTAAGGACTGCGCAGATCAACTAGCGGGAGTATTTACTACCATCTTCAGCCTCTCGCTACTACAGCCTGTAGTCCCCACCTGCCTGAAGTCAGCCACAATAATACCCATACCAAAGAAAAGTACAGTGAACTGCCTTAATGACTATCGCCCAGTGGCTCTAATTCCTATCATCACGAAATGTTTTGAGAGACTCATACTGTCTTATATTAAGTCTGCCATACCTGCTGACCTTGATAAATACCAGTTTGCGTATCGTGCAAACAGATCGACAGAGGATGCAGTCATCACAGCTCTCCACACAGCCCTTACAAACCTGGATCAGGATAACAGCTATGTAAGAATGCTGTTTGTGGACTACAGCTCAGCTTTTAATACAGTCATCCCCTACAAACTGGTGCAGACATTGAGCAACCTGGGCCTTGTCAGTTCACTGTGCTCATGGATACTGGATTTTCAGAGTAACAGACCCCAAAGTGTCAGGATGGGAGAACACCCATCATCTACTCTCATCCTGAACACCGGTACACCCCAGGGGTGTGTTCTCAGCCCCATCCTCTATTCTCTTTTCACCCATGACTGCTCTATCATTCACTCCACCAGCATCGTTGTCGAATTTGCTGACGATACCACCCTAATAGGTGTCATATCAGACTGTGATGCGACAGCCTTTAGGGAGGAGGTACAGCATTTGATAGAATGGTGTTGTCATAATAACCTGGACTTGAACATCACAAAAACCAAGGAGCTGATAGTAGACTTCAGGAAATCAAAGCGTGTCGAGCACTCTGCTCTGCACATATACGGGAAAGAGGTGGAGAGAGTAGAGAGTTTCAAGTTCCTCGGCGTCCACATCTCAGCTGACCTCACCTGGACTGCCCATATCTCTTGTCAGGTGGGGAAGGCCCAACAGAGGCTCTACTTCCTAAGGAAGCTAAAGCACGCTCTCCTCCCTCATCACCTGCTGATCAACTTCTATCGGACAACTATAGAGAGCCTCCTGACGTATTGCTGTGCAGTGTGGTTTGCCAGCTGCACAGAACAGAACAGGAAGGACTTGCAGCGGGTGGTGAGGGTAGCAGAGCAGGTTATTGGCACAACATTACCCTCCCTCAGAGATATTTGTACTGGCAGACTGCAAAAGAAGGCTACTTGTATTTCAAAGGATCCCACTCATCCTGGACATCACCTGTTTTCCCCTCTACCTTCTGGGAAGAGATACAGAGCATTAAGTTCGAAAACAAAGAGACTCCTTAACAGCTTCTACCCACAAGTAGTGAAATGTATAACACCCCCTTCCCTTCTCCTGCCCCCCTCCTAAGACGGCGGCAGCTAAATGCATCACACTTCCAGGAATGGCAGGTGTGCAATAGTCCTACCCCGCCATCCATATATTATTAATTTTGGACTGCACTCCTGAGGTTTTAGAGTTTATTTTATGTATATATTCTTTGTCATGCTGCAAAACGTTGAGCTGCTAAACTGTGTTTCATTGCTCCACAACAATGACAATAAAGATATTCTTCTTCTTCTTCTTTGCTTCCTCTTCCTTTCTTTCCCTCCACATTTCCATATAGCAAGTCCGACAAGATGTTATCTCTCCATGTAATGTGTCCACAATAAGTAACTTTTAACTTCATGATCTTCTCCAGCAGTATCCGTGGTCTATCAACTTCAGACAAAGCCCTCTCATTTGAAACTTTCTCTACCCAGCTGATCTTCAACATTCATCGATAGCACCACATTTCAAAAGCATAAATTCATTTCATGTCATTCTTCTTCAGGGTCCATGTTTCTGATCCATAGCTCAGCACTGACCATACGTAACACTCGAGGAAGCAGTTTCTACTTTGGATATCTACCTTCCTATTGGATAGTAGATCTTTTATCTTCATGAACAGGGTCTTAGCCATATCTATTCTCCTTCTGATCTCAACTTCACATCTCCCGTCATCTGTCAGACAGCTGCCAAGATATTCAAACTTTCGTACCTGTTCAATGTCTTGTCCATTCACTTGTAATGATACCATCATAAATGAGTCTTTAGTGTTTGTTTTGCTTACAACCATCGATTTTGTTTTCTTTAGGGTTGATTTTTAGTCTGTATTCAAGGCTTTTCTCATTCACTTTATTCAGCATAATTTGCAGTTTGCATTTGCTGTCAGCTAACAACGCAGTGTCGTCCGCATACCTGATGTTATCCACCTTCCGGCCTCCGATTGGAATACCTGTCTCCTGGTGGTTGCATTCCCGAAAAATCCATTCTCTGTAGAGATTGAACAAATCCAGCGAGCCAACACAGCCTTGCCTTATGCCTCATTTAATACATGCCCATGGTGATAGCTCATTTTCTACCCTGACCCCCGCTTTGTTTCCAATACAATTTCCGTATTATTTGCACATTCTCCCATCCCAGATCGTACTTGTTCAGCACCTCTATTACTTTCTCATGTCCTACTTTATCGAAAGCCTTTTCATAGTCGGTAAAGCATAAGTAGATGGTCTTTTGTGCCCCAATACATCTCTCCATGATGTTTCTCAATGCAAATATTCCTTCCCTTGCTCCTGAACCTTTACAAAAACCAAACTGTGTTTCTCCAATTTCATCGCTGATTGTACCTTTTATTCTTCCAAACACTATTTTCAACAGTAACTTGATGCAGTGAGACATTATGCTTATCATCCTGTGTTCGTTACACTTTATCGTCCTTGGCTTTTTTGGTAAGGCAATAAATACCGATTTGAGAAAGTCCTCCAGAAGATTTCCTGTCATATAATTGTTGTTTAATATTGCTAGAAGATTTGTTTTTCCCTTCAGACCAAGTGATTTCAGAATTTCAGTGGAAATCTTATCTTCACCGGCCGCCTTTCTGACTTTTAGACTCCAAATCACACTTTCCATCTCTGACATCAATATTTTAGGTTGATTAGTCATTTGATTTAATTGTGGTAAATCCTCAATCCTGCTATCTTCAAATAATTCCAAGATGTACTCAACCCATCCGTCCATGATCTCTTCTGTTTCATAGCATGGATCACCACTACCGTCTTCGATACACCCAGCTGATGGCATGGTCCTCTTTAATTTCGTCATATGCTTTACTTTTTGGTGAAGGCCTCTATAATCATGACTTCGTTCATACTGCTCAATTTCTTCGCTCTGTTCATTCATCCAAACCTCTTTCGCTTCCTTACATTTTCTTTGAATCAAGCGGTGTGGGGCTTTGTAGCGTTCATTATCTCGAATTTTTACCTTTCTTCTTTCTTCAGTTAACTTTCTCAACTTATCGGTGAAGCAAGGGTTATGTCTTTTGCTCTTTTTCCGATAACCCAAAGTCTTTTCTGTAACTTCTGTCATTGTTTTTTTAAACTCTTCCCAGATGTTCTCCACTGCCATGTTGCTACCCTCATCATCTAAGACTGAAAATCTAATCGCTGCTTCGACCAACTATTCAATCTTTTTTGCTTCATCTGTAATGAGTAAATCAAAGTCTATCTTATTTGATGGTTTGGCCTTTCTCATCTTCTTCAAATGCACACTCACGTCCAATACCACAGGGTTGTGATCCGTATAAAAGTCAGCACCAGGGTACGTTTTCACCGGCTTCACTCCATTCCTGAACCGATTGGGTAGTGAAATACAGTCAATTTGGTTTTTTACTGAACCATCAGGACTGGTCTATGTGTACACTCTCCGCTTTGGCAGACTGTACCAGGAGTTCGCAATTGTTAGTTTGATAGTTTTTGCAATTCAACCAGTCTTTCTCCGCGGTCGTTTCTTTCCCCAAGCCCGAAGGGTCCTACAGTCAAAACTCCTCTTTGCGCTGCCAACTTTGGCATTAAAATCACCAAGAGTCACAATTACCTCATTGCTTTTAGTCTTTTTCATTAGCTTTTCAACTTCTCCGTAGACCATATTGACTTCGTCATCGTCATAGTCCGTGGTTGGCATATAGACCTGTATGACATTAATGTCAAATGGTTTAGCCAAGATTTTAATCATCATCAATCTTTCGTTAATGGATACACTGCTTTTGATAGTTCTCGCTGTTTACTTGTCTACCAAGATTCCAACTCCGTGCTTATGTTCACTTCCTCCTGAATAGATCAGTTGATATCCGTCATCCCTTTTGAGCCATCCCCCCTCTGTCCATCTCATTTCACATAGTCCGAGTATGTTTATCTTCAGTCTTTTCATTTCCATAACCACATTTTCTAGTTTACCTCGTGTAAGAAGAGATCTAATATTCCACGTAGCATGACATGAGGTTTTCGCTTGATGACGACCCTGGTAGCCTCATTCCTACTGTTTCCAGACGCGACTCCACTACTGTTATTCGTGGCTCCGTTAACGTCGTTGTTTTGATCCTTTATTGAGACTGACATATCAAGAAATCATGTACTTGGCAGTTTACAGCAGTGACCTTTGCTCCTGCCTGGTGAGTTTAAAGAAATCACAACCTCTCTTCTTAGTAGATCCTCTGCTTGCAAAGCAACCATTGTCTTCCAAGGTTGTAGATCTTCCGCCTTCCCCACCAGTCTCCTGCTGGGTCCGCCGTTGGCCATCGCTCGTAACCCTGAGCAAGGGACCCTTACCAGGTGCTACCAGCCGGGTCAGCTGGACCTGGGGCGAATCGCAAGGGAAGGGTCGACCACACCCTTAAGCCAACTTAAGGCCCTGCTACCCAAGCTGTTTGTTAACCCTTCATTTTTTGAATGCCTTGCAGCCACGTTGAGACATCCCTGACCCTTGCACCTAAGGGGCAACACACCAACCAGGATTCCTGTTTGCAACCACAGAACGTTCTGCTATTCCCCATACCATGTAATCCCCTCCCATTACTCTGTCACTCTTTTTCCCTCTGCTGTCCTTTGCAGCAGAGCCACTCACAGTGCTATGATCTTGGCTGCCTCTGCCTTCCCCTGCCGAACTATCTCTCCCAATAGTGTCCAAAACGGTATCCCTCTTTTGCAGGAAGGTGATCAAAGAAGACTCCTGCACTACCTTCCTGCTTCTGCTACACCTGTTGATCACCCATTCCCTATCTTTCTTTCAGCCCTTAAACTGCAGTGTGTCCAACTCATTCATCACTGCAGATGTTCAAAAGTGAATCCACATACAGCTCCATCACTGTCGTGCTGTCTGTCAGGAGCTGCAGCTGGACACACTTCCTGTACACACAGTCATCAGGGACTCTGGCAACTTCCCAGAGTTCCCACATTGCATAGAAGGATCGCGGAACAAGTTTAAGCTCATCTGCCATAACTAAAAAGCTTTGAGAGGGGGAGCAACCTCACTCTCACCTTATTTGGTGTTACTCACCCTTCTCATTGCAGCCCAATATTCACCAAACCAGCAACTTCTCTCAAAATGTTCACTCCACACGCCCCTAACTTCTTTTTATTGGCTCCTGTTAACTAGTTTATTAGCTACACAACTGTTAACTGACAATTTGAGAACGTGTCCCTTAGAGTCCTGTTAAGTGAAGCTGACCAGCAATGTTGAGACCTACCTCTGTTTTGATTGGCTGGTGGCACAGTGAGATCAGCGCCGGCCTCGAGAACGGAGGTTCCCGAGTTCGATCCAGTGACAGACCGTCCCCATGTGTGCTCTCCATCCGTGCCGGGTTGATGTCGAGCTCGCAACTCGGCCTCGTAAAATAATACTGCGAAATGTCTGTGTGAGGAGTGGTGTCCCACACAGCCTTTCGAACTGCACCTTGTAAGGTATGAAAATGCCCGATGCTGGGCTCTCAGGTCCGAGTCAATGTCATCATCATCAGCTATTAAACTCTTGAGCCTCTCACTCTAGCTCCCTGCTCTTGTTATGTGAAGCCCAACAGCACAATCTGAGACTTAACTCCACATTTTGCATAACATACCTGATCTACTTAAAGAAAGAAATTTTACCTCAGATTTTTCCAATTAAAGCTCTCAATCTCCTTTATCAAGCTCCATATTTTAGGGTAGCACACTATTTCTGTTCTTCACCTATTCCTTTCTGGAATTTCCCTGTTTGCCATAACTGACAAGAGATTGCAAATGTTTATCCTCTGTCATGATTCTTTCAATGCAATGTCCTCCTCTCCTTTCCTGCCCATACTGTTTCCCTATTCTCTCTCCAGACCAATGTTCGCTCTAATTTGCGATGACCAGTGTGCACAAAAATCTTGTGCTGTGCAATTTTTTGCCCAGTGACAATGACATGTGCGCATTGAATAATTTCTTCAATAAAAACAGTATAAATAAGCCAGTTATAAAACCTGCAGATAAATCATTGCAAACTCCATGTTGTCAACACCGTCCACATCAGAAATTGGAAAAGGAAATGTGATTGTGTACTATATTGAAACATATGCCAATGAGGTTGAGGGCAACTACATTTTGTGCGCAGTTTAAATTCCTTTGTGGGCTAGTGGCAGAAGATGTGTGCCCACGCACATGCACACACCTTAGAGGAAACATTGCTCCCGACTTTATTCAAAGATTTCCTTTTATTATTCCTAGCATCTTCCTCTTCTTTTTTTCTATCCTTTCCTTTCTTCCTGTTTCCATTGCTATTTTCCTGAAAGTCCCACTTAATATTACCTGAGTTTGATTTGAAACTTCAGCTGTCTATAGACTGGTCTCCATTCTCTTCATTGTCCTTCAGACATGTCCATGTTGCTCTGATAAAAGTTTCATCTAGTTAAATCAGCAACTCAAACTACTTCCATTATCACTGGGATAGAAGTCCAGTACATTGGTATCAAGCATGAGTGGAAGCAATTAAAGTGCAAAATCTTATTTAAAATTCTTCTTCATTGAAAAGGTTTAAAATTTTACAGTCCAGCTTTTTGATCTTTTACTGGCTGGGGCCAGTTAACTCAGGAATGAACCTTGGAAATTCCTGTTGCAGAAAAAAGCCTCTGGGAAATGTCAAGAAACTCTGAAAAAGTGCTGGAAAAGTTGAAATTGCTTGAGGAGTTAAAGCACTGTAGAACTTCTGTGGTTTCAGCTCCATTAACAACTGAGAATAAATTAGCAAAAAACATTGCAATAGCCCATTTATCCTGTACGGCATTTTAACATATTAATCAATGACCAATATAGAAGACAGTGTACTATACACTATATGTCATATAATGTTGATCTATTATTTACATACACTAACTTTGGATATTTTTGGAAGTTTGGTTCAGGAGCAAAGTTCTTTTTGTGACAGATCAGCTGGGAACTTCAGCAACAAGTTTGTGATCTTGCATAAATCTCCATTCAAAGTAAATTACACAAGTAGGAAAGAATTTAGGAGCAAGAGTAAGCCATCTGGACCCTCAAGCCTGCATTGCCATTCAAGGTTGTTGTGGAAAAATTCAATAAACCACCTCAAAACAGTCTGTTATTTCAATCAATATTTATTGAGTGAATAATATATTATGTTCGGAAGAGGTGACCCAGAGCTCTCAACTTAGACTCCTCAATCTCACTCTCCCAGAGATTATCAAATGAATCTTTTTAAAGACCATACTGGGACAATGAAAATATAATTTGCCAATCTATGTAAAACCTATTCAGGTTCAGGTAGTGTGTGACTGCTTATTTCTTCCTGTACTGTCTCACAGATGAGGGGCAACACAGTTAAGCCAGCAAACTACAAGCTGCTGAGACAGCTATTGAGAGAGAGGCAGACCTCAGTAGGAATGATCCGTATAGCTTCGTGCATGGGAAATCATGTCTCAAAAATCTGACTGAATTTTTTGATGAGGTGATGAAGAGGATTGATGAGGGCAAGACTGACGGCATCATCTACATGAAATTTACCAAGGCCTTTAACAAAATTTTGCAGAATAGGCTGGTCTTAAAGGCGAAACACATGGGATCCAGCAAGCTAAGAAATTGGATACAAAATTAGTTTATTGATAGAAGATAGAGGATGGTCATGGAGAGTTGTATTTCATTTTAGAGCTTTATGGCCCGTGGTATGCAACAGTGATCAGTGCAGGGTCCTTTGTTGTTTCTCATGGATATTAATATTTTACCAGAGAATGTAGGTGCATGATTAGCAAGTCTGTGTTTCACACCAAAACTGGCAGTGAAGACAGTTCTCTACAGTTACAGTAAGATTTAGATCATTGGAAAAGTTAGCAAGGGAATGACAGATGGGATTTAACTAGATTAATGAACAATGATGTATTTTGAGAAGTTAAACCAGGGCAGGACAGGATATACACAGTGATTTGCAGGCCACTTGGAAGTATTGTTCAACAGAAAGACCTTGGGGTGGAAGTAGTGTATGTAGTTCCCTGGAGGTGGCCACTTGGGTTGACGGAGATGGTTAGGTTGCGCTTGGAGAATTGTGCGTAGTTCTGGTTACAACAGCACAGGAGAGATGCACTTAATCTAGAAAGGATTCACAAGGATGTTGCCTGGATTGGAGGTGCTTGAGTTAGGAGATGAAATTGGATGGGATTGATCCGCAGCTAAGGAAGCTGGGAGGCTACAACGTAGAGATAGATATTATGAAAGGCAGAGATAGGATAGGCAGCCAAAGTCTTTTTCTGTTGGTAGGGGTTTCTAAAACTAGAGGGCATAGGTTTACTATGTAAGGAAGGAAGTTTAAAGTGGACCTGAGGGGTAATTTTTTCACACTGTTGTTAGTATGACACAGTGAGTTATTAGTTATTAGTTTTTCACAATGAGCTCCTAGCTGTGATAATACAGGCAGGAAAATAAAAACTTTAAGAGGCATATGAGCTGCACATAAAGGGATATTGAGTTAAAAGAGGTAAGTGAGATTAGCAGAGATGGGGATTATGATCAAAGTATATTTGATTGGCTGAAGGACTCATTTCTATGTTACACAACTCTATGGTTATAACCCTATGGGGTCCCTTTTCCATCCTCTGAGTCCAGTGCTCTCACGGCAAGGCTGCGTCATGTTACCTTTATTACCACTCCAACTGCTTTCTTGACTATAAAGAGTTTCTAGGTATCAGTTGGAGATGTTTCCAAAGTGAGCCATTGTCTCTTATTTCTATAACTTGCCTTGATATTTTCTGATCAAGATGGTGCTGAGCTACGGTTACTGTTGAGGCTATGGTTCAGACTTGGTTGTGTATTAGGTTCATAGGGATGGTTTTGGGGAAAGAGAGGGGAGTAGGGGTAAGGTCAGAGTTCAGGAAGAGCGATGCGGGGGAGTTAGAGGACAGGCTGGAATCTAGGCACCCACTACACTCACCATATCTGAAGGCCGGTTCAGAATCAGTGAGTCATCAGCACATCCAGAATTTATGGCCTGGAGTTTGTGGTCCTGTCACCAGTGTGTCCTGGGGTCAATACCGAAGATCAAAGCTCGAACGTCGATCAGAAGCCGGGAAGTCAAGGCCCAAATGCCAAAGCCCAGGTCAGAGGAACGATGTCTGCGAGTCTGCAAATCCACAGACGGCTGGAGGCCCAGGGACCGATGTCTGTGAGTCTACAAATCCACTGATGGCTGGAGGCCCAGGGATGCCCTGTCCGGGGGCCGGGGGGGGGGGGCGGGGGCGGCGTTGGAGGACTGTCTGGGTGTGCTCATGGGTGGGAGGGAAGAAAACGGCTTCCTTTGCTGTTGTTGCCTGTGTTGTTCTTCTGAACATTGTAGCATGCCATATTGCCATTGGAATGGGTGGCGAAACTTGTGGCTGCCCCCAACACATCCTTGGGTTGTGTTAATTCTAAATGCAAATGCTGCACTTATGTTAGAATGTACGTGATAGATAAATATATCTGAATCTAAATCTGAACTGTTTCTTGTGCTTCCTAAGTTATTGCTGCTCCTGAAATACTGAGACTTAAAGGAGAGCCAAGCTGAAGGATTTGCAGGTGTCCTGCTGGATTATAGCAGTACTCTGGCAGAATATTTAATTAGTTATCGAGATACAGCGAAGAATATGCCCTTGCAGCCCTTTGAGCTGTGCTGCCCAGCAATCCCCGACTTAACCCTAGCCTAATTAAAGGGCAAATTACAATGACCAATTAACCTACCAACCAGTATGTCTTTGGAAGAAAACCAGTGCACCTGGAGAAAACCCAGGCCTTCCACAGGGAGGACGTACAGACTCCTTACAGATGACGTTGGAATTGAACTCTAAACTCCAATGCTCTGAGCTAAAATAGTGTCACACTAACCACTACGCTATGGTGGTGCCCATGGTAATGAAGTTCCTTACAAAATATCCCACTACCATATAATCACGGCTGTTATGACCTGGAGCTTAACTCCTCTTTTGTCTAATCCCAGCCTTGCCTAAACATACTTATTAAGTACCCAATTCATCTGACCTTGACAACACTACCTTATAGAATTCCAGAGGTCCACCAACCTTATAACTTAAAACTGGACTGGAGATGCTGACTGTTCCATTCAACCTCCCTGCAAGATCGTGCTTATGATGCTGTGAGCAAAGAGGCTGAGTTTTAAATAGTCACACCAAATATATATTCACAGTGGCTGAAACATCTTCTACTTTACTAATATTTATCTGATGTAGTCTTTGGTCTATCTTTCAGCATGGAAGGCTGTGGAGCATATTCTGCACGTCATACTGAGCAACTTCGGCACCAGCAATCCATGTTGCAGCTCCTGCCACCACCTACCCTCAACCCCCTGCCTTCAAATAACCCAGGCTCCTGCCACAGCCACAGTCAGGGCTGACATGATTAAATGGGGCTATACTACAGGATCTGAGCTCTGCACATATAGCGGGAGGCAAACTATGCCCAATGCTCAAAACTCACAGGCGTGCTTTGGAATCTTGTTGGGGCATATTTGTGTGATTTGCTTTCTTCATGCCAACTTAAAGATCTAGCTCTTAGTGGAAGGACACAAGCGAATGCAAAGGTTCTAATTTCAGAAGGAACACATGAAAAGCTTCTCTGCATCTGATTTCCATTCTCACACAGGCTGCCACTAAAGCTCTCATGGAGATATAGAACAGAATGTACTGAGAATGAACTTATAGCTTACCTTTCCTGAAATTAATCTTTCTTTCTCTTTCATAAATTTGAAACCCTCATAAGGCAAACATAATAAATTTCTCAATACTTGGTTGAACTTGAGATAAGCACACATGGATTTCACCCTCAACTGAAATGAGATGATTTCTATCCTTGCTCTTGATGCTTGATAAACAAGAAAAAGTTTTCTCACACATGTAAGAAGTTGAAAACTGCAGCAAAATGTTCATTGCTTTCCTATGGATGGCAGGATACTTTTCTCTCACGGAAATCCAGAACTTGTCCAGGGGCAGGTCAGTAAATCTCATCTTGAGTGCATGATCAGAGTGCAGCTCACAAAGTTCTTCCTCTTCTCTCAAAGTCAAGTTCTCAGGCTGATCATAAGATTCAAAGAAGAGGTCCCTCATGCAGCCGTATACTTATTTTGAAAGGAAGGGAAAATGCTGTTTAATTTTGTTCTGCAATTTTTCCAAGTGGTTTTCAATAAAACTTGAGACTTTTTGATGCTTCCTCACTCTCAAGCCCAAGCAGCAGTGGAAACATTTCAAGATTTCCTTTTACAACATGATTTTTCCAAAGATTTAGTTTCCTTTTAAATCCAAGAATCTTGTCACTTGTCAAAACATTTCCTACAGAGACTTGCAGAGACTTGTTCAGCTGGTTCACATGATGAAAAATGTCCGTTAAGTAGGCTAATTTCTGCAGCCATTCTTCATGTTCAAAGCACTCAGCAAAATCAGGCCTACTATTTTCTTGAAAATACTCCCACAATTCACCTTTCAGCTCAAACCCACCCTGTTGAGAACTTAGTTTGCTAAGCCACCAGATTTCTGTATGTAGCAGGAGATTGGAATGTTCTTTGTCGAGGTTTCACACAGCTTTTAAAACATTCTCTAGTGAACTGGTCTTACATCTACTACATAACTTGCTTTCTGAAGCCTTTTACTGACTGTGACTTTATTTTCAAAACCTTTGTACTGTTTGTTTTGAGATTCCAATAGTTGTTTAAAATAATCAACACTTTTGCATGTCACATGGCTGTGATTTGTAGTTAAGTGTCCTTTCAATTTTGCTGGAGCCATTGCTACATATGTAAGTTGTTTGTCACACACTAGGCACAATGGAATAGGCCAACTTGGATCACCAGTCCATTGATAAGCAGCTTTCATTGTAAAGACGGATTATTTTGTGTCCATTGTTGCATTAGTGCAGTGAAAAGACTCAAAAGAGTGTAATTCTTCATCATTAACCTTATCAGAGTTGTCCATAGACCAAGGCCTAGAACCCTACTCTTCCATCTCACACCTCCTCTTCAAAAATCTCCACACTAGACCGTCTTTAGAATGAAAATTTCCCTCCAATTGTCTACTACACTGGTAGTGTTTGTTCGCTCCTATAGGTCAGTCAGTGGCGCATAAGAGGAAGGTGGGGGAGATAATTCGGAGGGAGAGGCTGATGTCATAACCCAAGTTTGGAGAGCCCATTCAATGCTCGGAAAACACACCATGCTCCTCATCAGTCTACTGTCTTCTGCTCCGTGCAATACAGCGCTTACTCATTATCAATGGCCTCCCCTATCTCGTGTCAAAAACTGAGAATGGACTCAACCAAATAAACACGGTCCTACTGCGCACTGCCACACTGGGCTGAGAGACCTCGAACGAGATTGCATTTTGACAATTCGGATTCGAATGCTACAAGAGGTCAGGCTTGATCTCTGCAAAGCCATCTCTCAAGCAAAGCAGAGATTCCGGACTAAACTGGAATCAATGAGGGATGCTCGACAGCTGTGGCAGGGTTTGAATGCCATACCCTCCTACAAAGTTAAATCTTGTGACATAGGGGACTGCAGAACATCACTTCCAGATGAGCTCAGTATCTTCTATCTTCACTTTGATGACCAGAACAGGGAGGAACCATCATGTTTCCCCATGATCCTTTGATCTCAGTACCTGAAGATGATGTGCGGACTGCCTTCAGGGAGTGAATCCAAGGAAAGTATCCGATCTGGATGGTATACCTGGGCGGGTACTGAAGACCTGTGCTGACCAACTGGCTGGTATATTCACAGATATCTTCAAACTCTCACTCTGGCAGTGTGTGGTACATATCTGCTTCAAGCAGGCTTCAATAGCACTGGTGGCCAAGAAAAGCATGGTAACTAGCCTTGGTGACTATTGCCCAGTGGTGCTCGAATCCACAGTAATGAAGTGTTTTGAGAGGCTGGTGTCGAAGCATCTCAGCTCCTGTCTGAGTGGCAGCTTGGATCCGCTCTGATTCACCTACTGAAGCAACAGGTCCACAGTAGATGCTATCCCAATGCCACAACCTTGGAACACCTGGACAACAAAGGTGCATACATCAGGACGCTCTTTATCCATTACAGCTTGGTATTTAACACCAATAGAGGACTGGATAATTGCAAACGTCATTCCACACTTTAAGAAAGGAGAGGGGCAAAAGGAAGGAAATTATAGGGCAGTTAACGTGACTGCAGTAGTTGGGAAGATGTTGGAGTCGATCGTTAAGGATATGGTTTCGGAGTACTTGAAGGCACATAATAAATTTGGCTGAAGTCAGCATGGCTTCCTTAAGCAAAAATTGCCTGACAAATCTGTTAGATTCTTTGAAGAAATAACAAGCAGAATGGACAAAGGAGAATTGATGGATGTTGCGTACTTGAATTTTCAGAAGGCCTTTGACAAGGTGCCACACATGAGGCTGCTTAACAAGTTAAGAGCCCAAGGTTTTACAGGGAAGACACTAGCATGGATAAAGCATTGGCTGATTGGCAGGAGGCAAAGAGTGGGAATAAAGGGAGCCTTTTCTGGTTGGCTGCCAGTGGCTAGCGGTGTTCCACAGGGGTCTGTGTTTGGGACCGCTTCATTTTATGTTGGATGATGGAATTGATGGCTTTATGGTCAAGTTCGCAAATGATGCATAGATAGGCAGAGGGGCGGATAGTATTGTGGAAACAAGGAGGCTGCAGAAGGACTTAGACATTATGAGAATGGGCAAGAAAGTGGCAGATAGAATACAGTGGCGCACAGTGTCTGGTCAAACACTTTGGTAGAAGAAATAAAAAGGTAGACTAGTTTCTAAAGGAGAAAAAATTCAGAAATCTGAAATGCAAAGGTTAATTTGCAGGTTGAGTCGGTGGTGAGGAATGCAAGTGCAAAGTTAGCATTCATTTCAAGAGGACTAGAATATAAAAGCAAGGATGCAATGTTGAGGCCTTATAAGGCTTTGGTAAGGTCTCATCGGAGTATTGTGAGCAGTTTTTCGCATCTTATCTAAGAGGAGATGTACTGACATTCGAGAGAGTTCAGAGGAGGTTCACGTGAATGATTCTGGGATTGAAAGACTTATCATATGAGGGGTAATTGATGACTCTGGGCCTGTACTCCCTGGAATTCAGAAGAATGAGGAGGGAAATCATTAAAACCTATTGAATATTGAAAGGCCTGAAAAGAGTGGATGAGGAGAGGATGTTCCCTATGGTGGAGGAGTCTAGGACCAGAGGACAGATTCTCGGAATAAAGCGATGTCCATTTAGAATGCAGGCAAGGGGGAAATTCTTTAACCAGAGAATGGTGAATCTGTGGAATTCATTGCCACGGGCATCTGTGGAGGCCAAGTCATTGGTTATATTTAAAGCAAGGGTTGATAGATTCTTGATTAGTCAGGGCATGAATGGTTATGGGGAGAAGGTAAGTGATCAGGGCTGAGAGAGATGGATTAGCCATAATGAAATGATGGAGCAGACTCGATGGGCCAAATGGCCTAATTCTGCTCCTGTGTCTTATGGTCTTTGGAGATTAAAGAGATTTGGCTTGTCACTGAAGATTTTAATAAATTTCTACAGATGTGCCTTTGAAAGTATCTTGATTGGACACATCATGATATGATATGGTGGTAATTTGAATGCACAGGAACATAAGAAACTGCAGAGATTAGTTGACTCAGCCCATTACATCATGAGCACATCCCTCGCCACCACTGGTAGTATCTGCAACACCCATCATCAAAAATGCTCACCAACTGGGCCATGCCACCTTCTTGCAACTACCATCAGGTAGGAGGTACAGAAGTCCCACAGCAGCAGGTTCAAAAATAACCACTGCCCTTCAACTTGGCTTTTGAACAAACCGGCAAAATCCTAATCATTATAGTTTAGAACCACTATGACCACTTTGATCACCTTGCACTAAAGTTGATACTTTTGTTTTAATTGTGTTCTTTATTGTAAGCATTGTGCAAAAATAACATTGATGTTTTTTGTCTTGAATGATATTTTGTGCCTATGATATGGCTGTGAATAAGTTTTTCATTGCACCTCTGCATACGTGTCCTTGTGAATCTGACAAGAAACTGAGATTTGATTTTGATCTAATGTACACTTCACATTCAGGTATAATAGATTCCTGCTGTAAATCTGTGACAAGAAATCAAATGTCTTCAAAGGACTCTTTTTTTTTCTCCTTGTCCCAAAGGAGAGGCTCAAATGTATCACTGACCCTTGACATGTGTACACCAGGAAGTGAAGACGCTGATGGAGTGCTGTTGTCGCCCAGGGAACAGTCAGCTCGGGAGTACTTGCAAACAGCATCCAACCTACTCACTTCACAGAAACTGCATGAGCGAGCCATGGACTCTTTCACACTTCAGAGAGAGTTCCTGGTAAGTAACGTGAAAGAATGAGGTCAGGACAAAAATCCAAAGAAGTTTCATTTCTCATTCTATCTGTTATTGTAATCATTCAATGAGATTCCTTTAGAACTTAGCCAACTCTACATACATTCATCCTGCTTGCACTCTGCATTTGGCCTATGATTGGTGCCTATTCATCTGACTATGCTCAGCTCTCCACTGTAGTACTTCCAAGTTAAATGCATTCTTCATATTACCTCCATACGTGGAAAAATGCAATCTCTCAGTTTTCATTTAGTAAAAATTTAATGCAGATGTTAAAAAAATATAAAGTGGTTTGATGGAGAGGGAAAACTACTCCCAAGACAGAAGCAGTAATAATTATAGATCGCAGTGAATTGTAAAGGACCCAGAAGCAAGATGAAAAGTGCGTGAGATTTTATTAGAACAATAGAGCAATAAAAATATTGTTATCTGGAAAACACCTCCTAAACAGTTATGGTAGAAGGTCCAGTATTAAATTCCAGAAAAGTTTAAATAAATTTCAAGTGCATTGTAATGTGTGAAACTAACCAGAGAGCTCCTTCACAGAGCCAGAATAAAACACATGAGCCTGCTGGCATCTTTGCTATGTTTTTCATTTATGGGGAATAAAAAAAAACATTTCTTTTGCAAGAACTGGATAACACTGTCTCCTTTTCTCTCTATTTTTGCTCTTCACTACCTCAACAGAATTTGCGTAGCGGGCCTCCACTAAATGATTGTTAGTTTGGTTCAAAATACATGTTGGGATATCTTATTTTGTTTTCCTTCCTTGATATTCCATTCCATTAGAAACATTACTGGTTTCCATACTCAGCTCCTCTGTGCCTTAATCATGGGAACTATGCTATCACCAAATGCAATGCTTTGCTGATTAAGTGATGCTGTCAACAAACACTCTGCTTGGAGCTGGGAAATTTTGAACACTGGGAAATTTTCCACACTCTGGATCCTAAACTGTGTTGTTTCACTGAGAGTGGATATCAGATCGTTAGATGCGTAGGTATTCACTTTCAACCTAAGAACCGAAGACGATGGCAGTCACATCTGTTTTTGAGCATTACATATTTAACAGAAATTAAGACAGTATTTTCTCTATTTCAGGAAATACCAATGAATTTTGTTGATCCAAATGAATTTGATATTCCAGGCTTTGGATTGAAGAATCGTTACAAGACTATCCTACCAAGTGAGTAAAATAGAAGGAGTGCAAGCTTATTGGCATGTTCATGGTAGATTACCTAGTTAGCTTTTTTTTTAACTCAGGTCTCAATTAGTACTTGAGTCAATTTCTTTTTTGCTGTTTGAGTTAATATTTGCTGACACTAAGAACTTCAACAATATAAAGATTTTACTTTTCTTCAAACAGCCAAACAAAAAGAAAACCATATTGGTTGGGATGATTGTGAATGGCAAGAAGTAGAATATTGCATTTCAATAAATCTCATGGGAGAAAGCTCTGCCTTTTCAGCCTGAAGCAGTTTCCACCACCATAAAATGATAGCTTGAGAAATTAGTCAATATGTAAACAAATATATCTGTTTGAGAGAGAGTTTGTGAGATCATTATGTAGAGAATGGTATCATCAGAATTTGTATCTCTGTTGGTAAGGACATGTGCATCAGAAAGATAATCAGCAAATGGGGGAAGTCCTGTATTGAAACATTTGGTATATTTTGAACAGTGGTGCAAATTAATTCTTCATATGGAAGAACAGATAGTTAAATTTGATGAGTAGGAAATTATGCCAGGTTAATCGGGCATTTACTTGATTGTTTTAGATATCTAGCAATGAAATTTTAAATTCATATTCTCATTCAAGAATAGTGAATATTTAGCTTGTGAAATAGATTGTCTGTACCTTTAGTGAATATTTAGTTTGTGGTTTTCTGCTGCAGCAGCCATTAATTCAAGGTTCGGCGTGTTGTGTATTCAGAGATGTTCTTCTGCACACCATTTTTGTAATGCGTGTTTATTTGAGCTATTGTTGCCTTCCTATCAGTTTGAATCAGTCTGGCCATTTTTCTTTGACTTAGTTTATTTACAGGGTGTTTTCACCCACAGAACTAATGCTTGCTGGATTTTTTTCGGTTTTTCGCAAAGTTCTCTGTAAACTCTAGACACAGTTGAGCATGAAAATCCAAGGAGATCAGCAGTTTCTGAGCTCCCCATCCATCACTGACATCTGCCCCTCTGCTGCCACTGTCTATAGAATAGATTCCAACCATATCTAGGTACTGGTTAGAGTCATACAGTCATAAAGCACTACAGCCCTTCAGCCCATCTAGTGCATGCCTATATGTTATTCTGCCTAGTCCCATTGTCCTACCAGCCATATCCCTCCCATCTATGTATTTATCCAAACTGCTCTTAAATGTTGCAATTGAACCTGCATCCATCATTTCCTCTGCCAGCTCGGTCCGCACTCATACAACCCTCTGAGTGATGAGGTTCCCACTCAGCCATCCCTTAAGTACTTCAGCTTTCACCCTGAACCTATGAACACTCGTTCTATCTCAACCAACCTCAGAGGAAAAAGCCAGTTTGCATTAACTCTACCTATACCACTCATAATTTACTGTACATCTATCAAACCTCCTGTCATTCTCCAACATTCCAGAAAATAAAGTCCTAACCTATTCAACCTTTCCCTATAACTAAAGTCCCAGCATCATCCTTGTAAATTTTCTCTGTACTCTGTCAATCATATTGATACTTTCCTGTAGGTAGGTGACAAGAATTGTACACGATATTCCAACTTTGGCCTCAGCTGCAGCTATAGTCATCAGGGATACTGGAGGTCTCCGTGCCTTCCCACATTCCATGAGAGGGGCACTCCACTGTCCTGACTGTCATTCCCACTACTCCAACTGTACAGTAATAAAGAAAGAAACTTAGCAGAAATGTACCTTAGCTTCCTCCTCTTCTTGCCAAAGTCCCTTGAGCCAAAGCCTCAACTACCCACTCTAGCACTGGCCCACTCGTATTATGGCTGTTCTGCTTAAACCTAAGTTCTCTTTATTACCTAGTAACCCAAATGATCTCAAGCTCCCTTGAAAGTGTCAACAGGCTCTGGAAGTGAATGTGAGCATGAGAATACATGTATGAGTGAGTGTGAACTTGTATGTGTATGCATACACATGCTGTTGAACTGGTGAAGGTAGGATCTTGACAAATAACAACATAGAATGGTTATTTCCACTGACTTTGACCAAACACATAACTTCATCCAGCTCTTGAACCTGTCCTAGTCATCACTTTTGGCCTTAACCACCACCCCACTTCAACCTGTGGTAGCTATCTGTGCTGCTGAGTTTAAAAGATGCCTTTCCTACTGTCTGCCTTTCTGACAGAAATCTCCAGGTCAGCATCAGTGAATTGGGGTATCTGTGTTGCTTCCTTTTCAGTATTTCTCTCATTCATTTGGTGATTTGTGACAATGGTTGCATTCAGCGTTCACCTCCTCTGGCATGACATGCAACTGGCATTAGTTAGCTTCAGCTGGTGCACAGGCCATCTTAGTTCCAATCAAATAAATGTCATAACTGGTGCCTCTTAATCCTCCTACAGAGTGTTGTTCTAACACACCAGCATCATGGTGGCACAGCTTCAGGGATCCTGGCTTGATTCTAAGTGCTGTGGTGTGTGCAGATCCCTCTCCACTACCACATGGGTTTTACATTGGGTGCATTAATACCTTCCCAAAGATGAATGAGTGCACCAGTCTTGACAACTAAACATGCAGGTGCAGCAGTTAACGAGGCAAATGTTAAACTGATCTTCATTGCAAAAGCTTTGATGAGACCACATCTGGAGGATTGTGCCTCGTATTGTTCTCCTTAACCATGAAAAAATATACTTGCCATGGACAGGATGAATGAAAGGTTCACCTGACACTTCAAGACTTGGGCCACTATATCACCCTCTACAACTGGATACTCATTGTTCCCATCAGTAGAACTCATTGAGGACTGGTAACAACATCTCCTCAGTAATCATCAACACCAGAGGCTGCATGCTTAGCCTGCCTCTCTAACCTATGTGGCTAAGCATAGCTCTAACGCCACCTTCAGGTCTGTGGACAATATTACCACTATTGGACAAATTACAGGTGGTAATCAGTCAACTTACTGAATCGAGATAGGACACCTGGTTGAATGGTGCTGTGCCATAGTTGGATGCATCAGCAAGGGAGATGAGGTTGAGTACAGGGCTACGGTAGGACACTTTGTCACATGGTGTGAGCAGAATTATCTGCAGCTTAATGTGAAAAAGACTAAGGAGCTGGTGGTACACCTGAGGAGAGTTAAGGTACCGGTGACCCCTGTATCCATCCAGGGGGTCAGTGTGGACATGGTGGAGGATTACAAATACCTGGGGATACGAATTGACAATAAACTGGACTGGTCAAAGAACACTGAGGCTGTCTACAAGAAGGGTCAGAGCCGTCTCTATTTCCTGAGGAGACTGAGGTCCTTTAACATCTGCTGGACGATGCTGAGGATGTTCTACGAGTCTGTGGTGGCCAGTGCTATCATGTTTGCTGTTGTGTGCTGGGGCAGCAGGCTGAGTGTAGCAGCCACCAACAGAATCAACAAACTTATTTGTAAGGCCAATGATGTTGTGGGGATGGAACTGGACTCTCTGACGGTGGTATCTGAAAAGAGGATGCTGTCCAAGTTGCATGCCATCTTGGACAATGTCTCCCATCCACTACATAATGTACTGGTTGGGCACAGGAGTACATTCAGCCAGAGACTCATTCCACCGAGATGCAGCACAGAGCGTCATAGGAAGTCGTTCCTGCCTGTGGCCATCAAACTTTACAACTCCTCCCTTGGAGGGTCAGACACCCTGAGCCAATAGGCTGGTCCTGGACTTATTTCATAATTTACTGGCATAATTTACATATTACTATTTAATTATTTATGGTTCTATTACTATTTATTATTTATGGTGCAATTGTGACGAAAACCAATTTCTCCCGGGATCAATAAAGTATGACTACGTCTATAACTATAACAACAACCTCTCACTCAAACTCAATAAAAAATAAAGATCTAATTGTTGACTTCAGGAACATGCACCAATCTCCATTGATGAATTTGGAGTGGAGAGGGTCAGCAGCTTTAAACCTTTGCATCTGAACATATTGGATGGCCTGTCCTGGGTCCACCAGCCTCTTTACATTCTTCAGATGCTAACAAGACTCAGCATGTCACCAAACACACTAACGAATTTCTATCGTAAGTGTTCTGACAAGTAAGTGGCCAGGTACTGTAACTTAAATGCACAAGAACGTGAGATTCAAGATTGTTTAATGTCATTTCCAGGACACAAGTATAAAGTAATTGAGGCTCCATATCCAATTAAAATAAACACAATAAGACAAAGAACACAATAATAAAAACTGAAAATATAAATGGTGTCCTGGGTATGACTCCAAACTGCAACCGGTGATGAGGTTCTGATTGGTGACTTTCAGAGCTTTGGGGAAAGTGGAGATACCTCTTAGTCATTCATTGCTCCCAGGGCTGCTCTGACCTGGAACGGTAGCACCTGCAAGTGTTCCTGCTCAGGATAGGAGCGAAGGCCAACGGCAGATCCGGCAGGTTCAGTAACTGAACTTATGACAGAGAAGGTGGATGCGCTACGACCTCAAACGTCAACGGCTATAGTGTAGGCGGATGAACATTTGGGAAGAGAAATGGCGATTTCTGTAGCTCGCCCGACGGTAGGCAATA
Source organism: Mobula hypostoma (assembly GCF_963921235.1). NCBI lineage: Eukaryota > Metazoa > Chordata > Chondrichthyes > Myliobatiformes > Myliobatidae > Mobula > Mobula hypostoma. The sequence goes on from NC_086107.1 coordinate 57,480,386, forward strand.
GCAAACCATCATTGCTATTTGCTAAGAAAACTGTGGTCAAACTAACAAAATGTATTACACAACAACAGTGTCAAGAGGATCTTCAAGACGACTCTGAAGATGCTTCACTCAGTAGGGTTAATTCTGGCCAGCAGGGGATCCCCGGCCGTCATCAAGATACTGCTCATAAAAATCAAGTAACACAAAAGAAAATTATTGCCACTTGGAATGTAAGAACCCTATATCAAGCAGGAAGGTTGGACAATGTGATAAATGAAATGGACAGACTAAAGATTAACATCATGGGAATTAGCAAAGTTCGTTGGATAGGTGCTGGAACATGTCAGATTAGAAATAAAACACTAGTTTATTCTTGTGGAACATCCGATACGAATGGAGTAAGAATTCTTATGGATGAAAGCATGGCAAAAAGTATTTTAGGACATCGGGCAATATCAGAAAGAGTGCTTTTTGTTAGAATCAGAGGACAATCATTTGATTTAGCAATTATACAGTTATATGCACCAACAACAGATGGAAAAAATGAAGATATAGATAAATTCTATGAAGAGCTTGAACAAGCAAAGAATGGATGCAAATCTCAAGATATTGTTATTGCCATGGGAGATCTAAATGCTAAAGTAGGACAAGGTGCGGATGGAAATACCATTGGAGAATTTGGACTAGGGGAAAGAAATGTAAAAGGCGAGAAATGGGTAGAATGATGCAAGATGAATAATCAGGTCATTATGAATATCTACTTTAAAAACCATCCAAGTTGCTTGTGGACCTGGAAAAGTCCAGGTGATAACACTTGAAATCAAATTGACTTTATTACTATAAACCAAAGATTTAGAAACTCAGTGACTCAATGCAAAACATATCCAGGTGCAGACTGTAATAGTGACCATAACCCAGTCGTATGTCATGTAAAAGTAAAACTAAAGAAGCAAAAAACTGAACAATCCCTTGACTACTTGCAATTAATTAAAGAAGAAAAGAGGGCTCCTGTGCTGTGGAAAACATCCTGCCTCATCTCTGTGCCGAAGACGCGCCCCAGAGGCCTCAGTGACTACAGACCGGTGGCATTGACCTCCCACATCATGAAGACCCTGGAGAGACTTGTTCTGGAGCTGCTCCGGCCTATGGTTAGGCCACACTTAGATCCCCTCCAGTTCGCCTACCAGCCCCGACTAGGAGTTGAGGATGCCATCGTCTACCTGCTGAACCGTGTCTACGCCCACCTGGACAAGCCAGCGAGCACTGTGAGGGTCATGTTTTTTGACTTCTCTAGTGTGTTCAACACCATCCGCCCTGCTCTGCTGGGGGAGAAGCTG